>NC_069500.1:585432984-586032984 GCF_027579735.1 Bombina bombina | reverse complement strand
CAAAATACAGCCAATGAAGGGCCTTATGAAGACTGAGCAAAGGTTGGATTGTAGTATTTTGTTAGGCTAATCATGATAGCCATGTAGACCACCACCGAGAGTCCTGGAAGTAAAAGGCATGAGATGAAAGTGCTAAGAATAGTACTGCTTGAAACAACCGAGTTAGCCATGGGTGTTAATCCAAGACCGCTTGGCTTTATTTTTGTTTTGGGTGAGGCTAATCATGCAGGCCATATAGAGCTGCCACCATTCGGTGTTGTATCAGCTATTAAACTAATAAGAACAGAACTACAAAAATGCAACCAATGAAGGGCCTTATGAAGACTGAGCCAAGGTTGGATTGTAGTATTTGGTTAGGCTAATCATGATGGCCATGTAGAACACCACCACGAGAGTCCTGGAAGTAACAGGGATGAGATGAAAGTGCTAAGAATAGTAATACTTGAAACAACTGAGTTAGCCATGGGTGTTAATCCAAGACCGTTTGGATTTATTTTTGTTTTGGGTGTGGCTAATCATGCAGGCCATATAGAGCTGCCACAATTCGGTGTTGTATCAGCTATTAAACTAATAAGAACAGAACTACCAAAATGCAGCCAATGAAGGGCCTTATGAAGACTGAGCAAAGGTTGGATTGTAGTATTTTGTTAGGCTAATCATGATAGCCATGTAGACCACCACCGAGAGTCCTGGAAGTAAAAGGCATGAGATGAAAGTGCTAAGAATAGTACTAATAGAAACAACCGAGTTAGCCATGGGTGTTAATCCAAGACTGCTTGGCTTTATTTTTGTTTTGGGTGAGGCTAATCATGCAGGCCATATAGAGCTGCCACCATTCGGTGTTGTATCAGCTATTAAACTAATAAGAACAGAACTACAAAAATGCAACCAATGACGGGCCTTATGAAGACTGAGCCAAGGTTGGATTGTAGTATTTGGTTAGGCTAATCATGATGGCCATATAGACCACCACCGAGAGTCCTGGAAGTAACAGGGATGAGATGAAAGTGCTAAGAATAGTACTACTTGAAACAACCGAGTTAGCCATGGGTGTTAATCCAAGACCGTTGGGATTTATTTTTGTTTTGGGTGTGGCTAATCATGCAGGCCATGTAGAGCTGCCACCATTCGGTGTTGTATCAGCTATTAAACTAATAAGAACAGAACTACCAAAATACAGCCAATGAAGGGCCTTATGAAGACTGAGCCAAGGTTGGATTGTAGTATTTGGTTAGGCTAATCATGATGGCCATGTAGACCACCACGAGAGTCCTGAAAGTAAAAGGGATGAAATGAAAGTGCTAAGAATAGTACTACTTGAAACAACCGAGTTAGCCATGGGTGTTAATCCAAGACCACTTGGCTTTATTTTTGTTTTGGGTGCGGCTAATCATGCAGGCCATATAGAGCTGCCACCATTCAGTGTTGTATCAGCTATTTAACTAATAAGAACAGAACTACACAAATACAGCCAATGAAGGGACTTATGAAGACTGAGCCAAGGTTGGATTGTAGTATTTGGTTAGGCTAATCATGATGGCCATGTAGACCACCACCGAGAGTCCTGGAAGTAACAGGGATGAGATGAAAGTGCTAAGAATAGTACTACTTGAAACAACCGAGTTAGTCATGGGTGTTAATCCAAGACCGCTTGGATTTATTTTTGTTTTGGGTGCGGCTAATCATGCAGGCCATATAGAGCTGCCACCATTCGGTGTTGTATAAGCTATTAAACTAATAAGAACAGAACTACCAAAATACAGCCAATGTAGGGCCTTATGAAGACTGAGCAAAGGTTGGATTGTAGTATTTGGTTAGGCTAATCATGATGGCCATGTAGACCACCACCGAGAGTCCTGGAAGTAACAGGGATGAGATGAAAGTGCTAAGAATAGTACTACTTGAAACAACCGAGTTAGCCATGGTTGTTAATCCAAGACCGCTTGGATTTATTTTTGTTTTGGGTGTGGCTAATCATGCAGGCCATATAGAGCTGCCACCATTCGGTGTTGTATCAGCTATTAAACTAATAAGAACAGAACTACCAAAATACAGCCAATGAAGGGCCTTATGAAGACTGAGCCAAGGTTGGATTGTAGTATTTGGTTAGGCTAATCATGATGGCCATGTAGACCACCACCGAGAGTCCTGAAAGTAAAAGGGATGAGATGAAAGTGCTAAGAATAGTACTACTTGAAACAACCGAGTTAGCCATGGGTGTTAATCCAAGACTGCTTGGCTTTATTTTTGTTTTGGTTGAGGCTAATCATGCAGGCCATATAGAGCTGCCACCATTCGGTGTTGTATCAGCTATTAAACTAATAAGAACAGAACTACCAAAATACAGCCAATGAAGGGCCTTATGAAGACTGAGCCAAGGTTGGATTGTTGTATTTGGTTAGGCTAATCATGATGGCCATGTAGACCACCACCGAGAGTCCTGGAAGTAACAGGGATGAGATGAAAGTGCTAAGAATAGTACTACTTGAAACAACCGAGTTAGCCATGGGTGTTAATCCAAGACCGCTTGGATTTATTTTTGTTTTGGGTGCGGCTAATCATGCAGGCCATATAGAGCTGCCACCATTCGGTGTTGTATAAGCTATTAAACTAATAAGAACAGAACTACCAAAATACAGCCAATGAAGGGCCTTATGAAGACTGAGCATAAATTGGATTGTAGTATTTGGTTAGGCTAATCATGATGGCCATGTAGACCACCACCGAGAGTCCTGGAAGTAACAGGGATGAGATGAAAGTGCTAAGAATAGTACTACTTGAAACAACCGAGTTAGCCATGGGTGTTAATCCAAGACAGCTTGGATTTATTTTTGTTTTGGGTGCGGCTAATCATGCAGGCCATATAGAGCTGCCACCATTCAGTGTTGTATAAGCTATTAAACTAATAAGAACAGAACTACTAAAATTCAGCCAATGAAGGGCCTTATGAAGACTGAGCCAAGGTTGGATTGTAGTATTTGGTTAGGCTAATCATGATGGCCATGTAGACCACCACCGAGAGTCCTGAAAGTAAAAGGGATGAGATGAAAGTGCTAAGAATAGTACTACTTGAAACAACCGAGTTAGCCATGGGTGTTAATCCAAGACCGTTTGGATTTATTTTTGCTTTGGGTGCGGCTAGTCATGCAGGCCATATAGAGCTGCCACCATTCAGTGTTGTATAAGCTATTAAACTAATAAGAACAGAACTACCAAAATTCAGCCAATGAAGGGCCTTATGAAGACTGAGCCAAGGTTGGATTGTAGTATTTGGTTCTGGCTAATCATGATGGCCATGTAGACCACCACCGAGAGTCCTGAAAGTAAAAGGGATGAGATAAAAGTGCTAAGAATAGTACTACTTGAAACAACCGAGTTAGCCATGGGTGTTAATCCAAGACCGTTTGGATTTATTTTTGTTTTTGGTGTGGCTAATTATGCAGGCCATATAGAGCTGCCACCATTCGGTGTTGTATCAGCTATTAAACTAATAAGAACAGAACTACCAAAATACAGCCAATGAAGGGCCTTATGAAGACTGAGCCAAGGTTGGATTGTAGTATTTGGTTAGGCTAATCATGATGGCCATGTAGACCACCACCGAGAGTCCTGAAAGTAAAAGGGATGAGATGAAAGTGCTAAGAATAGTACTACTTGAAACAACCGAGTTAGCCATGGGTGTTAATCCAAGACTGCTTGGCTTTATTTTTGTTTTGGTTGAGGCTAATCATGCAGGCCATATAGAGCTGCCACCATTCGGTGTTGTATCAGCTATTAAACTAATAAGAACAGAACTACCAAAATACAGCCAATGAAGGGCCTTATGAAGACTGAGCCAAGGTTGGATTGTAGTATTTGGTTAGGCTAATCATGATGGCCATGTAGACCACCACCGAGAGTCCTGAAAGTAAAAGGGATGAGATGAAAGTGCTAAGAATAGTACTACTTGAAACAACCGAGTTAGCCATGGGTGTTAATCCAAGACCACTTGGCTTTATTTTTGTTTTGGGTGCGGCTAATCATGCAGGCCATATAGAGCTGCCACCATTCAGTGTTGTATCAGCTATTTAACTAATAAGAACAGAACTACACAAATACAACCAATGAAGGGCCTTATGAAGACTGAGCCAAGGTTGGATTGTAGTATTTGGTTGGGCTAATCATGATGGCCATGTAGACCACCACCGAGAGTCCTGGAAGTAACAGGGATGAGATGAAAGTGCTAAGAATAGTACTACTTGAAACAACCGAGTTAGCCATGGGTGTTAATCCAAGACCGCTTGGATTTATTTTTGTTTTGGGTGCGGCTAATCATGCAGGCCATAGAGAGCTGCCACCATTCGGTGTTGTATAAGCTATTAAACTAATAAGAACAGAACTACCAAAATACAGCCAATGAAGGGCCTTATGAAGACTGAGCAAAGGTTGGATTGTAGTATTTGGTTAGGCTAATCATGATGGCCATGTAGACCACCACCGAGAGTCCTGGAAGTAAAAGGGATGAGATGAAAGTGCTAAGAATAGTACTACTTGAAACAACCGAGTTAGCCATGGGTGTTAATCCAAGACCGTTTGGATTTATTTTTGTTTTGGGTGTGGCTAATCATGCAGGCCATATAGAGCTGCCACCATTCGGTGTTGTATCAGCTATTAAACTAATAAGAACAGAACTACCAAAATACAGCCAATGAAGGGCCTTATGAAGACTGAGCCAAGGTTGGATTGTAGTATTTGGTTAGGCTAATCATGATGGCCATGTAGACCACCACCGAGAGTCCTGAAAGTAAAAGGGATGAGATGAAAGTGCTAAGAATAGTACTACTTGAAACAACCGAGTTAGCCATGGGTGTTAATCCAAGACCACTTGGCTTTATTTTTGTTTTGGGTGCGGCTAATCATGCAGGCCATATAGAGCTGCCACCATTCAGTGTTGTATCAGCTATTTAACTAATAAGAACAGAACTACACAAATACAACCAATGAAGGGCCTTATGAAGACTGAGCCAAGGTTGGATTGTAGTATTTGGTTGGGCTAATCATGATGGCCATGTAGACCACCACCGAGAGTCCTGGAAGTAACAGGGATGAGAGGAAAGTGCCAAGAATAGTACTACTTGAAACAACCGAGTTAGCCATGGGTGTTAATCCAAGACCGCTTGGATTTATTTTTGTTTTTGGTGCGGCTAATTATGCAGGCCATAGAGAGCTGCCACCATTCGGTGTTGTATAAGCTATTAAACTAATAAGAACAGAACTACCAAAATACAGCCAATGAAGGGCCTTATGAAGACTGAGCAAAGGTTGGATTGTAGTATTTGGTTAGGCTAATCATGATGGCCATGTAGACCACCACCGAGAGTCCTGGAAGTAACAGGGATGAGATGAAAGTGCTAAGAATAGTACTACTTGAAACAACCGAGTTAGCCATGGTTGTTAATCCAAGACCGCTTGGATTTATTTTTGTTTTGGGTGTGGCTAATCATGCAGGCCATATAGAGCTGCCACCATTCGGTGTTGTATCAGCTATTAAACTAATAAGAACAGAACTACTAAAATACAGCCAATGAAGGGCCTTATGAAGACTGAGCCAAGGTTGGATTGTAGTATTTGGTTAGGCTAATCATGATGGCCATGTAGACCACCACCGAGAGTCCTGAAAGTAAAAGGGATGAGATGAAAGTGCTAAGAATAGTACTACTTGAAACAACCGAGTTAGCCATGGGTGTTAATCCAAGACAACTTGGCTTTATTTTTGTTTTGGGTGCGGCTAATCATACAGGCCATATAGAGCTGCCACCATTCAGTATTGTATCAGCTATTTAACTAATAAGAACAGAACTACAAAAATACAACCAATGAAGGGCCTTATGAAGACTGAGCCAAGGTTGGATTGTAGTATTTGGTTAGGCTAATCATGATGGCCATGTAGACCACCACCGAGAGTCCTGGAAGTAACAGGGATGAGATGAAAGTGCTAAGAATAGTACTACTTGAAACAACCGAGTTAGCCATGGGTGTTAATCCAAGACCGCTTGGATTTATTTTTGTTTTGGGTGCGGCTAATCATGCAGGCCATATAGAGCTGCCACCATTCAGTGTTGTATAAGCTATTAAACTAATAAGAACAGAACTACCAAAATTCAGCCAATGAAGGGCCTTATGAAGACTGAGCCAAGGTTGGATTGTAGTATTTGGTTAGGCTAATCATGATGGCCATGTAGACCACCACCGAGACTCCTGAAAGTAAAAGGGATGAGATGAAAGTGCTAAGAATAGTACTACTTGAAACAACCGAGTTAGCCATGGGTGTTGATCCAAGACCGTTTGGATTTATTTTTGTTTTGGGTGTGGCTAATCATGCAGGCCATATAGAGCTGCCACCATTCGGTGTTGTATCAGCTATTAAACTAATAAGAACAGAACTACCAAAATACAGCCAATGAAGGGCCTTATGAAGACTGAGCCAAGGTTGGATTGTAGTATTTGGTTAGGCTAATCATGATGGCCATGTAGACCACCACCGAGAGTCCTGAAAGTAAAAGGGATGAGATGAAAGTGCTAAGAAAAGTACTACTTGAAACATCCGAGTTAGCCATGGGTGTTAATCCAAGACCACTTGGCTTTATTTTTGTTTTGGGTGCGGCTAATCATGCAGGCCATATAGAGCTGCCACCATTCAGTGTTGTATCAGCTATTTAACTAATAAGAACAGAACTACACAAATACAACCAATGAAGGGCCTTATGAAGACTGAGCCAAGGTTGGATTGTAGTATTTGGTTAGGCTAATCATGATGGCCATGTAGACCACCACCGAGAGTCCTGGAAGTAACAGGGGTGAGATTAAAGTGCTAAGAATAGTACTACTTGAAACAACCGAATTAGCCATGGGTGTTAATCCAAGACCGCTTGGATTTATTTTTGTTTTGGGTGCAGCTAATCATGCAGGCCATATAGAGCTGCCACCATTCGGTGTTGTATAAGCTATTAAACTAATAAGAACAGAACTACCAAAATACAGCCAATGAAGGGACTTATGAAGACTGAGCAAAGGTTGGATTGTAGTATTTGGTTAGGCTAATCATGATGGCCATGTAGACCACCACCGAGAGTCCTGGAAGTAACAGGGATGAGATGAAAGTGCTAAGAATAGTACTACTTGAAACAACCGAGTTAGCCATGGGTGTTAATCCAAGAGCGCTTGGATTTATTTTTGTTTTGGGTGCGGCTAATCATGCAGGCCATATAGAGCTGCCACCATTCGGTGTTGTATAAGCTATTAAACTAATAAGAACAGAACTACCAAAATACAGCCAATGAAGGGCCTTATGAAGACTGAGCACAGGTTGGATTGTAGTATTTGGTTAGGCTAATCATGATGGCCATGTAGACCACCACCGAGAGTCCTGGAAGTAACAGGGATGAGATGAAAGTGCTAAGAATAGTACTACTTGAAACAACCGAGTTAGCCATGGGTGTTATTCCAAGACCGCTTGGATTTATTTTGGTTTTGGGTGCGGCTAATCATGCAGGCCATATAGAGCTGCCACCATTCAGTGTTGTATAAGCTATTAAACTAATAAGAACAGAACTACCAAAATTCAGCCAATGAAGGGCCTTATGAAGACTGAGCCAAGGTTGGATTGTAGTATTTGGTTAGGCTAATCATGATGGCCATGTAGACCACCACCGAGAGTCCTGAAAGTAAAAGGGATGAGATGAAAGTGCTAAGAATAGTACTACTTGAAACAACCGAGTTAGCCATGGGTGTTAATCCAAGACCGTTTGGATTTATTTTTGTTTTGGGTGCGGCTAATCATGCAGGCCATATAGAGCTGCCACCATTCAGTGTTGTATAAGCTATTAAACTAATAAGAACAGAACTACCAAAATTCAGCCAATGAAGGGCCTTATGAAGACTGAGCCAAGGTTGGATTGTAGTATTTGGTTAGGCTAATCATGATGGCCATGTAGACCACCACCGAGAGTCCTGAAAGTAAAAGGGATGAGATGAAAGTGCTAAGAATAGTACTACTTGAAACAACCGAGTTAGCCATGGTTGTTAATCCAAGACCGTTTGGATTTATTTTTGTTTTGGGTGTGGCTAATCATGCAGGCCATATAGAGCTGCCACCATTCGGTGTTGTATCAGCTATTAAACTAATAAGAACAGAACTACCAAAATACAGCCAATGAAGGGCCTTATGAAGACTGAGCCAAGGTTGGATTGTAGTATTTGGTTAGGCTAATCATGATGGCCATGTAGACCACCACGAGAGTCCTGGAAGTAACAGGGATGAGATGAAAGTGCTAAGAATAGTACTACTTGAAACAACCGAGTTAGCCATGGGTGTTAATCCAAGACCGCTTGGATTTATTTTTGTTTTGGGTGCGGCTAATCATGCAGGCCATATAGAGCTGCCACCATTCGGTGTTGTATAAGCTATTAAACTAATAAGAACAGAACTACCAAAATACAGCCAATGAAGGGCCTTATGAAGGCTGAGCAAAGGTTGGATTGTAGTATTTGGTTAGGCTAATCATGATGGCCATGTAGACCACCACCGAGAGTCCTGGAAGTAACAGGGATGAGATGAAAGTGCTAAGAATAGTACTACTTGAAACAACCGAGTTAGCCATGGTTGTTAATCCAAGACCGCTTGGATTTATTTTTGCTTTGGGTGCGGCTAATCATGCAGGCCATATAGAGCTGCCACCATTCGGTGTTGTATAAGCTATTAAACTAATAAGAACAGAACTACTAAAATACAGCCAATGAAGGGCCTTATGAAGACTGAGCCAAGGTTGGATTGTAGTATTTGGTTAGGCTAATCATGATGGCCATGTAGACCACCACCGAGAGTCCTGAAAGTAAAAGGGATGAGATGAAAGTGCTAAGAATAGTACTACTTGAAACAACCGAGTTAGCCATGGGTGTTAATCCAAGACCACTTGGCTTTATTTTTGCTTTGGGTGCGGCTAATCATACAGGCCATATAGAGCTGCCACCATTCAGTATTGTATCAGCTATTTAACTAATAAGAACAGAACTACAAAAATACAACCAATGAAGGGCCTTATGAAGACTGAGCCAAGGTTGGATTGTAGTATTTGGTTAGGCTAATCATGATGGCCATGTAGACCACCACCGAGAGTCCTGGAAGTAACAGGGATGAGATGAAAGTGCTAAGAATAGTACTACTTGAAACAACCGAGTTAGCCATGGGTGTTATTCCAAGACCGCTTGGATTTATTTTTGTTTTGGGTGCGGCTAATCATGCAGGCCATATAGAGCTGCCACCATTCGGTGTTGTATAAGCTATTAAACTAATAAGAACAGAACTACCAAAATACAGCCAATGAAGGGCCTTATGAAGACTGAACAAAGGTTGGATTGTAGTATTTGGTTAGGCTAATCATGATGGCCATGTAGACCACCACCGAGAGTCCTGGAAGTAACAGGGATGAGATGAAAGTGCTAAGAATAGTACTACTTGAAACAACCGAGTTAGCCATGGGTGTTAATCCAAGACCGCTTGGATTTATTTTTGTTTTGGGTGCGGCTAATCATGCAGGCCATATAGAGCTGCCACCATTCAGTGTTGTATAAGCTATTAAACTAATAAGAACAGAACTACCAAAATTCAGCCAATGAAGGGCCTTATGAAGACTGAGCCAAGGTTGGATTGTAGTATTTGGTTAGGCTAATCATGATGGCCATGTAGACCACCACCGAGAGTCCTGAAAGTAAAAGGGATGAGATGAAAGTGCTAAGAATAGTACTACTTGAAACAACCGAGTTAGCCATGGGTGTTAATCCAAGACCGTTTGGATTTATTTTTGTTTTGGGTGTGGCTAATCATGCAGGCCATATAGAGCTGCCACCATTCGGTGTTGTATCAGCTATTAAACTAATAAGAACAGAACTACCAAAATACAGCCAATGAAGGGCCTTATGAAGACTGAGCCAAGGTTGGATTGTAGTATTTGGTTAGGCTAATCATGATGGCCATGTAGACCACCACCAAGAGTCCTGAAAGTAAAAGGGATGAGATGAAAGTGCTAAGAATAGTACTACTTGAAACAACCGAGTTAGCCATGGGTGTTAATCCAAGACCACTTGGCTTTATTTTTGTTTTGGGTGCGGCTAATCATGCAGGCCATATAGAGCTGCCACCATTCAGTGTTGTATCAGCTATTTAACTAATAAGAACAGAACTACACAAATACAACC
Organism: Bombina bombina; assembly: GCF_027579735.1. NCBI lineage: Eukaryota > Metazoa > Chordata > Amphibia > Anura > Bombinatoridae > Bombina > Bombina bombina. The sequence goes on along the minus strand of NC_069500.1, from coordinate 586,022,751 downwards.
AATGAAGGGCCTTATGAAGACTGAGCCAAGGTTGGATTGTAGTATTTGGTTAGGCTAATCATGATGGCCATGTAGACCACCACCGAGAGTCCTGGAAGTAACAGGGATGAGATGAAAGTGCTAAGAATAGTACTACTTGAAACAACCGAATTAGCCATGGGTGTTAATCCAAGACCACTTGGATTTATTTTTGTTTTGGGTGCGGCTAATCATGCAGGCCATATAGAGCTGCCACCATTCGGTGTTGTATAAGCTATTAAACTAATAAGAACAGAACTACCAAAATACAGCTAATGAAGGGCCTTATGAAGACTGAGCAAAGGTTGGATTGTAGTATTTGGTTAGGCTTATCATGATGGCCATGTAGACCACCACCGAGAGTCCTGGAAGTAACAGGGATGAGATGAAAGTGCTAAGAATAGTACTACTTGAAACAACTGAGTTAGCCATGGTTGTTAATCCAAGACCGCTTGGATTTATTTTTGTTTTGGGTGTGGCTAATCATGCAGGCCATATAGAGCTGCCACCATTCGGTGTTGTATCAGCTATTAAACTAATAAGAACAGAACTACCAAAATACAGCCAATGAAGGGCCTTATGAAGACTGAGCCAAGGTTGGATTGTAGTATTTGGTTAGGCTAATCATGATGGCCATGTAGACCACCACCGAGAGTCCTGAAAGTAAAAGGGATGAGATGAAAGTGCTAAGAATAGTACTACTTGAAACAACCGAGTTAGCCATGGGTGTTAATCCAAGACCACTTGGATTTATTTTTGTTTTGGGTGCGGCTAATCATGCAGGCCATATAGAGCTGCCACCATTCAGTGTTGTATAAGCTATTAAACTAATAAGAACAGAACTACCAAAATTCAGCCAATGAAGGGCCTTATGAAGACTGAGCCAAGGTTGGATTGTAGTATTTGGTTAGGCTAATCATGATGGCCATGTAGACCACCACCGAGAGTCCTGAAAGTAAAAGGGATGAGATGAAAGTGCTAAGAATAGTACTACTTGAAACAACCGAGTTAGCCATGGGTGTTAATCCAAGACCGTTTGGATTTATTTTTGTTTTGGGTGTGGCTAATCATGCAGGCCATATAGAGCTGCCACCATTCGGTGTTGTATCAGCTATTAAACTAATAAGAACAGAACTACCAAAATACAGCCAATGAAGGGCCTTATGAAGACTGAGCCAAGGTTGGATTGTAGTATTTGGTTAGGCTAATCATGATGGCCATGTAGACCACCACCGAGAGTCCTGAAAGTAAAAGGGATGAGATGAAAGTGCTAAGAATAGTACTACTTGAAACAACCGAGTTAGCCATGGGTGTTAATCCAAGACCACTTGGCTTTATTTTTGTTTTGGGTGCGGCTAATCATGCAGGCCATATAGAGCTGCCACCATTCAGTGTTGTATCAGCTATTTAACTAATAAGAACAGAACTACACAAATACAACCAATGAAGGGCCTTATGAAGACTGAGCCAAGGTTGGATTGTAGTATTTGGTTAGGCTAATCATGATGGCCATGTAGACCACCACCGAGAGTCCTGGAAGTAACAGGGATGAGATGAAAGTGCTAAGAATAGTACTACTTGAAACAACCGAATTAGCCATGGGTGTTAATCCAAGACCACTTGGATTTATTTTTGTTTTGGGTGCGGCTAATCATGCAGGCCATATAGAGCTGCCACCATTCGGTGTTGTATAAGCTATTAAACTAATAAGAACAGAACTACCAAAATACAGCTAATGAAGGGCCTTATGAAGACTGAGCAAAGGTTGGATTGTAGTATTTGGTTAGGCTTATCATGATGGCCATGTAGACCACCACCGAGAGTCCTGGAAGTAACAGGGATGAGATGAAAGTGCTAAGAATAGTACTACTTGAAACAACTGAGTTAGCCATGGTTGTTAATCCAAGACCGCTTGGATTTATTTTTGTTTTGGGTGTGGCTAATCATGCAGGCCATATAGAGCTGCCACCATTCGGTGTTGTATCAGCTATTAAACTAATAAGAACAGAACTACCAAAATACAGCCAATGAAGGGCCTTATGAAGACTGAGCCAAGGTTGGATTGTAGTATTTGGTTAGGCTAATCATGATGGCCATGTAGACCACCACCGAGAGTCCTGAAAGTAAAAGGGATGAGATGAAAGTGCTAAGAATAGTACTACTTGAAACAACCGAGTTAGCCATGGGTGTTAATCCAAGACCACTTGGCTTTATTTTTGTTTTGGGTGCGGCTAATCATGCAGGCCATATAGAGCTGCCACCATTCAGTATTGTATCAGCTATTTAACTAATAAGAACAGAACTACAAAAATACAACCAATGAAGGGCCTTATGAAGACTGAGCCAAGGTTGGATTGTAGTATTTGGTTAGGCTAATCATGATGGCCATGTAGACCACCACCGAGAGTCCTGGAAATAACAGGGATGAGATGAAAGTGCTAAGAATTGTACTACTTGAAACAACCGAGTTAGCCATGGGTGTTAATCCAAGACCGCTTGGATTTATTTTTGTTTTGGGTGCGGCTAATCATGCAGGCCATATAGAGCTGCCACCATTCGGTGTTGTATAAGCTATTAAACTAATAAGAACAGAACTACCAAAATACAGCCAATGAAGGGCCTTATGAAGACTGAGCAAAGGTTGGATTGTAGTATTTGGTTAGGCTAATCATGATGGCCATGTAGACCACCACAGAGAGTCCTGGAAGTAACAGGGATGAGATGAAAGTGCTAAGAATAGTAATACTTGAAACAACCGAGTTAGCCATGGGTGTTAATCCAAGACCGCTTGGATTTATTTTTGTTTTGGGTGCGGCTAATCATGCAGGCCATATAGAGCTGCCACCATTTGGTGTTGTATCAGCTATTTAACTAATAAGAACAGAACTACAAAAATACAACCAATGAAGGGCCTTATGAAGACTGAGCCAAGGTTGGATTGTAGTATTTGGTTAGGCTAATCATGATGGCCATGTAGATCACCACAGAGAGTCCTGGAAGTAACAGGGATGAGATGAAAGTGCTAAGAATAGTACTACTTGAAACAACCGAGTTAGCCATGGGTGTTAATCCAAGACCGCTTGGATTTATTTTTGTTTTGGGTGTGGCTAATCATGCAGGCCATATAGAGCTGCCACCATTCGGTGTTGTATAAGCTATTAAACTAATAAGAACAGAACTACCAAAATACAGCCAATGAAGGGCCTTATGAAGACTGAGCAAAGGTTGGATTGTAGTTTTGGTTAGGCTAATCATGATGGCCATGTAGACCACCACCGAGAGTCCTGGAAGTAACAGGGATGAGATGAAAGTGCTAAGAATAGTACTACTTGAAACAACCGAGTTAGCCATGGGTGTTAATCATAGACCGCTTGGATTTATTTTTGTTTTGGGTGCGGCTAATCATGCAGGCCATATAGAGCTGCCACCATTCGGTGTTGTATAAGCTATTAAACTAATAAGAACAGAACTATCAAAATACAGCCAATGAAGGGCCTATGAAGACTGAGCAAAGGTTGGATTGTAGTATTTTTTTCGGCTAATCATGATGGCCATGTAGACCACCCGTAACAGGGATGAAAGTGCTAAGAATAGTACTAATTAAAACAACCAAGTTAGCCATGGGTGTTAGTCTAAGACCACTCGCCTTTTTTTTGGGTTTGGGTGCAGCTAATCATGAAGGCCAGATAGACCTGCCACCATTTGGTGTTGTAACAGGTATTAAACTGCAAAGAACAGTACTACTTAACACAACCTACTTACCATGGGTCCCAGAGCATATGTTTGTTTATTATATTTTGTAAGGGTAATCATGCAGGCCATATAGACCTCCACCGATAGGGTGAGTATGAGTAACAGCTATTAAAATGCTAAGGACATTACTAATTAACACAACATAGTTACCATGGGTCGCAGACCAAGAGCAGATGTCTTATTATTATATTTTGTATGGGTAATCATCCAGGCCATATAGACCTCACCAAATAGGGGGAGTTACAGAGATTAAAGTGCTAAGAATGGTAGTACTTAAAACACAACCTAGTTAAAATGGGTACCAGACCGCATGTCTTATTATTATATTTTTTCAGGGTAATCAGGCAGGCCATATAGACCACCCCCGATAGGGGGGGGTAACAGGGATTAAAGTGCTAAGAAAAGTACTAATTTACACAAGCTAGTTATCATGGGTCCAACACCATGTGTCTTGATGTTATACTTTGTCAGGGTAATCATGCATGCCATATAGACCTCCCTTGATAGGGGAAGTAACAGGGATTACAGTTATAAGAATAGTACTACTTAAACACAACCTAATTACCATGGGTCCAAGACCAGATGTTTTCTTATTATACTTTGTCAGGCTAATCATGCAGGCCATATAGAGCTCCAACAAAAGGGGGGGGGGGAGAGGGATTCAAGTGATAAGAAAAGTTTTACTTAACACAACAAAATTACCATGGGTCACAGACCGCGTGTCTTGTTGTTATACTTTGTCAGGGTAATCATAACTGCCATATAGACCTCCACCAATAGGGGGAGTTACAGGGCTGAAAGTGCGAAGAATAGTACTACTTAACACAACCTAGTTGGGTCCAAGACTGCATGTTTAATTATTAGACTTTATCAGGGTAATTATATATCTAACAAATCTATCTATTTCTCTTCTATCGATTCTATCTAACTATCAATCTATGTATATCTATCTATCCTATCTATCGATCTATCTTCTGTCCGGGATGTTTTGAGACAGCCACTTGTGTTTCTGACAAATTCATCTTCTTCCATCTCCCAGTTCCAAAAATGAAGGCCATATAGACCTCATCTGATAGGGGGAGTAACAGGTTGTAGTAAAATGTTAAGAATATTACTACTTAACACACCACGGGTCACAGACCACATGTCTTATTGTTATACTCTGTCAGGGAAATTCTATATATTTCAAATCGATTTATTTATATATCAAATCGATTGAACTATCAAACGTATCGATCAAATGTAGATTGCATCTATTGATCGATGTAATTCGTATCTATAAAATGTATATTACATATTTTGGTTGATGTCATTCGTATCTATAAAATGTATATTGCATCTTTGATTCGATAACATTCGTATCTATCAAATGTATATTGCATCGATTGATCTATGTAATTCGTATATATCGAATGTATATTGCATCTATTGAGCTATGTAATCTCTATGTATCTATCTATCAAATCTATCTCGTGGTTGTGCAAGTGCGTAACACTTGGAGTTTGCTCTGTCACTGTGATGCGGCCGTAACCCTTACACTACCTGATAGATACGACATCATAACTGATGTTTTAAAGCACGTTATTGCAAACAATTTGTGAATGTTAGTTGATTTAGGCCCTTTATGGGTTAAAAGCAGACTCTGCATAAACTATGTAATTTTCCATGGGAGTTTTGCCATGGATCCCCCTCCAGCATGCCACAGTCCAGGTGTTAGTACCCTTGAAACAACTTTTCCATCACTATTGTGGCCAGAAAGAGTCCTTGTAGGTTTTAAAGTTCGCCTGCCTATTGAAGTCAATGGCGGTTCGCGCGGTTCGAGTCCGCCGTTCGCGAACCGAAATTTTTAGGTTCGCGACATCACTATATATAATATATTTGTGTGTGTGTATATGTATTTATATGTGTATATATGTATTTACAGACATTCACATATAAACACATAAATACATATGTACACATATATAGACATATATATAAGTGCATCTGAGCTCTTTGTCGTTTAGTAGAAGAAAACATTTTAAAGCATATTTATGCAATATTCATATTTAATAAAGTGTTATACTCAGGTCCAGTGCTTGCTTAAGGCAGTGGGGCGCAAAATTGGAGCAGCTGCAACATTGTGATTTTTTTTTTTTTTTTTAGATTTTATCAGTGGTGGAACTTTCAGGGTCCCAAAGGTTGCATAATCCATTTGCGGACACCGTGCACTGTAGATGCGCCACTTCACTTGGGAGGACCCAGCAGCACTGTTCCCTCTAAGGTGCCTGAAACTAACTCAGAGTTAATGCCGGTATAAGCTTCTCCTCCACCCTAACACGCGCTTTCACCTGCCACTCATCCTGCTTCTTCCATCCCGGCAGGCTTTCACAGTCAGTTGCGCTTTGGATGCCATAGTTGCTTAGTACAACATGTATGAGGTCGGAGTTCCTGGACTCTCAAATCACCGCTGTGGACATGTACTTCCTGGCGGTAAGTCGTTGCCATGGAGACCATTCTTGGTATTTGACCTACTAGTCTAACAGTAGAGAACTAGTGGAATTACTGTATGCGTGAATAAACTGTATATGCACTTTATACAAACATTGTGCACATTTGAAACATACAAGCTTCACCCTGGCTGTTTTTTCTATTTAAGGGAATGTTATTCTTTTACCTGGTTTTACTGTTCTTACTCTTTGCTACTACTTTGGTACACTCCTGCATATGTGGCCTGACTTTTTACCTGCCAAACCTGTTTATTGACCTGTTGCCCATGGCGTCACTAGGGTTGGTGTCACCCGGTGACACCACTGTACACACACAATATATATATATATATATATATATATATATATATATATATATATATAATGCAAGAAAAAAGAAGAAGATAGAAACCAAGAAATCACAGTATGCCCTATGCCAGCACAATCTATAAATAATCAAATAAAAAGATAAAGCTATTAAGCACTGGGTGTAGAGGTCCCTGTCTGGCTAGAAACAGATACCCTTCCCATAACTAACCAGATGCCTCTAAATTTACGTACAAAAATATGATATATTTATTCAACAATAAATCCAATATAATAAATGCAATATAAAAGAATAGTGAGTATACTAAATTTCTAATATTTGATGCCTATCTACCAATAGCCATTGGGATGATGTACTAGTCTCATTCCAGTATAAAAACTCTTATGGATCCTTATGAAGGGGTTATGTATATATCACTGTTCTTATGGCCTATGATGGCCTAGAAAACAAAAAGAAAGTCCATTTCTATGATAATACTGTTCCCCATTAAACTTCGTTATTTGTAATCCAAGGGTACCAAAAGTATGCCAAATACAGGTGGTTAGAGAGCGGGCATAAGCAGATAAGAGTCCACCAATATAATGCTGTATTGGTAAACAGCAGCAATGTTAGTTGACAGCAGCAATGTTAGTTAGCAATAGTGGTGGCGGTAAAGCATGCCAAATTTCCCAGCAGTTAGTTCTAGCAATTAATGCAATAAATCAACAAGCAAGCAGTTAGTTAATATGCCAACGATAGTTTGACACAGATCAGTATTGGGCTGTTATGTTTCTGTGAGAATCCCAAATCATGCACTGAGAGTATATATATACGATCAACTTTGCAGGGTACAACCTACTGAGGTATATTCCTCGCCCAAGATACCCTATTATTACAGTGCAAAATGGATAGATCTCACCAGTCTTCTTGTTGGAGCTTCCACCGTGTCAAATCCAATCACTTGAAGATAGGTAAGTCATGCTGTTTTGGCTTGCAAATCCGTTCGTCTGCGCCTCTTTACTGCTTTATGTTACTCCGATAGCTGTTAACTTTGCTTTTCCTCGCTCTCTTAGTACATCCGATATAACCTCAACGGCACCATGGGATAAGATTCCTTCGGCTGGCCTAGCCGAGGACTAAAAACACAAAAACGCTACACGTGTTTCGCAGCAGGGCAAGTTGTATGCAGCTTCTTCATGACGTATCATGTACGCCATGAAGAAGCCGCATACAACTTGCCCTGTGGCAAAACACATGTAGCACATTACCGGCCATTCACATCTGTTGCCTCTCATTTGTATCATGAGGCCGGTCACACAGTCGAGTCACTAGGGGTTGGTGTCACCCCCTCACAAGGTGTCACCTGGTGCTGTCCGCACCCCCTAGTGATGCCACTGCCTGTTGCCAATAGCCCACACACCTGCCTTGTTTGCATCTTTCCTGCTAGCAATACCTGCCTGCATTGATATTGAGCTGATTTTGTGTGCGTACATATATATATATATATATATATATATATATATATTATTATTATTATTCTTTATTTATAAAGCGCCAGCAGATTCCGCAGCGCTGTCCATTGGTAACAAAGATAAAAGGACAATACGAGACACCAGACAAAATTTAACAAACAAATACAGGGGGAATTGGGAGCCCTGTTCCCGTGGGAACTTACAATCTAAAAGGGTAGAAGGATGAGAAACAGGAGGTGGGGACTGCAAAAGTGGGAATGATGTTAGTGTGGAGTTAGATGAGGGCAACTATTAGGCAAGTGGAATTCATTAGTTACTGATTTGGTGATAGACTTCCCTGAACAAGAAGGTCTTTAGGGAGAGTTTAAAGGAGGAGAGGTTGGGGGAGAGTCTGACAGCTTGAGGAAGTGCATTCCAGAGGGTTGGTGCCGCACAAGAGAAGTCCTGTAGTCTAGCATAGGAGGAGGTGATGGTAGAAGAGGCAAGGAGTAGATCATTGTTGGATCTTAGGGGACGGGCTGGAGTATATTTGTTGATGAGTGAGGAAAGGTGGGGTGGCTGCATTGGTAAGGGCTTTGTAGGTCAGAGTGAGAATTTTGAATTTAATTCTGCTGTGAATGGGGAGCCAGTGAAGGGACTCACAGAGGGTTGCAGTGGATACAGAGCGTCGGGAGAGGTAGATTAGCCTAGCAGAGGCATTTAGGATGGATTGAAGAGGGGAGAGGCGGGAGAGAGGGAGGCCAGTTAGTAGGTTATTACTAGAGAAAGGATTAGCTGTTTAGTAGTGTCAGCACTCAGATAAGGACAAATTTTGTAGATATTGCGTAGGCGGTTGTGACAGGATGAAGAGAGCAATTGGATGTGGGGAATGAAGGATATATTGGAGTCAAGTGTAACTCCTAGGCAGCTGACTTGGGGTGATGGGGAGATAGTGGTGTCACCAACAGTGATAGTAAAGTTAGAAACTGGAGTAGAATTAAATGGGGGCATTAGAAGAAGCTCAGTCTTGGACATGTTGATTTTTAGGTGGTGAGAGGTCATCCAGGAAGAAATACCAGATAAGCAGTCACTGATGTGGGAAAGGACAGAAGGAGAGAGTACAGGATAGGTAGATCTGAGTATCATCAGCATAGAGGTGATAGTTGAAGCCATGGCTACTGATAAGTTTACCCAGTGAGGAAATATAAATAGAGAAGAGTAGAGGGCCTAGAACAGAGCCTTGAGATACTCAAACAGGCAGAGGCAATGAAGAGGAGGAGTCGCCAGCAAATGAGACAGAAAAGGACCTATTAGAGAGATAAGAGTGGATCCAGGAGAGGGCAATGTCACAGAGCCCAAGGGAGCTGAGAGTCAAGTAAGATAAGTATAGAATAGTAGCCATTGTTTTTGAAGAAAGAAGATCATTAGTAACCTTGGTGAGGGCAGTCTCAGTTGAGTGTTGGGGACAGAAGCCAGATTGCAGGGGTGTCAGGGTTTTTTCCCTGTTTTGTTTGCCATGTGCTTCTGGCAGCCATTTTACTCACCTCTCTTCCTGACTATGGTGCATTGTGGGGGATGCTGCTCATTTCCTGCACTTCCTTTTATGGCCAGACTGGTGTGCATCATTCATGTGAGACACATTAAGAATGCTTATCCTATTCCGCTCAACTCTTTGACCACCTCAGGGGAGCTACAGTCTTTACTAAACTTGATTTGAGAGGAGCGTACAATCTCGTTAGGATTAAGGAGGGTCACGAATGGAAAACAGCATTTAACACCAGGAGCGGGCATTATGAGTATCTTGTAATGCCCTTTGGCCTATGTAATGCTCCTGCTGTTTTTCAGGAATTTATTAATGATGTCCTACGAGATATCCTACGAGATATGTGCAACAGTGTGTTGTGGTGTACTTAGACAACGTCCTCATACACTCACCCACACTTGAGGCTCATCGTTCTGATGTTACACGGGTTCTTCAGAGACTACGTGAGAGCGGCCTGTTTTGTAAACTCAAGAAATGTGAGTTCCATCAGACTCAAGTAACCTTCCTAGGTTATGTTATCTCCGTTGCAGGGTTCTCCATGGATTCTGACAAGTTATCTGCAGTTCTGCAGTGGCCTCGCCCAGTTGGTCTTCGGTCTATTCAACGTATTTTGGGGTTCGCCAATTACTATAGAAAGTTTATTAAAAACTTTTCTTCCTTGGTCAAACCTATCACAGACATGACCCGTAAAGAGAATGATCCACTCCATTGGTCGCCTACTGCCATTAAGGCCTTTGAAAGTCTTAATACTGCCTTTGCTGCCGCTCCAGTTCTGACTCATCCTAACCCTGTCCTGAATTTCGTTCTTGAGGTCGATGTGTCTGAGACTGGAGTAGGTGCCCTCTTGTCTCAACGTCCTACGCCTGACGGTTCCTTGCATCCGTGTGGTTTCTTCTCTAAGAAATTGTCTCCAGTGGAGTGTAATTATGAAATTGGTGACAGGGAATTACTGGCCATAATTTAAGGAATGGAGGCATCTTCTTGAGGGTACTAGCATGCCAGTGCTCATTCTTACTAACCACAAGAATTTAACTTATCTATCTGAAGCAAAACGTTTGTCGCCCCGACAGGCCAGATGGGCGCTATTTTTGTTTCGGTTTTATTATGTGGTCTCCTACCTGCCTGGTAGTAAGAATGTTAAGGCTCATGCCCTCTCTCTACAATTTTTGCCTCTGTCCAAGGAGGAGTCTGTACCTTTTCCTGTAATACCTCCTGACCATATTTTGGCTACCATACATACTAATTTGACTTCTCCCTTGGGGGGGGGGAGATTCTGGCTGCACAAACCAATGCACCTCCTGAGAAACCTAGTGGTAAGTTTGTTTCTGAGAATCTTCGAACTAAACTTTTGCACACTTACCACTATCCAAAAGCCGTAGGTCACCCAGGCAAGAACCAAATGATTTGGTCTGTCACTCGACAATTATGGTGGCCAGGTCTTTGTTCTGATGTTGCTGCCTATGTTGCCTCCTGCTCAGTTTGTGCACAGAATAAGACTCCTCGACGTCTTCCTGTGGGTCTTCTTCAACCTATTGCTAATGGTGAGCATCCTTGGACACATCTTTCCATGGACTTCATTGTTGAGCTCCCTGTTTCCAATGGCAATACTGTTATCCTTATGGTGGTTGACCGTTTTTCTAAAATGTCACATTGCATTCCCTTGATGAAGCTGCCTACCGCTCAGGAGCTTGCTTCAATTTTTGCCCGGGAGGTCTTCCGTTTACATGGGTTAGAAAGGAGATAGTGTCGGACCGGGGTAGCCAGTTTGTCTCCAGATTTTGGCATTCCTTTTGTGCTCAAATGGGGATCCAGCTTTCCTTCTCCTCTGCATATCACCCTCAATCCAATGGAGCTGCGGAATGATCTAATCAAGCTCTGGAACAGTTCCTCCATTGCTATGTCTCAGATCACCTCAATAATTGGTCTAAACTGTTACCTTGGGCAGAGTTTGCTCGTAATAGTGCTATTAATGCTTTCTCCAAGTTATACCCGTTCATGGCGAATTATGGGTTTCAACCATCCTTGTTGCCCGATTCATTCATGTCTCAGGGTATTCCGGCTTTGGAGGAGCATCTCCGGCAACTCCGTTCCACGTGGGTGCAGATTCAGGATTGCCTTCATCGTTCTATGCAGCGCCAAAAGTTCCAGGCTGATAATAGGCATCTGCCCGCACATTCCTACCAGATTGGTGAGAGAGTTTGGCTGTCCTCCCACAACTTGAACCTTCGTGTGCCTTCCAATAAATTGGCTCCCCGTTATGTTGGTCCTTTTCGAATACTCTGACGGGTTAATCTTGTGGCCTACGCTCTTGACCTTCCTCCTGCTATGCGCATCTCCAATGTTTCATGTCTCACTATTGAAACCATTGGTTTGTAATCGGTTTACCACTGTGTTGCCTCATCCCTGTCCTATCTTGTTGACAACCATGAGGAGTATGAGGTCAGCAGCATTATTGACTCTCGTATGTCCAGGGGTCGTGTACAGTATTTGGTTCACTGGAGGGGCTACGGTCCAGAGGAGCATTCTTGGGTTCCCTCCTCTGATGTTCATGCTCCTGCCCTCCTCCGTGCCTTCCATGCCCGTTTCCCCAATAAGCCTTTTGTCCTCCTGCGGGGGAGGGGTCGTTGAGGGGAGGGTACTGTCAGGGTTTTTTCCCTGTTTTGTTTGCCATGTGCTGCTGGCAGCCATTTTACTCACCTCTCTTCCTGACTATAGTGCATTGTGGGGGATGCTGCTCATTTCTTGCACTTCCTTTTATGGCCAGACTGGTGTGCATCATTCGTGTGAGACAGGATGCAGTCTCAGAATTGTGATGTCATCACTTATTATTTAAAGGTCCTCTGTTCAGTATGCTTTGCCTTTGCGTTGTCTCAGACCTGTTTGTGAGAGTTCCTGTGTATTACCTGGTTGCCTGATGTCCTTCCTGGTTCCTGATCCCTGGCTTGTTCCTGACTCTGCTGTTTTCCTTGTTCCTGATTCCGGCTCGTCTGACTATTTGCTTTGGCTCCTGACTCGGCTCATCTGACTACCAGCTCTGGTTTTGGCTCCTGGCTTGTTATTTGACTTGTGGACTTTTTATTATGTTTTGCTATTAATAAAGGCATGATTATTTTTGCATTTCTCGTCTCAGTCTGATTCCTGGCACCCTGACAAGGGGTCAAGCAATGAGTTGGAGGATAGGAAGTGGGTTAGGCGATTGAAAACTAGTTTTTACAACACTTTTGAAGCTAGCGGAAGCAGTGATATTGGGCGGTAGTTTGCAGGAGAATTGGGGTCGAGGGAGGGTTTTTTTGAGGATGGGGTGACCTTTGCATGTTTGAAGGATGATGGAAATGAACCAGTAGTAAGAGATCGGTTGAATATGTGAGTAAGAGCTGGGGTGAGGTTAGAAGACAGAGAAGGTATTTGATGTGAAGGGATAGGGTCAAGTGGGCAGGTAGTGAGGTGTGAGGAAGACATTAGGGAACTCACTTCATTCTCAGTGGTTGGGGGAAGGTACTGAGAGTGGTGAAGGGGGTGACCTGGGGCGGAGATGGAAGGTTGCAGTCTTGTGGTGGGATGTTACTTCAGATGGTAAGTGTTTTGTTGAAAAAGTAGTCTGCCAAGTCTTGAGCACTAAAGGCAGATGAAGGGGGTGGTGCAGGTGGATAGAGGAGAGTGTTGAAAATTGAGAAGAGACGTTTATGGTTTGAGGAGTGAGAAGATATGAGAGAAGAGAAGTCATTTTGCTTGGCTAAGTGAAGGGCAGAATAAAGAATAAAGACTGAACTTATAGTATAGGAAATCGGGTTCAGAACGGGATTTCCTCCAGGCACGTTCAGCAGCACGGGAGCATTTTGTAGATAGCGTGGGGTTTTGTGTATCTGTGGATGAACAAGGGTGTCGAGTGCAGAGGAGAGAGTATTGTTATAGTTTTTTGTTGCAAGGTCAGGGCCGGATACCGTGGAAGTGTGGGGGAGGCGTTTTTGAATAAGGTTAGAAAGTTGGAGAGGATCCAGAGTGTGCAGATTTCTACAGGTGTGGGGTTGGGAGGGAGAAACAGGTTTAGCATGTACATTGAGATTATAGGTGAGCAGATGGTGGTCTGGGATCGGAAATGGGCGACAGATGACATCAGAAGGGGAGCAGAGGTAGGAGAGAGGTAGGAGAATACCAGATCAATAGAGTGTCCATCGCAGTGAGTAGGGAATAGGTTTGGATTGTGAGAGACCAAAGGAATTTGTGAGTGAGAGAAGTTTAGAGGCAGCAGGGGCAGATGGGACTGGCCAGACCGGCCAGCTGAAGGGCGGTCTGCTGGATAAGGCTCGGAAACCCCGGTTCTCGCTGAAACTCACCTCTGGCAACTGGCCCATCTCTTGCCCTCCCCAAGGGTTTCCAATCCCCAAGATAGAGGAGCTCTGGGACAAGGGGCTTCTGAAGCGGCTGGAGGCAAAGGTGCCTGAAGGGTGCTGGATGCGGAGGCCGGTCGGAAGTTCCATGAGCCCGGCCGGCCGGAGAGGGATAGGTCGGTCAGAGACAAGCTCTTTCAAGATCAGGTTGACATATGGAAAACAAGGGAAACCAAAGCTCTGGGAAATTGTGGTTGCTCTGAGGAGCCCAAAGCTGCTGAGAAACAACAGGGGGGTAGGAGTTTAAACCCTGTAGCCCGGTATCTGCGACAATATGTATACTTTTTAAATTGATCAATTTACAAATCAATTATTAATATTATTGGTACTTGTATCCCTAACAAAATGAGGGATATAGTTTATATATTTATATGGATGTATTATGAAACATTTGTCCCTTAAGTTGAATTGGTCCCTTTAATTGAATAAGTTTAAAAGGGTCCGTATGAGCATACCAAATGAAGTTTTAAAACCATTTAAAACTAGGTCTGACTTTTACCCTGTACACTATAGAGGTCCTCACATCAATGCATACCAGAGAATGGTTCAGGAGGACAATGCTGTCCCCCAAAATCTGAGTTATAAAGAGAGGATGGCTGTTCAGTCCCTTCAGAACAATAAGCATATTGTCATTCGAAACTCGGACAAGGGGGGCAGCATTGTCATCCTTGATAAGGAATTTTATTTTAGTGAAGCTCATTCACAATTATCTGATTCTAAAGTTTATCAAAAACTCTCTGGAAATCTGGTTATTAATTATAGGGATCAACTTCTGAAACTGGTAACCGAAGGTATCCACTTAGGTGTCTTTAGAGAGACTGATATTGACACTTTGGTTCCTAGAAATCCTCTTACTCCTATTTTCTACCCTGTCCCCAAGGTTCATAAGGACCTCACTTCTCCTCCTGGTAGGCCTATTGTCTCAGGAGTGGGGTCTTTATTTGAGCCCGTGGGGGCATGGTTAGATAGTATTCTGCAACCACTCGCAGTTAAACAACTGTCTTACCTTAAAGATAGCTCACATTTAATACACACTTTGCATACTATTGTCTGGGAACCAGACTATACTTGGCTAGTAATAGACATTACTTCGCTTTACACTTCAATACCCCAGCATCTTGGAATTGAAGCGATATAATTTTTCCTAGACAGGGAACTAAGCATGGAATATAACACCAAAAAATACATAGGAGATGTCTTAATATTCTTGTTGTCACATAATTATTTTATGTTCGAGGGAACCTATTATAGACAGATTTGCGGGACAGCCATGGGGGCTAAATTTGCCCCGGCATTCGTGAATCTTTATGTCTCCTGGTGGGAGTTGACTTATATTTATAGCATACTAAATCCATGGTTAGAAGATATATTGCTATTTGTAAGGTACATAGATGATCTTCTGATCATCATTAAAAAAACAGTTGATACAAATTTATTTAATAACTTTATTGGTTTCTTAGATAATAACTTCATGAATCTTAAATGTACTGGATCATTTGATCCATTAGAGGTCAACTATCTTGATTTAACCTTGCAAAGCAGTGGCGATAATGTAATCACTAAAACTTACCGCAAGCCAATTGCAGGCAATACGATTTTGCACGCTGCTTCCCAGCACCCTAAACACCTTATAAACTCAGGACAGTTCATAAGGTTAAAAAGAAATACTCAATCATCAGAGGTTTTTTAATCTCAATCAGTAGACCTGAAAAATAGACTGATAGCTAGAGGATATAATGCGTCTTCATTAGAGAAATGAAGAAATGAAATTAAAATGTATAATCCTCCGATCTTAAAAACTAAAGACAGTTCTTTCAAGGAAGCTATTGTTTTCACTACAGAATACACTAGTCAATACATTCAAATAGCTAAAATACTGAAGAAACACCTTCACATACTAGAAGGAGATCCCACACTTGCTCCGCCGCTATCATCCAACATTGCAAATTTGTGCTAAAAAAAACAAGAACGTTAGCCAGTAGGCTCTCACCAAGTAATGTTTTAAGATTAAATACTACAGGATCACAGTGGCTCATTAAGCAAGGAAATTTTAAATGCTTAAGTAAAAATTGCCACATGTGTGCCTATATTGGACCTGGCAGCTTCTTTACAAGTAATGTTACTGTAAGGGTTCCTGTCTGCTGTGTTAACTGTCTTGTACCTTTAAGATGCTCCCTATAAAGAGCACCTCCTCCTAGCACACCTTGCTGGTTAATTAAGTTGTTTTCTAGCCTCAAGCTCAACTGAGTTACTTGCTCCCTTTTGGAATTGTGACTACCTTACAATACCTTTTTTTGGGGATTTCAGTTATAACAGAGCTCGCAAAGCTTCTCCTTGTGAACCTACCTAATTCATCTCAGAAGTTGTTCATCACCGGATTCCATCTCCTCTTCTAACCTAAGTGCTGCTGCTTCTCCACACACAGCCTGTATTGCAGCACTGACGTCCGCATCTACAGCCAGGGCAGCTCTCACCCGCAGAGTTCGTCTACAGCTCCCAGCGTGAGTTCCAGAGCGCTCCTGCATCTCTGCTCACAGCCTACTACAGCGCTGACGTTATCAGCTACGGCCCGGGCAGCGCTCTAATCCACAGTCTCTGCGGCTTCAGCGTGTGTGTGAGTACCTCTCCTCTGTCCACAGGATTCAGGTCAGACTTTCACATCTACTCCATATCTTGCATATTGATACAAGGAGGCTTTACTTACTAACTATCCTGTTAGACTTCTTATCGTTACACTTGAATTATATGCCTTATAACTTTATAACAATATTTGCCTAGTTTGTGTTTTGTAATCCAAGACATTGATTACGAATTGCTTCACAAAGTTCAAGGCATAGATAAAATACCCTTTTAAGAAACATATCACTATTCATCCTTACTATTTCTTAAATGGTACACACACAACTTTAAGTTCAGAGATACATGCACTGTTGTTACTGACCAGTCTTTGACAGAATTAACCAGCCAGGTGTGCTAGGAGGAGGTGCTCTTTATAGGGAGCATCTTAAAGGTACAAGACAGTTAACACAGCAGACAGGAACCCTCACATAACACAACAAAGGTATTACGATCTCCGACACCGACCCTCACCACAATACACTGTGGGACAAAGAGTCTGGCTCTCAACTAAGCATCTTAGGATACCGTATCCATGTAGGAAACTGGGTAAACTCTTTTTAGGTCCTTTCCCCGTTACCCGGGTTAATGACCCTTCAACAGTCACATTACAACTTCCACCCTCCTTCAAGATACATCCTACATTCCATGTGTCTTTGGTCAAACCATGTAACACTCCTGCATCACTCGCTGGTGCTGGTGATCAGACCCTCTCAGTTGCCCCTGACACGGAGTATGAAGTTCACAGTGTCCTGGATTCCAGACTCCGCTCAGGTGTCCTATTCTACTTAATCCATTGGAAGGGTTTCGGTCATGAGGAAGACTCCTGGGAGCCTGCTTCCAATGTTTCCGCTCCTAGGCTTGTTTCCCTTTTCCACAGACGTAACCCTGATCGCCCCAGACCCTGAACCTCGCTGTGGTTCCTTTGGAGGGGGGCTATGTAAGGGTTCCTGTCTGCTGTGTTAACTGTCTTTTACCTTTAAGATGCTCCCTATAAAGAGCACCTCCTCCTAGCACACCTTGCTGGTTAATTAAGTTGTTTTCTAGCCTCAAGCTCAACTGAGTTACTTGCTCCCTTTTGGAATTGTGACTACCTTACAATACCTTTTTTTGGGGATTTCAGTTATAACAGAGCTCGCAAAGCTTCTCCTTGTGAACCTACCTAATTCATCTCAGAAGTTGTTCATCACCGGATTCCATCTCCTCTTCTAACTTAAGTGCTGCTGCTTCTCCACACACAGCCTGTATTGCAGCACTGACGTCCGCATCTACAGCCAGGGCAGCTTTCACCCGCAGAGTTCGTCTACAGCTCCCAGTGTAAGTTCCAGAGCGCTCCTGCATCTCCGCTCACAGCCTACTACAGCGCTGACGTCATCAGCTACGGCCCGGGCAGCGCTCTCATCCACAGTCTCTGCGGCTTCAGCGTGTGTGTGAGTACCTCTCCTCCGTCCACAGGATTCAGGTCAGACTTTCACATCTACTCCATATCTTGCATATTGATACAAGGAGGCTTTACTTACTAACTATCCTGTTAGACTTCTTATCGTTACACTTGAATTATATGCCTTATAACTTTATAATAATATTTGCCTAGTTTGTGTTTTGTAATCCAAGACATTGATTACGAATTGCTTCACAAAGTTCAAGGCATAGATAAAATACCATTTTAAGAAACATATCGCTATTCATCCTTACTGTTTCTTAAATGGTACACACACAACTTTAAGTTCAGAGATACATGCACTGTTGTTACTGACCAGTCTTTGACAGTTACTAAAGAAAGGTATAATATTAATTTTTATGCTAATTGCGGTACTACCTTTGCTGTTTACTTACTTACATGTAAACTGTGTCAGCTTCAATACGTGGGCCAAACCTCTAGGGGGGTTAGAAAAAGATTTAGTGAACACCTTAGGGAAAAAATTATGTCAAGGAGTCAGCTATTGCCAATCACTCAATGGTGAACATTTCACCAATATAGCTAATCTTTCTGTCCAAATCATAGATGTAGCCATTGTGCCCCCTAGAGGAGGAAACAGATATAATATCCTCCAGAGGAAAGAAATCTATTGGATTCTCCAATTAAAAATGAGAATCCCATCAGGTATGAATAGAGAATGTGACATCAATTTTTTTATTGATGCCTAGTTCTATTCCTTACCCTTTATGTAATGGTTATTTATTTATTTATTGCAAAATATGTATACTAATTAGTATTTTTTATTTTGTGTAATCGTAAGCCTATAGTATTAAATGGCATTAAATGGCATTGTTGGTCTGTTAATTCACATTTAAGTTTAATTTGCCTTTTGCCATATTTTTAAGCTCTATGCTTCATTTCATACTTAAATAGGTAATTTATTAAAACATTCTATCTGTTACTCTTAGGGATGTTTTACTTATTGCATTTATTACTGTGGTTTATATATTTATTTCTTGCATTAGTATTTCAGTACATTAAGATTCTTAAGGGTTATATTAGCCTGTCATATAGTCCTGTTAGTTTATACATGTGTAATACTTGTTTAAGTATTCAGTGACAACCAATCCCCTTAGCTTCTGTTTTTGAGTTACAGAATGATACTAGAGGGTTAATTTTAATTGGTTAGGGTATATATAGAACACCTTGTGCAATACATGAATTAGGTCTATGAGTAAGCACCTGTAGGGGGCGCGAAACGCGTCAGACATTGGCCACTGTCCACACCACCTTTGACTGTAAGCTCCATTGATGAACTGTTCCACTTGTTTCATGGATTTTATGGATTGGTATTTACCATGTACTTTCTGAATACATTGTGGACTTTTATTTGCATACAATCTGTGTGTGTAGTGCCTGCCATCTTTCCTAAACTTCCATATGAGCATACACTAGCTGAGCTTGAAAAAAGATTATTTTGAAACATGTTGCTCATTAATTAATTCACTCCCATCTAGGAACCAATTCAACTAAGGGGGATTTGTGTTGTAAAAAAATATTTTTCAAAAATGTATATCCTTTTAAAATCTTTTAAGAATGTATATTTATTTAGAATATTTTTCAGAATATTTCTTAGAATATGTTTTTGAAATATATATATATATACTTTTTAAATTGATAATGATAAATTTACAAATCAATTATTAATATTCTTGGTCCTTGTAACCCTAACAAAATGAGGGATACAGTTTATATATTTATATGGATGTATTATGAAACATACGTCCCTTTAAGTTAAATCGGTTCCTTTAATTGAACAAGTTTAAAAGGGTCCGTATGAGCATACACTAGCTGAGCTTGAAAAATATTATTTTGAAACACGTTGCTCAGCTGATCACATACAGGCTTCCATAATGTAGTGGAGCTGTGTCCGTTCATTGTGATTTCCAAACAGATACAGATCTCCATAGTGGAGTGGAGATGCGTATAATAACTGCCCTCTTGGAAAACCGCTAACCAACTTTCTTTGCTAATTTATTAGCTGTCATTATACAGCATTTACCGGCTCACTGTGGACGTTTTGATGAGTTAAAGGGTTCCTGCAATTCATCTGAAGTGGGTGTGCGCCGACTTTGATCCTTTTTGCTGACAGAATCTTATTATCCTGAACAAGAGTATCAGACATTATTGGAACTTATCTGTTTCACACAAGACTGTCTGCTCTGAGCCCTCTGCTGCATACATATGTAACTTGATATATTAATTGTATCTAATTTTATGTTTCATTGGTTTGATATGCACATTGTTTAATGACATTCACCTAGATTACGAGTTTTGCACTAAACAGGGTGCGAAACTAATGCCAAAAAAATTGCATTATTGCACTCTTCATAGCGCTGCCATTATGAGTTACTGAAAAGCCTCCTTGTACTATGTGTTATGGTGCGTTAAGTTCCATACCGCACAAAAGCCAAGGGCTGAGTTTACGTGCTTGTCTACATAGACATCAATGGGGAGAGAGTGTTAAATAAAAACCTAACATCTGCGATCGCGGAATGGAGATATCCGTAACTCAACCCCATTGATTAATAAAAATTATTAACCCCTATTCCACCGCTCCACGACATCGCCTACACTAATAAAAATTATTAACCCCTAAACTGCCGCCCCCCACTTCACCAACACTATAATAAAGTATTAACCCCTAAACATTTAGCCTCCCCCAACATCGTAACTACTAAACTAAACCTATTAACCCCTAAACTGCTGCCCCCCACATCGCAAAACACAAAATTTAACTATTAACCCCTAAACCTAACACCCCCTAACTTTAAATTAAAATGACTATATATCTTAAAATAAATAAAAACTTACCTGTGAAATTAAAAAAATCTAAGTTTAAACTATAAATTAACCAAACATAACTATTCTAATAAAATTTAAAAAAAATACCAATTAAAAAAAATCTAAATTACAAATTTGAAAAAACTTAACAGTACAAAAACATTAAAAAAAAAATTACAAAAAATAATAAACACTAAATTACGAAAAATAAAAAAAATCTAAACTTACAAAAAATAATAAACTAAATTATCAAAAATAAAACCAATTACACCTAATCTAATTGCCCTATACAAATAAAAAAGCCTCCCCTAAATAAAAAATACCCCCTAACCTACAATAAACTACCAATAGCCCTTAAAAGGGCCTTTTGTAGGGCATTGCCCTAAGTTAAACAGCTCTTTTACCTGTAAAAAAATACAAAGTCCCCCAACAGTAAAACCCACCACCCAACCAACCCCCCAAAATAAAAAAACCTAAGCTACCCATTGCCCCTAAGGGGGAATTGTATGGGCAGGTTAAACAGCTCTTTAACCTTAAAAAAATGACTAAGTCCCCCCCTAAAAGTAATCCCTCCTATCCAACCAACCCCCCAAAATAAAAAACTTAACTCTAAAAAATCCTAAACTACCCATTGTCCCTAAAGGGGCATTTGCATGAGCATTGCCCTTAAAAGGGAATTCAGCTCTTTTACTGCCATTAAAAGGGCATTCAGTGTTTAAGGTTTTATAAATTTATAATTTTGATTTTTTAATTGGTAGTTTTTTAAATTTTATTAGATAGGTTCATTTATAGTTTAAACTTAGTTTTTTTTATTTCACTGGTAAGTTTTATTTATTTTAAGATAGTTATATTTTAATTTAAAGTTAGGGGTGTTAGGTTTAGGGGTTAATAGTTTAATTTAGTGTTTTGTGATATGAAAGGGGAGCGGCTGTTTAGGGGTTAATAGTTTTTTGTTTAGTAGTTACAATGTGGGGAGATGGAGGTTTAGGGGTTAATACTTTATTATAGTGTTGGCAATGTGGGGGTCCGGCGGTTTAGGGGTAATTAGGTTTATTTAGGTGTCGGCGATGTCAGGGGTGGCAGATTGGGGGTTAATAACTTTTATTAGTGTTGGCGATGTCAGGGAGTGACGGAATAGGGGTTAATAATTATATTTAGTGTTGGCGATGTCGGGAAGCAGTGGATTAGTGGTTATTAGAGTTATTTAATAGTCGTGATGTGGGTGGGTGGCAGATTAGGGGTTAATAGGTTTAATATAGTGTTTTCGATGCAGAAGGGTGGCAGTTATGGGTTAAAAGGTAGCTTATGGGTGTTAGTGTACTTTGTAACATTTTAGAGATGAGTTTTGTGAAACATTTTTGTTTTGCAAAATTCATAACTACTGCTCTGAGATTGTGGTATGGATAGTGTCGGTATAGGCTGTAACGCAAGCATTTTAGCCGGACCGCACAACCTGTAATACGGCGCTATGGAAAATCTCGCACTCAAACGTCATTTTTTTTAGTGCAGAATGGACATTGCGTTACAGGCTAAAATGCTTGCGGTATAGCTATACCGCCGCAACTCGTAATATGGGTTCCTGGCTTTTCAGCGTTATTAGCCGTACCGCAAAACTCGCAATCTAGCTGAGTGTTTGATAATTTTTATGAAATGTGTTTTTTTATGCAATTCCCCTGTTTTATTTATATTGTACTTTGTGTGTTTAGTAAACATTTTTAAACATTTTTTTAGGTATACTACATTATCATTATGGTCTTATTGTTCCTTCCCCCTGCACGTTAGCATTTTATTGCGCAAATAAGGTATAGTAAATCTGTGTTCGTGTGATTTTTATACGGTTTTAGGAGATCCTTATAACTTTAATTGTTTGTGCAGGTCTCTATTTTGCGCTGAATCTACCCCATTTGTCCATTGTTACTTTTTATCGCCTTTCTAATTCATTGCTGCAAAATGGAAAGGGAAGGTAGTATCTTTAATATGAGGGATGAGTTTATAAAGATATTGTCAAAAATATACAAGAAATTTCAATATTGAAATACCAATGGAAACTTTCTCCAGCATTCTTAATGAGTTAGATAAATATTTAAGGCTAGAAACGACATATAAATTAGATTGTTTTTTCCCTTGAAAAAGTCACAGGGACGTGGCGAAACGTACGTCGAGATTATGCATCTGGTAATACGTCACAGGGAAGGGTGTGTACTGCAAGAACTTTGGCTGTTATATGGATACATTGTATCAATCCGTTGCCATCCAACTTGATAACAAAGTGTAACTTGTATTTGCAAACATTTTTCACTGTAACCCCGAGTGACTACTTTTTACCAGATTGCATTTGTTTTAGAATTTTATATTTTTAATAAATATTTTGACTGGAAGCGGTTCCGGACTTCTTTTGCCTACGCTTTACCTGATAGCCATAAAAGTCAGGTCTGCAGTCATAATGGAGCTTGAATACAGCTCCCAGAAAGTGTGAGTAATATTTCAATCATTGACCATTTAAATTGTGTTGTAACAATATCACACTATTGTTATATCCTCTTTTTTCTTGTAGATTCGTAAGTTTGTGAGAAAATAACACATATACAGATACAGCTGATCCTGACAACTTTGCAATCAGGACTGCCTTTACACCTGAGCTGACGATAGCTTAGGCATATGTTAAGTCATTTGAACACACTATTGTATATAAATACTGTTTAAACAATATTTCACTATTTTGTGTTTTTCTCTTTTCTCTATGTGAGGAACTGAGGACCCGATATCCTTTTATATCACATTTATTCACATATGGTATATTTAAACACAAACACACAAGCAGTGCGCTCTTTCTTGCCCTCACCGCATATGAGTAGTACTTCCCGTATTCGGCACACAGGAGAGTGGGGATGACGTGTAGGTCATAACAACCAATGGAGGAACAGAAGCGTATCCGTCCTATACGCTAAACAAATAGACAATCCAATATACAAAATATAGTTCCAATGCAGGTTGTAAAATAAAAAGTTCCAATTTTATTATCCAAGCTTTAAAAATATTTAAAATATAGCAGTGAACAAGTGCTTGGTAAGCACGAAACATGTCTGCTGCATGAGGAGCGCAGCTTTCCTCCCTTCTGATGTGTAACACTTTTATGTAAGTCTTGGTCAGTTTGGGCTGTGTGTAAGCTGGATTGTACCTTGCCTTTCATTGCTGTTTTTAAAGCTTGGATAATAAAATTGGAACTTTTTATTCTACAACCTGCATTGGAACTATATTTTGTATATTGGATGGTATATTTAAACCCAGAATTATTTTCATTTTAATAATACATTTTATCTACAGATGTGCAGTACGGCAATAGGGGCCAGATTTGCCCCCAGTTAGGCTAACTTGTTTATGGGAATATATTTTCCTTGAATCCATTGATCTGGGGGGAAATCTGGTCCTCTACAAAAGTTATATAGATGACATTATAATCGTTGGAAGGGGTCCAAGGATGAGCTAGAATGGTTTTTTACTGTGATGAACAAAAATGAATAAAAACTAAGTTTCACTTATGAAATTAGTAATATTAAAATATTTTTTTTAGATTTAGAGATATTTATTTAGAATGGAAAAATATGTACTAGAACTTATATCAAACAAGTTGTCAGGATATTCACCTGAATTGCTGAATTTCCTAATTCCTGTAGGAAGAAATATTTATCCTTTAGTTGAATCCAACTGTAGTAGAATATAAATTAACTAATAAGGATTTCTATGAGTTTTGTTTAATAGGTGTGAAGAAGATTTATTCCTAAATAATAGGTGGCAACATATGAAAACTTGTTCATAATTAGAAATAAACTTTGCATTGATATATGGTGGAAATCTACACAAGTAAATCTATAGTCAGGAGGATGGCAGCTTATGACAGAGATACTAAGTGTAGGACACCAATATAAAAGATACAGACAAATGCAGCACAATATTAGTAAAGATTGTTAACAAGTTATAGTTTAGGTACCAGGTAATTATTAACATTAGAGAGGAGTATTTAGGTAAGAATTCTTACTATTTAGTGGAAGTCCAGATACTCTGTAACAGGAGGAGATCCTTTGGAGTTGAGACAGTCTGTGTGCAGCTCCGGCGTGTGACGTCACACCTGCAGTGTTACCGAAACCGGAAGTGTGAAACTGTCAGCTCTGGGAGAGCAGGAGTTTCAGGGAGACAGATTGATCCTTAGAAATTACTCCAATGAGATGGTAAGTGAGAGCGGATGCTCAAAAGGTGATAGCTGGTGAGAGAGGTGAGGTCTGCACAACAGAGATACCAGAATATACAGGAGCTGGATAATTCTGAGCTAGTAGAACAAAATAATCAAGCAACTATTAGACTGTGGGAGGAACTTTTATACCTGATGATAGACACCTCCTATTAAAGGGAAAGCAAGGATAGGTGAAAGCATGACAGTACTCCCCCCCAAGGATCCACACCGAGGATCAAGGTCCAGGACAATCAGGATGAGAACGATGGAAACGAGAAACCAGACGTCTGGCAGATAAATTAGAGGCAGGCTCCCAAGTATCATCTTCAGCTGGGAAACCTTTCCAATGGACCAGATATTGGAGAGTGCCATTCATCCATCTAGAATCCTTAATAGACCCTACTTCATATTCCTGTTCCGTGGACTGAGGTGAAGGGACTGATACAGAGGGGGTTTCCTGCTCCCTTATAGGTATAAACGGTTTCAAAAGAGAGACATGAAATGTCGGGTGTATCCTGAAGTTTTCCGGTAAGGAAAGCTTAACAGCATTTGGATTGATTATTGACTCAATTTCGTACGGTCCAATAAACAGAGGAGTCAACTTACGTGATGGGTAAGGAAGTCGAAGATTCCTTGTTGACAACCATACTTTGTCACCTATGGCATAGGAAGGAGAAGGTGAATGTTTGAGGTCATAATAAAACTTTTGATATTCTTTCGTCTGTCTGATATTATTTTCAATAGAAAGAAATGTGTCAGCAATGGTGTTGACAAATTGGTTGACTTGAGGACTTGAACCATTCTTGAGAGTGTCATAGTGGAAGTGGGCGTGGAATCCATAGTTGATATAGAAAGGAGAATGTTTAGTTGTGGAATGTACGGAGTTATTGTAAGAGAATTCTGCATATGGAAGTAAAGACGACCAATCATCCTGGTGTTCATTAGTAAAACAGCGTAGAAATTGTTCTAACCATTGATTGGTTCGTTCCGTCTGTCCGTTCGACTGAGGATGGAATGAGGTACTTAGGCGTTTTTGTATATTAAGTGCTTTACAGAGTTGGTTCCAGAATCTACTAGTGAATTGGGAGCCTCTATCAGAGGTTATACTGAGAGGAACTCCATGAAGTTTTATGACATATTGAATCAAATGATGAACTGTTTCAGAAGCTGTGGGTAGTTTGGTTGATGGAATAAAATGAGCCATCTTGCTGAACAAATCAACGACAACTATAATAGTAGTATAACTTGATGATTTAGGCAAATCCACTATATAGTCGAGAGCTATATCCGTCCAAGGAAGTTTAGGAGTGGGTAGAGGTTGTAACTCACCATCTGGTTTTTGGTGTCTGGGTTTTGACACAGTACAAATTCTACAGGATAGGACGTATTCTTTGATGTCCTTGTTAATATTAGGCCACCATAAGTATCTGCCTATCATTTCGGAGGTCTTTTTTATTCCTGGGTGTCCAGCCAAGGGGTTATCATGGTTGGTTTTAAGAATTTGAGAACTTAATGTTTTTGGAACATAAACTAATTGTCCATGATAAAGAAGGCCATCATTGGATAGAGATACCTGAGATGATGGTATTTCATTATCACTTAGTTGGTGTCTTTTAAAGAGTGTTACGGAGTCATCCGTGAGACCTATAATATGTTCAGCTGGTATGATAGTTTGGGGACCTTGAATTTCCATTGGCTTTTCATAAATTCTAGATAAGGCATCTGCCTTTTGATTTTTATTACACGGCCTATAAGTGATGACATAATTAAATCTACTAAAGTAAAGATTCCAGCGCACCTGTCTGGATGTTAAGGTGCGATTGGTTTTCAGGAACTCTAAATTCCTGTGATCTGTATAGATCAATATAGGAATTTCAGTTCCCTCCAATAGGTGTCGCCAGTGTTCAAATGCTGATTTTATCGCCAGGAGTTCTTTTTCCCCAATTGCATAGTTAAGCTCTGCATTATTCATAACTCTGGAGAAATAGGCAATTGGATGGAGAGGATGCTTTAAGGTTTTACGTTGGGAAAGTACCGCTCCTACAGCATGGTCTGAGGCGTCTACTTCCAAGACAAACTGGAGTGATGGATCAGGGTAGGACAATATGGGAGCTGTTGTGAATTTCTCTTTCAATATATCAAATACCTCCTGAGTTGATTCAGTCCAAAGGAATTTAACGTTATTTTTTGTTAGATTAGTGAGAGGTTTTGCTAACTGAGCAAAGTTCTTGATGAACTTTCTGTAAAAGTTCGCAAAACCCATGAAGCGTTGTATTTGTCTCTTGGTAGTGGGTACGGGCCAGTCAAGGATAGTTTTTATCTTAGAATTTTCCATGTTAATACCTTCTGCTGAAATTACATAACCCAAGAATGTGATGGTTTTAGAATTAAATATACACTTTTCAGGCTTAGCGTATAAGTGATGTTGTCTTAATCTAGAGAGTACTGTTCTTACATGTTTAATATGATCGGTCTGATTTTTTGAATATATAAGGATATCGTCTAGATAGATGACGACAAATACATCTAATAGGTCTTTAAATATGTCGTTAATTAAATATTGAAACGTTGCTGGAACATTACAGAGGCCGAATGGCATCACGACATACTCATATAAACCATAACGAGTACGGAATGCCGTGAGCCATTCGTCCCCTTTTCTAACTCTAATGAGGTTGTATGCACCTCTTAGATCCAACTTAGTGAAACAAGTAGCTCCCTCTAGACGTTCAATAAGCTCGGGTATAAGTGGAAGGGGGTAGCGATTTTTTACTGTGCGTTTATTTAACTCCCTATAATCCACTATGGGACGGATAGTTCCATCCTTGTTCTTTACAAAGAACATACCAGCCCCCGCAGGAGAGGAGGAGGGTCTGATAAAGCCCTTTCTCAAATTGTCTTCAAGATAACTTTTTAAATAATCAAGTTCAACTTTGGATAAAGGGAAAATGTGCCCACAAGGGATGTCTGCACCTGGAATTAACTCTATCGGGCAGTCATACTTCCTATGTGGGGGAAGATTTTCAGATTCCTTTTTACAGAATACATCCTTGAAATCTGAATACTCTGTGGGTATTTCGTTTTCTTGAGTATGTAATATATGATGGCTAGTGTTACAGGTTGTAGTGCAATAAGGTGATGTGAAATGAATAGTAGAATTAGACCAAGATATTACAGGATCATGCAATTTTAACCAGGAGAATCCCAGAACTACTGGATAAAGCGGGGAGTCGATTACATCATAAGAAACATATTCTATGTGTGAGGATTGTATGGCTAACAACAGTGGAATGGTTTGAAAAAGAATTGGACCAGAGGAAATAGGGTTTCCGTCAATAACACGAGCTAAAACAGGATTCTGCTTTTTAATTAGTGGAATTTTATTTACAGTGACAAAATGTGAATCAATATAATTAGCGCTTGCTCCAGAATCAATAATCGCTTGACTGGTTAGCCGATGGTTCTCCCACTGTAAAACAAGGGGTAAGAGGAAATGAGTGGTTGAAGATTGTTCTGAACTACAACAGTAGGTAATGTCTATGTTCTTACCCTTCCTTTGACGAATCAGAAGAGGACAGTCCTTGACAGTGTGTTGAGCGGCACCACAGTACAAGCAGAGGTTGTTATTTTTTCTTCTTTGCTTTTCTTGTGGGTTCAAGGGACCTCTTATTACGCCAATGTCCATAGCTTCAGGAGTAGACTGTGGTACTGGTCTATTGTAAGAATGTGAGGCTCCAGATGTGATGGGACGTTTTGTAGTGAATTCAACTGAGCCTCGTTCATGCCTTCGTTCACAAAGACGCCTATCTAAGCTAATACTTAGATTAATTAATGCATCTAATGTGTGGGGTAACTCAACTCTCGCTAACTCGTCTTTGAGTGAGTCAGACAAACCTAACCTAAATTGGTTTCTTAAGGATAACTCGTTCCATCCACTATCCTTGGACCACCTCTTAAACTCAGCTATATAGTCCTCCACAGGTTTCTTATGCTGTCTCAGGGCTCTCATTGAATTCTCAGCAGTTAACTGGAGATAAGGATCATCATATAGCTGAGACATGGTTTTAAAGAAGGTGTCCAAGGACTGTAGAATGGGGTCGTTAGTTTCAAAGAAACTGTTAGCCCAACTGCGGGGTTCACCCTTAAGATATGAGATTGTTGTAAGGACTTTTACCTGCTCTGTAGGATAAGTGTGAGGCTTAAGAGTAAAGAGCAGATAACAGGCATTTCTGAATTCCCTGAATGTTTTTCTATCCCCTGAAAAGACATCAGGTGGGTTTACATTAGGTTCAATGGTATGGGATACCTTTTGTTTTTCAGCAATCTCTTTAATATAATTTTTTAAAGTGGTGTTCTCTTGCTGGAGTGAGTTTAAGGCTTGAGTAATGTTTTCTACCTTATCTGTTAAGGTCTGCACATGAGTAACTAAGTCTACTGGATTCATTATTGTTGCTTGATTATTATGTCAGGATATTCACCTGAATTGCTGAATTTCCTAATTCCTGTAGGAAGAAATATTTATCCTTTAGTTGAATCCAACTGTAGTAGAATATAAATTAACTAATAAGGATTTCTATGAGTTTTGTTTAATAGGTGTGTAGAAGATTTATTCCTAAATAATAGGTGGCAACATATGAAAACTTGTTCATAATTAGAAATAAACCTTGCATTGATATATGGTGGAAATCTACACAAGTAAATCTATAGTCAGGAGGATGGCAGCTTATGACAGAGATACTAAGTGTAGGACACCAATATAAAAGATACAGACAAATGCAGCACAATATTAGTAAAGATTGTTAACAAGTTATAGTTTAGGTACCAGGTAATTATTAACATTAGAGAGGAGTATTTAGGTAAGAATTCTTACTATTTAGTGGAAGTCCAGATACTCTGTAACAGGAGGAGATCCTTTGGAGTTGAGACAGTCTGTGTGCAGCTCCGGCGTGTGACGTCACACCTGCAGTGTTACCGAAACCGGAAGTGTGAAACTGTCAGCTCTGGGAGAGCAGGAGTTTCAGGGAGACAGATTGATCCTTAGAAATTACTCCAATGAGATGGTAAGTGAGAGCGGATGCTCAAAAGGTGATAGCTGGTGAGAGAGGTGAGGTCTGCACAACAGAGATACCAGAATATGCAGGAGCTGGATAATTCTGAGCTAGTAGAACAAAATAATCAAGCAACTATTAGACTGTGGGAGGAACTTTTATACCTGATGATAGACACCTCCTATTAAAGGGAAAGCAAGGATAGGTGAAAGCATGACAGAAGTAGACATCAATTGTTATATACACACTAGTAGTTGCCATTTGGACAAATGGAAGAACAACATCCCCAAAAGTCAATTCCTACACATTAGAAAGAATTGCAATAAGATTAGTGACTATAATGTACAGTCAAAAATATAGGAAAATTAATTCTTGAAGAGAGGATATAAGACTGAATTAATTGAAAAAGTGAAAATGAGGCATTAGAAAGAGAAAGAAATGACTTATTAGTACCAAATAGAAAAGGAAATGTGGGTGTTAATAAAGATGAGAAAACCTTGTTAGGAAACATAAATCAGGCAGACAACTTACCCCACCTACAAAGATGGGAGACCTATTTAGACACTACTATCCCCCCTCAAACATGGCAGTATACCCTAACGATAACCAAAAAAGTGATACACTGCGTGACTATGATGGAAACCTAACACAAACTCTTAACACATTGGTATTATATTCCTACATTACTTGCCAAAATGTACGACAATGTTACACCACTTACGCTGGCGTAACTATGGACACATTCGTGACACTATGCATATATGGTGGGATTGTCCCAAAATACGTCCTCTCCATATAGGTACCCATGCCCTCCCCAAACACCATTCCTTCCTATGCATCTATCTATTTACCACAATCAAAGCTGCTATAGCCAAATCTTGGAAGAACACCTGTTCACCAAACTGGTCTAAAATACTCTATGGCATACACTTACACCGTGGAAAAAAAAACATCTTTTATTTTCTTAATTAATCTGATCTCTTCGAACTTGTCTGGGCTGATTGGAAAGCAAAGTTCAACACTTTATGGGAACCAAATGTTATAACCAATAAATAAGCCTAACTCATGCACCAACTAATGACTCCTACCCTTCTCCCTTCAGAACCTAGTACATAACTTAAACCCCATGACTTCCACTTCTGAATTCTCTAACTAAAATTACAATATAACTATATTTAAAAAATAAATAAAAACTTACCTGTGAAATAAAAATAAACCTAACATTAAACTATAAATTAACCTAACCTTACTATTCTAATAAAATAAAAAAATACTACCAATTAAAAAATCTAAATGACAAATTTGAAAAAATCTAACACTATGAGAAAAATTAAAAAATCTAAAATTAAAAAAAAGCCCCCTCAAAATAAAACACCCCCAGCCTACAATAAACTACCAATAGCCCTTAAAAGGGCCTTTGTAGGGCATTGCCCTAAGTTAAACAGCTCTTTTACCTGTAAAAAATGCAAAGTCTCCCAACAGTAAAACCCACCACCCAACCAACCCCCCAAAATAAAAAAACCTAAGCTACCCATTGCCCCTAAAGGGGGAATTGTATGAGCATTGCCCTTAAAAGGGCATTCAGCTCTTTTTCATTGCCCTTTAAAAGGCATTTAGCTCTTTTTCAAAAGCCCAAACCCTGATCCAGGCGATGAGAAGTCTTCATCCAGGCAGCGAGAAGTCTTAATCCAGGCAGCGACATCTTCATCCATTGCAGGGGCATCTTCTATCTTCATCCCGGCAGAATAGGGGTTAATAATTTTTATTAGTGTTGTCGATGTCGGGAGCGGCAGATTAGGGGGTTAATAAATTTATTTAATAGTCGCGATGTGGGTGGGCAGCAGATAAGAGGTTAATAGGTTTAATATAGTGTTTGCAATGTGGGAGGGCGGCGGTTTAGTGGTTAATAGGTAGTTTATGGGTGTTAGTGTACTTTGTAACACTTTAGTTATGAGTTTTGTGAAACATTTTTGTGGGACAAAACTCATAACTACTGCTTTCAGATGGCGGTATGGATCGTGTTGGTATAGGCTGTAACGCAAGCTTTTTAGCCTCACTGTACAACCTGTAATACCGGCGCTATGAAAATCCCACGCAAAAACACAATTTTTTTGAGTGCGGAATGGATGTTGTGTTACAGTCTAAAATGCTTGCTGTATAGCTATACCAATACGACTCGCAATAGCTGTGTTACTGCCATTACGCTGAAATTGCCATTGTTTCAACGTTAAAAGCCGTAACGCAAAACTTGTAATCTACCTGTATGTTGGCACCTACTGATATGGAAAAAAAGGATATATTTAAAAAGATGGTGACCAAAGGAGTAATAAACTTTGTGGATTTTTTTCTTGTTTGGCATGCAAGGCTTGTCGACATTTTTCAAAAAGGAAAACTTTATTTTCAACAGCGACAGGCAAAGAATATAAAATTAAAGATATTTTTAGATGCACTGACTACAATATAATTTACCTAATCGAATGTTCATGTGAAGCTCAATATATAGGGACTAGGGAGTCTTTTAGGGATAGGATTTGTGAGCATATTAACTCTATTTAGAATATGGATTTAGATTTAGCAATACCAGTTCTGAGCCATTGAACACTTCAAATATACAGTGATTGACAAAGTCAGACAATATTGGAGAGGAGGAAATATAAGAAAAGAGCTCCTTAGACGTGAGGCGAAGTGGATCTTTCATCTGAATACTTTATCCCCTAAAGGCCTCAACTTAGATTTTGATTTAGGCTGCTTTTTAGATTAGGCCCTTCACACATTATATACATTCACACATTTTTATAGCATTTTTAAGGGTAATTGTTATATTAATTTTTATATGAATTTATATAAAACTTTTGTAGGAATTTTAATATGTATTTTTATATGAAATTTTATGTACTATATATTAATATATTAATGTTTTTTGTTATGACATTTCTAAAAATGTTAGATACTGTATAATTAATTCACTCCCATCTAGGAACCAATTCAACTAAGGGGGATTTGTGTTGTAAAAAAAATATTTTTCAAAAATGTATATCTTTTTAAAATCTTTTAAGAATGTATATTTATTTAGAATATTTTTCAGAATATTTCTTAGAATATGTTTTTGAAATATATATATATACTTTTTAAATTGATAATGATAAATTTACAAATCAATTATTAATATTCTTGGTCCTTGTAACCCTAACAAAATGAGGGATACAGTTTATATATTTATATGGATGTATTATGAAACATACGTCCCTTTAAGTTAAATCGGTTCCTTTAATTGAACAAGTTTAAAAGGGTCCGTATGAGCATACACTAGCTGAGCTTGAAAAAGATTATTTTGAAACACGTTGCTCAGCTGATCACATACAGGCTTCCATAATGTAGTGGAGCTGTGTCCGTTCATTGTGATTTCCAAACAGATACAGATCTCCATAGTGGAGTGGAGATGTGTATAATAACTGCCCTCTTGGAAAACCACTAAGGAATTTTGTTAGCAGACCGCATTCTTTGCTAATATATTAGCTGTCATTATACAGCATTTACCGGCTCACTGTGGATGTTTTTAGGAGTTAAAGGGTTCCTGCAATTCATCTGAAGTGGGTGTGCTCAGACTTGGATCCCTTTTGCTGACAGAATCTTATTATCCTGAACAAGAGTATCAGACATTATTGGAACTTATCTGCTTCAAACGAGACTGTCCGCTCTGAGCCCTCTGCTGCATACATATGTAACTTGATATTTTAATTGTATCTCATTTTATGTTTTGTTCGTTTGATGTGCACATTGTTTAATGACATTGATAATTTTTATGAAATGTGTTTTTTATGTAATATCCCTGTTTTATTTATATTGCACCGTGTGTTTAGTAAACATTTTTAAACATATTTTAAGGTAAAACACAAATTCGGAGCAGCGGATGTAAAAGTTAAAAAGTAACTTTTATTTACAACAAACTGTAAAATCCAATAACAGGAATCAAGAGGCCAGTGCAGCACCGGTCTTACGCGTTTCAACTTGCGCCTTCCTCATAGACCGTGCTGCACTGACCTGACAACCTCATTTTAAACACATGTATTCTTTTTGTATATTGTAAGGAAGAAAAATATTTGTGTATTATTATGACTATTTAGACTTCTAATTACCTAAACTCTATGGTGTCTTATATGCTAATCCTATGAATAGCTTTATTGTCTAAATATCAGACTTAATTTCCTAAAACCCTTCACTATAGTTTCCAAATGTTGTTTTCTATTCCCAAAAATGTATGAGGTCTGCCTGTATATTGAGACTTTCTGGAGCTCTGGACCTTAATTTAAAAATTCAAAACGCCTTGCGTTTTTGCAGCAACTTTTCCCTATCTCCTCCTCTCCATTTAGTTCAATTACTTGCCAACTGAGTTTATCTGTCTGTTCATTATAAACATATTTGAAATGCTGTGCCACTTGTGATTTAGGTGAGGGAGTTTTAACTTCATACAAATGCTCCTTTACTCTATCTCTTGCCTCTCTCGTCGTAAGACCTACGTATTGCAATTTGCATTCCAGGCAGGTAACCAGGTATACTACGAAGGTCGTACGACAATTCGTACATGCGTCAATGTCATATACCCTTTGCGTTGTCATTGACTGAAACTGCTTACCTGTTATGTGTGCAAGCTCTGCAGCTCCCAGTACCACACCTGTAATGACCTTTACATTGTAGCCAGCTATTCACTTCTCCTTTCTTTTTCATTGTAACTTCGCTAGGTGTTAAGATGTTACCTAAAGTTTTGTTCCTCCTGGATACTCATTTACATTCATCTTTAATCCAAGGATACAATGCTTCA
The DNA here is from genome assembly GCF_027579735.1 of Bombina bombina. NCBI lineage: Eukaryota > Metazoa > Chordata > Amphibia > Anura > Bombinatoridae > Bombina > Bombina bombina. Next base: position 585,987,848 of record NC_069500.1, on the reverse strand, counting down.
TCGCCTTGTAAGATGGGTAAACATTTCTTAATAAGGGCAGCAATCTCCTCAAACTGTTTACTGTAGTTTGTAACAAAGATGGGTTTGTCATTTCCTAAATCTATATTAGTTCTTTTCCTACCATAAATCATATTACCTAACTTCTCTACTTCCCTAAGAACTTTCTCTATTAAATATTTGGGATAGCCCCTTTATTTGAATCGATGGCTAAAATTATCTGCTTCTATAACAAAGGCTTCATATGATGAGCAGTTCCTCTTGAGTCTTATGAATTCTCCCTTCAGTATGCCATATCTCGTATGTCTTGGATGCATGCTTTTTGAATGCAATATACTATTGCCTGCTATTTCTTTCCTATGTAAATAGGTTTCTATCCTGCTACATTGAATATTCCCTTCCAAAACAAGATCTAGATATTCAATTCTTTCAGAGTTAAAGGGATATGAAACCCAACATTTTTCTTTCATGATTCAGACAGAGAAACCAATTTTAAACAACTTTCCAATTTACTTCTATTATTTAATTTGCTTACTTTTCTTGTTATCCTTTGATGAAAGGTTTATCTAGGTAAGCTCAGGAGCAACAAAGAACCTAGGTTCTAGCTGCTGATTGGTGGCTGCATATATAGACACAGATTGTCATTGGGTCACCCATGTGTTCAGTTAGAAACCAGTAGTGCATTGCTGCTCCTTCAACAAATTATAACAAGAGAATGAAGCTAATTAGATAATAGAAGTAAATTAGAAAGTTGTTTAAAATTGTATTCTCTATCTGAATCATGAAAGATTTTTTTTTGGGTTTCATGACCCTTTAACCCCTTAATGACCGAGGACGTGCAGGGTACGTCCTCAAAAAAAAGGCAGTTAACGCCTGAGGACGTACCCTGCACGTCCTCGGTGTGGAAAGCAGCTGGAAGCGATCCTGCTCGCTTCCAGCTGCTTTCCGGTTATTGCAGTGATGCCTCGATATGGAGGCATCCTGCAATAACCTTACATGGCCATCCGATGCAGAGAGAGCCACTCTGTGGCCCTCTCTGCACCGGACATCGATGGCCGGTATCATTGGTGGGTGGGAGCCGACTTGGGAGGCGGGTGGGCGGCCATCGGTGTGCCGTGTGACGTCGAGGGGGGCGGGATCGGGGGCGGGACCATCGGGGGCGCGCACGGACGCGCGCGCGTGCACGGAGGGTGGCGGGCGGGCGCGTGCACGGGGCGGGAGCGGGTGGGAACCGCTACACTACGGAAAATGAATAAAAAGTTAAATGTTAAGTGGCCTAAGCACAAAAATAAATTAAACACAAAAAGAGATCGTGGAGGGGTGGGGGGTTGTTTTTTGTGTGGGGGGGAAGCTACACTACAGAAAAGTCTAAAAAATGTAAAACAAATACATTTTTTTCTTCTAAACTGGGTACTGGCAGACAGCTGCCAGTACCCAAGATGGCGCCCATTAAGTTAGAGTGGGAGGGTTATAGAGCTGTTTGGGGGGGATCAGTGAGGTTGGGGGCTAAGGGGGGATAGTACACAACAGCATATGTAAATATGCTTTTTTAAAAAAACACCAAAAAATACAAATATAGCTTTTATTTTAGTACTGGCAGACTTTCTGCCAGTACTTAAGATGGCGGGGAAAATTGTGGGGTGGGGGAGGGAAGAGAGCTGTTTGGGAGGGATCAGGGGGTCTGATGTTTCAGGTGGGAGGCTGAGCTCTACACTAAATCTAATATTAACCCTGCAAGCTCCCTACAAGCTACCTAATTAACCCCTTCACTGCTAGCCATAATACACGTGTGATGCGCAGCGGCATTTAGCAGCCTTCAAAATACCAAAAAGCAACGCCAAAGCCATATATGTCTGCTATTTCTGAACAAAGGGGATCCCAGAGAAGCATTTACAACCATTTGTGCCATAACTGCACAAGCTGTTTGTAAATGATTTCAGTGAGAAACCTAAAATTTTGAAATATTTTACGTTTTTTTTTAATTTGATCGCATTTGGCGGTGAAATGGTGGCATGAAATATACCAAAATGGGCCTAGATCAATACTTGGGGTTGTCTACTACACTACACTAAAGCTAAAATTACCCCAAAAAGCTCCCTACATGCTCCCTAATTAACCCCTTCACTGCTGGGCATAATACACGTGTGGTGCGCAGTGGCATTCTAATTACCAAAAAGCAACACCAAAGCCATATAAGTATGCTATTTCTGAACAAAGGGGATCCCAGAGAAGAATTTACAACCATTTGTGCCATAATTGCACAAGCTGTTTGTAAATAATTTCAGTGAGAAACCTAAAGTTTGTGAAAAAATTTGTGAAAAAGTGAACGATTTTTTTTATTTGATCGCATTTGGCGGTGAAATGGTGCCATGAAATATACCAAAATGGGCCTAGATCAATACTTTGGGATGTCTACTAAAAATATATATATACATGTCAATGGATATTCAGAGATTCCTGAAAGATATCAGTGTTCTAATGTAACTAGCGCTATTTTTGAAAAAAAAAATGGTTTGGAAATAGCAAAGTGCTACTTGTATTTATTTCCCTAACTTGCAAAAAAAGCAAAGAACATGTAAACATTGGGTATTTCTAAACTCAGGATAATATTTAGAAACTATTTAGCATAGGTGTTTTTTGGTGGTTGTAGATATGTAACAGATTTTGGGGGTCAAAGTTAGAAAAAGTGGGGGGGTTTTCAATTTTTCCTCATATTTTATAAAAATTTTTTTATAGTAAATGATAAGATATGATGAAAATAATGGTATCTTTAGAAAGTCCATTTAATGGCGAGAAAAACGGTATATAATATGTGTGGGTACAGTAAATGAGTAAGAGGAAAATTACAGCTAAACACAAACACCGCAAAAATGTAAAAATAGCCTTGGTCCCAAACGGACAGAAAATGGAAAAGTGCTGTGGTCATTAAGGGGTTAATTACCGTATTTTAAGGTATAGTAAATTATCAGTATAGTTTTATTGTTCCTTCCCCCTGCACTTTAGCATTTTATTGCACAATTAGCTATAGTAATTGTGTGTTTATTAAATTCTTCAGCACAGAGATCCATAGGAGTGCATGTGATCACAGTTGTTGTTCTCATCATTGTAGAGCCATATATATTATATATTCATGTTTTCATACTTTATTAAAGTGATAGAAAACACAACATTTTTCTTTCATGATTCAGATAGAACATACAATATTAAACAACTTTCCTATTAACTTCTATTATCAAATGTTCTTAATTTTCTTGTTATCCTTTGTTGAAAAGCAGGAAGGTAAGTTCAGGAGAGTGCACGTGTCTGCGGCACTATTTGGCAGCAGTTTTGCAACAATGGTTATACATAAGCAAGAGCACTAAATGGCAGCACTATTTCCAGTCATGTAGTGCTCCAGACATGTGAATGCTACCGATCTAGATATCTCTTCAACAAAGGATAACATGCGCACAAAGCACATTTAATAATAGAAGTAAATTGGAAACTTTTTTTAAATTGTATTCTGTATCTAAAACATGAATGAAAAAAATGTGGGTTTCTGTCCCTCTCTAATGACATAGGACTTAGTATAAAACACTTTTGAGGTTTATTTATAATAAAAATATTAACTGTACAGTAGTATTTCCTTTTCTAACATCTCATTAGACTGTTAGTGCTTTTACAGGATCACATGACATGGTAGGTGTGACAACTTGCTGAGCCTAGATGATCACACAGAAAGGTATTTATATAATGACACTTTTTATGTTTTAGTATGATATTATTGATCCATTGTGTAAAGTAGAGAACACACCTTAAATAGGCTGCCAGGCACTTTCACAGTGAGACTTGGCATTTCAAACACATTGTTCAAAAAACTTTACTTAAAACGACATTAAACTACTCAGTACAACTAAAATAGTATAGTTACTACTCATCAAGCCTGCAGCTCTCTTCAAAGTAATTTCAAAGCTCAAATATTATTGCACCCTGTGGCAAGCTGTGAACATTCACAGTTCTATGACGTTGCCAGCATTTTACAGCTGAATTGTGCACTTTAAAGTGAATGTAAAGTTTTACGAATGAGTGCCCGGTTTTTAAAAATACTATTAAAACAGGGGTACTTTCATTCATGAAACGTTACATTTCACTGGTTTTGTTAAAGTACTTACCTTTCCTTCTTGCAAGTCAGAGCAGCGATTCCCCCCCCCCCCCTCCCGCCGCTCGTCTCTTCATACGTCAGCAATGAAGAATCCAGCTTCCTCCAATCACGCGCGGCCTCAGGCAATGTTTGCTCTGGGGGGAAAGCCATGATTGTAGGAAGCCGGATTCGTCATTGCTGACGTATGAAGAGACGAGTGTATCTAAAGATGAAATTTGTATAAAAACTGCAAAAATATAAACCTGCCACTATGTGTGTTTTAACCTGTAGTAAGACATACAGCTGAGAAAAAAACATCACTGATCTGTGATCTATCACAGGGTCCAAAAATATGTGAGCTCCAAGAATGCAGCATCTAATATGAAGAGGAGGAGAGTAACCAAAAGGCAACTGTAAATGGATAAAACAAGGAACTACTGTGGAAAGCTACAGGCTCAGGAGAAAAAAATAGTATGGTGAGTATTAACAATTCTGTTGGCGTCCAGCAGTTTAATGTCCCTTTATTATAAATTGGGATGATTAGGAATTTTATGGCAACAAGAGGCTCCTATTTTGCTTTACTTTCTACAACTCAGCAATAATACAAGTACAGAAAAAAAGGAACATAATATCTCAGTACAACCAATCAGAACATAGTACATAGTAACAATAGCATATGTTCACATTTTCAAAGTGAACATTTTATAAGTGAGGCATTAATTTTTAAGAATTATACAAGAATTGAACAAGGATTGGGCAAGGGGCAAGACACAAGGCAAGTACTCTTGTATTACTATGTTTTATTTATATCATTGTATCCTCTTGCAAGTGCTGCTGTAACACTGTGTCTTATGTGTTTACTTGGTTCCCACTTTCAGAATAATGCTCAATATCTTCATATTCCTTTTTGCTACCTCTTGTCTCTACAACAAACTACATTACTCAGTTACTCCTTCTCCCTCTCCACCTGCACTGTTCATTAGCCCATCTCTCTTATACTCACCTTACTTTTGTACTCATGAACTCTACTTATTCCTAAATACTCTCTCTCCCCCCTGCACTTCAGTTAAACAACAGTCTCATTACTGCAAATCTGCTTCTCATCTCATGTCACTCTCCCTCTTGCTCATACTAGCTGCTGGCGACATCTCCCCTAATCCTGGTCCCTCACAACCTCCTAACCTTTCACATCCTTGTGTGCCTTTCAATAGACTTCAAAAACTAAACTCTGGTAACCTTAATCGCATTCCTCTTACATCTAAAACCCCCTCCCCCTTCATTTGTGCACTCTGGAACTCTCGCTCTGTTTGCAACAAGCTAACTTCTATCCATGATCTCTTCATCTCCCACTCTCTTAACCTTCTGGCTCTTACAGAAACCTGGCTCTCTGCTTCAGACACAGCATCCACTGCTGCACTGTCACATGGGGGTCTCCATTTCAGCCACACTCCTAGGTCTGGCAATAGACAAGGAGGTGGTGTCGGTATTTTACTTTCCTCTCGTTGCACCTTCCAACAAATACAGCCCTTCTCTTCACTCACATTTTCTTCATTTGAAGCACACATGATTCGGTTATTCTCTCCCCTCTCTATACGTGTTGCAGTCATATACCGCCCCCCTGGCTCCCCAACTCAATTTTTAGATCACTTTGCTGCCTGGCTTCCTTATTTCCTTTCCTCAGACACCCCTGCCCTCATTCTTGGCGACTTCAACATCCCCATTAACAATCCCACTGCCTCATCTGCTAAACAACTTCTGCAACTCACTTCCTCTTTTGGTCTGTCACAATGGACTGATTCTCCCACTCACAAAGACGGTCACTCCCTTGACCTGATGTTTAGCTATCGATGCACTCTCTCAAACTTCTCAAACTCCCCTTTTCCTCTTTCTGACCACCATCTCCTTACCTGCAACATATCATCCCTTCCTACAACTCTCCCACCTTCTACTCCTCATACCAAACTTCACAGAAGCATTAGGTCTTTAGATCAGCAACAACTTGCTAATTCCCTTCAACCGCTCCTCTCAACCTTCTCCTCCTTTTCCTGCCCTGAACAATCTATCTGCCACTATAATTCCACCCTTATATCCGTCCTTGACAATCTCGCCCCTCTTACCACTGCTAGGAAATCACACACTCATCCCCAGCCCTGGCATACTCCTCTGACACGGTACCTACGCAGATGTTCCCGTACTGCTGAACGGCATTGGAGAAAATCACGGAGTTCAGCTGATTTTCTTCATTACAAATTCATCTTGAACTCCTACTACTCTGCCCTTAATCTCCACAAGCAACACTACTTCTCTACTCTTATCTCTAATCTTTCTTCAAATCCAAAACGTCTGTTCTCCACTTTCAATAGTCTCCTCCGCCCTCCCCCACTTCCTAATACAACTTCTCTGTCAGCTCAAGACTTTGCCAGTCACTTCATTAACAAAATTGATTCCATCAGACATGAAATCAGCTCTCAACACAATTCCATTCTCTCCCCCCCCTCAAATACTCTCACTCAACCACAACCCTCATAACCTGAAACTTAGTTCATTCTCCCCTGTTACTGAGGACGAAGTTTCAGCACTTATACTGCGCTCTCACCTCACTACCTGTCCCCTTGACCCTATCCCCTCACAGCTGCTCCCCTCTCTCTCTGATACCCTTACCCCTATACTAACACACATTTTCAACCTCTCCCTCAGCACTGGTACATTTCCCTCATCATTGAAACATGCACTGGTCACACCTATCCTCAAAAAACCTTCCCTTGATCCTACCTCCCCATCCAACTACCGCCCAATTTCCCTCCTCCCTCTTGCTTCAAAGCTTCTCGAAAAACTAGTATATGCACGCCTATCCCATTTCCTTACGTTAAACTCCCTTCTTGACCCGCTGCAATCTGGATTTCGTCCCTATCACTCCACAGAGACAGCTATTGTTAAGGTCACCAACGACCTACTTACAGCTAAATCAAAAGGCCACTTCTCTCTGCTTATCCTCCTCGATCTGTCCGCAGCCTTTGACACTGTCGACCACCCTCTTTTGCTCCAAACCCTCCAATCCTTCGGCATCTGTGACACAGCCCTTTCGTGGCTCTCTTCCTACCTGTCAAACCGTACCTTCAGTGTAGCCTTCTCTGGGGCCTCCTCTGCCCCGTCACCCCTTTCTGTCGGAGTACCGCAAGGCTCTGTCCTCGGTCCCCTTCTCTTCTCAATCTATACGTCATCACTAGGTTCCCTTATTAAGTCCCACAGTTTCCAATATCATCTGTATGCCGATGACACCCAAATCTACTTCTCTGCACCAGAACTATCTCCTTCCTTGCTAACCCGTGTCACTAACTGTCTTTCTCACATCTCTTCCTGGATGTCCTCTCACTACCTCAAGCTAAATCTCTCCAAAACTGAGCTCCTCATTTTCCCCCCTTCTTCCAAAATCTCCACCCCCAATATCTCTATAACTGTCGACAACTCCATCATTACCCCTACCCCGCATGCCCGATGTCTCGGGGTCACATTTGACTCAAATCTTTCCTTCACTCCTCACATTCAGTCCTTGGCCACAGCCTGCCGCTTCCACCTTAAAAACATCTCTAAAATTAGACACTTCCTTACACAAGACACAACTAAGATTTTAATCCACTCTCTCATTCTTTCCCGCCTTGATTACTGCAACTCTGTCCTCTCTGGTCTCCCCTCCTACCGCCTAGCTCCTTTACAATCCATAATCAATGCCTCTGCCAGACTCATCTTCCTTACACGTCGCTCTTCATCTGCTGCGCCTCTCTGCCAATCCCTTCACTGGCTTCCTCTTGCCTCTAGGATCAAACACAAAACTCTCACTCTTACATACAAAGCCCTCAACTGCACTGCTCCCCGCTACATCTCAGACCTTGTCTCCAGATACTCTCCCTCCCGTCCCCTTCGCTCTGCTCATGACCTCCTACTCTCCTCCTCTCTTGTCACCTCATCACACTCCCGTTTACAGGACTTCTCCAGACTGGCTCCCATCTTATGGAACTCTCTGCCTCGCTCCACAAGACTCTCTTCTAGTTTTAAAAGCTTCAAGTGCTCCCTAAAGACTCTACTGTTCAGGGACGCATACAACCTACGCTAACCTTTCCTAATACCAGTTCCTCTCCTCCACTGCAATCCCCTGAACCCTCTTAGCATGTAAGCCTAAAAGTCCAGCTGTCTGTAGATCACCTTCTTAAGAGCTGACTACAACAGTGCAACTCTTGGCAGGGCCCTCTACCCTATAATTGTTTTGTTGTACTCCCCCTTTGTTTACAGCGCTGCGGAATCTGTTGGCGCTCTACAAATAACCGATAATAATAATAATAAAATAGTAATAAAGCAGGACTCTGGACAATCCTCTCCCTCTTTCTTTACTGCTCTCCAGCAGAAAGGTGATATAAAATTTGTCCTGTGCTAATTAATCTCTCTTTAATATAAGACTATCTAACTTTCTCTTACCACTCATTCATTGAGATTGTGAGGATGAGCAATGTGTTCCTAGTCAAAAAGAAGGATGGGGGCTTTCGCCCAGTCGTCAACCTAAGGGAATTAAACCTTTTTCTAGTCTATCGCCACTTCAAGATGGAGGGTATACACCTCCTCAGAGACACCCTACAAAGCCAAGACTGGATGGTTTGCCTACACCTAAAAGATGCATACTTAACAGTTTCTATGCATAGTGTTCCATTATTATCTCCAGTTCTTGAGGAAAGGGGAACTTTGGCAGTTTATGTGTCTCCCTTTCTGCCTCAGCTCAGCAGCTTGGTGCTTCCTCAAGATAATGAGAACAGCAAATGCCTTTCTGAGAAGCAGGGGTATTAGGCTTACCCTCTACCTGGACGACATCCTTATTTTGGCCTAGGACAAATCTCTCCTTCTCAACCAACTCGAGTTCTCTATGAACCTCCTTCAAAACTTAGGATTTGTCATCTACATTACATATCCTTTCTAACCCCTTCCCAATCCCTATAATTCTTAGGCTTCACGGTAAACTCAGCGACAGTTACCCTAGCTCTCACAGATGCCAAACTTGCCACTATTCGGAAGGAGCTCAGATTATCCCTGAGAAAACCTCATATTCAACTGCGACAACTAGCCAGAATCATCAGCCTTTTGTCATCTTCTATCCAAGCGATTTTCCCTGGACCCCTGTACTACAGGGTCATGCAGAGACTGAAACATTCTTACCTCTACAAAGATCCCTCCTTTGCCCAAACGGTGACTCTTTCTCCCGAAGTCAGACAAGAAATCTACTGGTGGCTTCACAACATGGAAGCCTGGAATGGCAGAGCAATTTTTGGATCCTCCCCAGATTATTTAATAGAATCCGATGTCAGCCTCCTCAGTTGGGGCGCGTCTTTTGATTTTCAATCCATGGGAGGCAAATGGACCCCAGCGGAGTCATCACTCCATATCTATTGCCTAGAGCTCATAGCAGGCTCCTTTGCCATACAATCCTTCAAGGACTAATTAATGAACTGTTGTGTCCTCCTCCAGATGGACAGCATCTCAGCTGTCCAATATATTAACAAACTAGGCGGCACCAAGTCACTGACCCTGTTGAATTTAACACAACAATTCTACCAGTTCTGCTTTGCAAACAATATATCAACAGTGGTGGAATATCTTCCAGAACAATCCAACATCATAGGGGACTGGTTTTCCAGATACTCAAGAAATGCCAGCGACTGGAAATTGAACAGGCAGATCTTTTTCCAAATTCTCTCTCTCAGAGGTCCTTTGACCTATTTGGGTCCCATACCAACTACCAACTTCCAACCTACTTCAGTTGGCTACCAGACCCAGGAGCTCAAGCCACAGATGCCTTTCTCCAGAATTGGCCCGCTGAAGGAACTTACACCTTCCCCCCCCCCTTCTCCATGATCTCTAGAGTCCTAGCCTATATTTGCATACTCCAGATCTAAGTGGTCATCATCACTCCCATTTGGCCAGCTTAAGCCTGGTTACCAGCCCTGTTAGAACTCTCTTGTCATTCCCCTCTCCTGATCCCACCCTTCCAGGATCTCCTGAGGAGCACAGAAAGAACCCCTCACCCGTTGGTGCTAGATGGATCCCTTTATCTCCTAGCGTGAACTGTTTCAGGGGTTCCTGGGACCCCTCAGGCCTTTCGAGCACAGCTCAAGGTCTCCGCTGGGACTCCTGGGCACTAGGAACTCATCGGTCCTACTTGACCGCCTGGTCGCTCTGGGTTCATTGGTGCAGTAACTGTAGCTAACCTCCTAGCTCAATTAACCTATTCCGCTCAGCCTTATCAGCCGCTTATCTCCCCATAAATGGGTTACCCTTAGGTAAGGATTACCTAATTTCTCACCTCCTAAGGGGCATTCGCGTTAGGATACCTCCTCAATCTAAATACAAATCCCTTTGGGATGTTTCTAAGATCTCTCCTTGTTTCAGTCATGGCCGGATAACCCTCAGTTATCCCTGAAACAACTAAGCAAACTTAGCCACTCTTCTCTGTCTCCTGTCCTTTAGACGAGCTTCAGATGTCCAAGCACTAGATGTAGAAGGATTTTCTTTGTCCCCTTCAGGCCTCCAATTTCATATTAATAGATGTGCAAAAACTTTTTTGTCTTCTCTCTCATACCCTTACCTAGAGTCAGAACTGCTTTTGTGTGTAGCCAGATGTCTTAAGGAATACTGTTCCCATACATAGGTCTGGATCAGTCCCTTTACTGATCTCTTATGTCTAACCTGTCACGCCGCTGCGCTGTTGCGCACCCCGCATCCTCTGTCCATTGCAATAGATGCTGCAGTGGCTTCAGGCGCCAGCAATGATGTCATCATCTGCACGCCCCTCTTCTGATACCGGTTCCGGATCCCTCCTGTGGTACGAATCCTGCCCTATGTAAGTACCTCAGTTGCTCTCACCTGTGCCCAAGTATAGGTGTTACTGTGTGTGCTTCTGGGTGCTGTGTTACTTACTATTACTGGATTGCTATATTGTTACTAAATTCTGCTTGACTGACCACTCTGCTTGCTTAACACCTAAAGTGCTGAATTGCTATATCATTACTGAACTCTGCTTGACTGACCACTCTGCTTGCTTAACCCCTAAAGTGCTGGATTGCTATAAAGTTACTGAACTCTGCTTTGCTTACCTCTCTGCTTGCTTAACCCCTAAAGTAATGGATTGCCTTACCATTGCTGAACTCTGCCTGTCTGACAATTCTATTGGTTTACCCCTGAACTGTTATACTGCTGGATTTCCTTTTGTTGCTAACACCTGCCTGTTCCTGGTCATTCTATTGGTTTACCCCTGAACTGTTATACTGCTGGATTTCCTTTTGTTGCTGACACCTGCCTGTTCCTGGTCATTCTATCGGTTTACCCCTGAACTACAATTCTGCTGGATTGCCTTCCTGTTACCGGACTCTATCTGTCTTGACCCTTCTGTACCTTCATTCTATTTCCGTGAAGGACTACCCTGCCTACTGTGAGTACTGCTTACCTCATTTCACAAACTCACTCTGCTCTGGGATATTTCCTATCATTCCACTATCGTTACCTTTGGGGCCCATTGGTCTTTGTTCTGTTCAAGTGTTCCTGAGGATCAGTCCGGTTTTTGGGACCAGTAAAGAAAGAGGATTGCCCAGAGTCCTGCTTTATTATGTTCTGATTGGTTGATTGGTTGTACTGAGATACTATGTTGCTTTTTTCTGTACTTGTATTACTGCTGGAGTTTTAGAAAGTAAAGAAACTAAAATACTCACCTCCTGTCTTTAATAAAATTGGGATAATAGAGTCACCAAGGCTATCATAATCCACATTTGCCATCATAATGGACCTGATTTTTAGAAATGTAAATACCTTTTTTTTTTACTTGTGTTGATATTTTGAAAGTAGAAACAAATGTGCTTGAAACCTGCAGCTCTACATCTGAAGTAGCAACTATAGTTTATTTTTCAGGTGTATAGGTCAGAGTAAAATAATTGGAACTAGGAACGGTTTTTAATTATAAAATACCCAAATAAATATCAAATATTCTTTCAAGTAACAACATCTATACTATAATTGCATTTGTAACGCGTCCGTCGCCATTTGCAAACGCATCCTCCAAAGAATGGTGGCTGTCCGAGGCAGCCAAAAGAATGTTGGCTGCCCACGTAGCCAAAAGAGTCCACCTGGATGCAGCATAGGCAAACAAAGCCTTAAAATAAAAAACACACAACCGCCCCCATGAAATAACGAAAAAACACGTAACCATCCGCAAGAAATAAAAAAAAAACACGTAACCACCTGCATGAAATTTAAAAAAAAACGGGGGGCGGAGTTGGCTCTGCATCTGAGCAGTCGCACTTCACCTCAGCTCCGGCTGTTATTATCAGATTTTTGCATTTAAGACCGCTCAGGGCAGGCAACCTTTCATTTAAAAACATTTAATTAAGAGGTAAAATACCTATGTCTGTCTGGACAGCACAAGAGCTTGGGGTAGTGCCATATCCTGTAATTTAGGACGACTGAGACCGCTGCAGCAAAACAAAACCGAAGAAGGCGCCATTTTCCTAACCACGCTGGCACTCTTATACTGTGAATAGCTCCTTTATTACGGTCCTGTAGCGGTCTGTGTAACTTTTTTAACATGGACCGGCACCATTCACACTCAGTGGCCATTGATCTGTTAACTGCATTTGAACGGAAAATGGATTGGTGTTTTCATGACCTGTCACACTCCTTACATCAGGAGCTCACAAGCTCTGGCGCCAGCTATGAGAAATGGGAGACTGAAGAGCATACTGGGAATACTATCATGAACCATCAGGACCCCACGCAGTCTGAATCCACAGCGGACCCCATCATGGAACAGACTAATCTGATGCAACTGAGGCTCCATGAAAGTCGCTCTGAATCCACCCTTACAGCTAAAATACCCCCACCGCTATATATGCCAGAATGGTCTCCTGCTCAGAACTTGAAAGTCAGGATACATCGCCGACAGCAAAGATCTCCTGCGAACTCACGCCAGACACCTGTTAGATGGGGCTCCCTAGTTTCATTGCCCCGAGTCAAGTGCTATAGCTTACCCTGCATTCCGGTCACTACGACTGCTCTCCCCAGGCGACAGCTGGGTCCCGGCACTGCGGCTTCTGGAGATACACCCGGAGTCTCTTCTCCTGTCTCATGGGTCACGGAGGAACTTACTTTCTACTTCCTAGCGATGCGGCCGGTCGCTGGGAAGCGTCAAGCCCAATTTGGATGGCAGCCTCTAAGTTCCGCACTATTGCACACAGCCTCCGCTCCTTGTATCTCACGCTCAGACCTCCCGGACTGCAGAATTATTCTTGGAGACACCAGCTTGTGTCTGTACCCTGGGAGCGCTACAAGTATGCTGGGAGTCGGCTCTGATCCTGCCCCGAAAATTAACTGCAGAGGCTTATTACAGTGGCTCTTACTATGGAGGTCATTATTGCCCGTTGGGGTAGGCTAGAGACTAGGACTTGTCTATACACTTTGAAGGGCTCAGTTATCGTACAAACCACAAGCCCTGACTGTTCACATCCGCTTGTTGTGAAGTTGTTTTACCTGATCCTATCTCCAGACAAGCTTAAAATTGAGCTCTATTTGCATATGTTGTTTGGACTTTAGTTTGGTGTTTACAGATTAATGTATACCGCTATATTGTTTAGCTGTTTAATTATTAACTGCCTGTATATAAGGGGGTATTTACAAGCTCACTAAGGTTTTTCACATTTATACCCCTCAGGTTTATCTTGCCTTCCTATTTACATTTACTTTAGTGAGGATTATTCTGTAATGTGAATATGAGTTTCATTCTTCCTTCTTTCTTCTTATCCTTTGCTTGATACTAGATAAAATAGGGTAGTGCCATTATATATGTGTATAGTCAAAATCTAAATTTGCTAAGGTTAATGTCTAAGCAACACAACACACCCATCTAGAGAGAAAAGGGCTCTATGATCTGCTTAATACTACAGCTGAACCAACACTGAGCCATAGCTAAATATACTGAAGGTCAGCTTTTTACACAATGTATATTATTAGTAGTTCATCATTAGCTGAGTTCAATATAGACACTATAGTTGGTCTCCTATACTATTATAATCTTACAAATATGTTTTGTTCATAATACTTGAACTGTCTTAACTTTTGTTGTGACTTAGATGCTTGCTGTACAGTTATTTGTAAACAGTGCTTCTAGCATATACCTAGATCTCACCCTGCTCTCAATACTGGTAGCTTATATACATAAAGGGGCTCTTATATCAGGGTTAAGTTTAGCGTTTTTTAATTGTACACTATTGTTATTTCTTTTTCTTACACTAATCTTCTCCCAACCTCCTTCATTAAGCCTAGAGGACCCATTCACCTTTGTAACCTCCATAATCTTAGGTAGTTCCTTATTTCATTCTGCTTGCTCCATTATTGTACATATGGTAGTCGGGAGATCTGCTGTAGCTAACTCCTATATAACTTATAGACCTAACATGTATGCCTATATACTAAATAGTTTTAACAAGAGAATACATCAACTACTTCCCATTGAAAGGAGCAACACATTCTACTCTTATATAGCCCATAAAACACTGCTATACATAGGGCTCACCTTGAATTCGTCCATTGTTATAGCCTGAGTGGACTATAGTACTCCTTATCATTTAATTAATCACGTATACCTCAGGTTGTAGGCTACACCTATGATGACATAATCAGACTGTTACTTTACTCTAGCACTTTACTAATTCAGTATCTTATAAGGCTCCGCTCCCCATCTCCTCCCCCACTCCACTTCGAGCGGCTCTTGCCCGCTGCACTCCCTTTACCCCTCTCGCTAACCTGGTCCAAGAGTGGCCAGACAAACTCTAATCTCCACTTGCCCCCAATGTTTTCTCTCTTTTAGATTAAATAACTGCATCAATGGCATTGTGGAGACCATACTTACTATATATAATGTAAAAATGAGGTTACATTCTCCTGTATTGCTATGCTGGTTACACATGTATTACAAATGCACGTTTGTTTGCCAGACACTGTTTGTAAATTTCATGATCTTCAATACTGGCAATACTGACACCAGAAGTTGTTCTATATTATATAGTTATTGTTTTGATGTTCTTCCAGAGACACATAAGATCTTGGCCCAGAATGGTTTTGCCTCCACTTTTTAGATATATATTCGGGCCTACAATATATGTTTCACTGTCATATTTTCATGGTCACTGGATGAATATTTTCTGTAACACTTGTCTTAACCTCAATAAAAAATATTATAAAAAAAAAAAAAAAAAGAAAAGAAATTAAAAAAAAAACAACCCGCCCGCATGAAGTATAACAAAAAAAAACTAACCTCCCGCACGAAGTATTGACAAAAACCTAAACCGCCAACCCCCACTTCACAAAATAATAAAGTAATTAACCCCTAATCTGCAAATTAAACAATGCAAATAACATAATTAAAATATTAACCAATAAACCATTAACCCCTCACATTGCAATAAACCTAATTAACACCCCCTAAATTAACCCTAATACTGAGTTACAAATAAAATAATAAAACCTAACATTAAATTACAAAAAAATGAATCTAAAATTAAAAAAAATAAAAAACTCTAAAATTACAGAAAAAAATAAATAAAATTATCACAAATAAAAAAAATTTAAACCTTATCCCTATGAAAATAAATAAACACCTCCTAATCTAAACTAAGCTACCAATAGCCCTTAAAAGAGCCTTTTGTAGGGCATTGTCCTAAGTTAGACAGCGCTTTTACATTTAAAAAATACTAAGTCCAAGGCTTTCAAGCTAGGAGCAAGGTGCTGAATGACAGCCTGCATAGGTAGACAGTCTGGAATCCATGGAGTCATTTTGTCAGTGCTATCATTAAATAAATCATCAACATAGGGGGCGGAGCTAACAGCCGTGTCTTATTTGAGCTCCGTGCATAGTATTTCTAAATACTACTTTTATGGTCTAAAACCTTTAATTTTCCAACGGATCAAGTTGGACTACTGATTCAACCACCATCGCTGACCTTTGTAAAAGCATTGAAGACTTGAAGCTCCTTCACGCAACACCTGAGGCCTTGGGAGCAGGTTGCAGCTGCCGGAGGTTCGGGGTGGAGCTCCAGCGGCTGTGGACAGTAACCTTTCACTGGGTGGACAATCATCCGGCTTCTTGGATCAGCAAAAGCGGCAATACCCTAATAACATAAGCTTCATCCGGAAGGGTAAGAAGAAAGGCGCAACACAGCGTGATACTTACACGCTAGCTAAACAGAGCTGTATACGGCACTCCTTGGAGCATATGGAATACAATCACCCTAAAATCAGTATTAAGCTTACTTGGTCCTTACCACACCCGTGACAGTGTGATTCATAAACAACAGTTTCATAACGCAAGGTGGGAAAAAACGCCATATTTTTTCATAGTACTGAAAATTCAGGGAACAATTACAATAAAGTTAAATTGCTAAGCAGCATTATAATCTTTAAGCAGGTCCTTGACGTCTGAACTACAAAAACTCGTCATGCTTATTTAAGCCTCCCATGTTAAAGGCATACAGGACTAAGATAAGGTTCCTTTTTAGACCTTTACAACTAAAGCTACTCAGTTCCCTACCTGGACAGTGCAGCTTACATAGCAATGGTTCAGGATTAATTAGGAATCTTTCCTAAAAGGTCAATCAGTCACCAGACGAAGGAACCATCAGCCACATACTGGCTGGCAGCAAGCTCCAACCTAATTTCCTGACATACACATCTCCACTGAGGAGCATTAATGGAGCCTCTTATTGCTTAGGAGGGAAACAGATGGAAGACTTCAATAAGTCTGGAAAATAATAAACCACATCTAGGCGAAGAAAACTAGACATGAACAGCATATTTTAAGCATCTTCCCCACACTTCTACTCAGATCCTGAGAAGCACTCAAGAGCACTCTGAGATACCTGCCAGGATCCTTCTACTATAACAGAATTACATTAAAAAGCTTATACCCTGCAAGCTGAAATATCTGACAAGATGAAAAACAAAACTCAAACTGTCATGGAATGCCTATCCAAGTCTCAGTCAAAACAAAAGGTCCTAGACAAAAGCTCCCCATCCAAAATCTACAGTCCTACAGTGAGCACTTCCGAAGTGATAGGACAAGCAACTTTGGACACCCCAAACAAGGAACTCTTAACTCAGATAAAATCATTATTTCAGGAGGAACTAAAAACAGCTTTATCAGAGCTACGACAGCATATTAGAGAAATAGGACGCACGGCAGAAATAGAAGAAAAACTAGACAATGTTGTGGAAGAAATTCCCCAACCCCGAAATTCTATACAAGACAACACAGCATACATCACCAAACTAGAGGACCAGATTGAGGATCTTAAAAACAGATTGCGCAGATCCAATTTACGCATCAGAAACCTCCCTGACTTGTACAAAAACCTCCAAGTAACAATATCTGACCTCTTCCACCAAATAGTTCCAGAAATATAACCCAACATGCTATTAATGGACTGTGTACACAGAGTCCTCACAAAACCACAGCAAATATCAACGAGAGATGTCATCACCAAGCTTCATTACTTCCATGTGAAAAACTGATATTGAAAGCCGCCAGATCTAAGCATAGCATAGAATATGAAGGCCATATTATTCAGATTTATACTGGTCTTGCTCCAATTACTTTGCGAAAAAGGAGGGAAATGAGACCTATAGCGACAGCACTTATCAAAGTTCATATTAAATATAGGTGGAACTTTCCCTTCAAATTGGTCTTTACTCATCAGAATATCACCTTTACCTGCACTGGTGGAAGGAAAGGTTCTTCTAGATCGCCTTAAGATCCCCACAGAGGTGTCTGCCACACCTATGAATGCTAATCCTCAAAGAAAAACCTTTCAGAGAGAATGGATCGCAGTTTGAAAAACTGGGAAAGCAAAGAAGCAAAAACACGATCTCAGCAATATCAATGACTCAGATTCTCCAAGTGAGGAAGATAATTTTGAATAAAAGGTTCAGTAAGTTGTCTATATAATATATGGACTTACCCGAATGAGGAATGGAAGGCCTCAAAGCATATGGGTAAACAGCCAATGATTAAGGTTAATAGTTTTAAGTTCTGGACTAAAGTTACAAATATACCTAGATATTTCTGTATTTTTAAAATCTAGTTATTTCTAAGAAGTTTTCCTAACACTTTCAGGATCTCACCCACCTCCCTCTTTCCTTCCCCCTTCCCCCCCTCATTCCCCCCCCCCCCCCCCATCAACCTCTACCCTACCAGTTGATGAGAATTGTTCATGTCTGGTTACAGTTCACATAGGCATGCCATATTATGTATCCCCTTAAATGTATCTACGTCAGAATTACTGACATTCCTTTAGTTGTTTGTTTTTCATGCCCATCGAAAATGTTTATAAAATCAAGTTATATCTTGTTTTGTTATGTCAACTGATGTATATTCTCGGATGTTCTTTTTCTGTTCATAACAAAGGTTTCCTCATTCAACAAAGATTAAAGGTAAGGGTCATCCATGGCCACAATGTCTTTTCATTAGTCTTTGTGGGTCTTGGCTCTTTCCATTCATTTTTTTTCATCTCCAAACAAAAGGTACCATATTAGTAATGTTTTCTTCCAAAATATCCCATGTCCATTAAGATAATATCACACAACATCAGAGGGCTTAACTCTGACATCAAGAGAAAAGAGGCCATCTCTGAATATAAAGTATTAAAAGCACATATAGTAATGCTACAAGAAACACATTTCACAAGATCATATACCCTAAAATATTGGGACAAAATATACCCTACACACAATACCATGCCATAGGCCCAAAAAAGAAGTGTGGAGTCACAATATTTCTTCACTTGTCATTAAACTTCAAAGAAGAAACAGTAATAAAAGACGGGAAGGCAGATATATAATAATTAAGGGATTAAAACAAAACACGCAAGTTCTGCTAGTCAATGTTTATGCACCCAATGATCAGCAAGCTGCTTTTATTACAAAATTAAGTAAACTTACTTTGTGGAAAAGATACAAAACGATCATAGGGTAAGATTTTAACATCACAATGGATAATAGAGTAGAGAGAACAACACAAGAAACACCACAAACTAATATTTCCAAATTGCCCAACAAAATCCTATATGACTTCTCCCTTGATCATAACCTAATAGACAGTTTCACTCAACAAAGATATACGCAACTACACATACTATTCTCCAATGCACAAAACACACTCTAGAATCAATTACATATTTATGAGTCAGATTCTGATACCCCTACTAACCAAACCCACAATTTTGAATTGCTCCTGGTCGGATCATTCCATAGTAGAGATTTCATTAACAGGCATTATCAATCCACACAGATCTAAATCCTGGACATTAAACACAAGGTTACTCCTAGATAGTGTCACTCTTTATAACTTAAAACAACATATTGCAGAGTTTATATCTATTAACAAAAACACAACATCTAACCCTATCCATGTATGGGGAGCTTTAAAAGCTTATGTAAGAGGTCTTCTAATAGCAGACTCTAGTAAACAGTGCAAAGTCAAACTCCAGGATGCCAAACTGACAGAATTTAAAACAGAAGTTAATCTGTTACGGATACAGTCATTACAAAACCCAAAATGTGCAATTATAAAGCAATTAACCTCTTAAGGACATATGACAGAATTTTTTCATCATAAAACAATTGAGCAAACTGAAAGCTGTGTCCTTAAAGGGTTAAAAACCAAAAATGAGGAATTAGACAAGCTCTTAAATAAAGACACGATTAGATCAATAAGAGCAATCGATACACAATATTACATTTACGGGAACAAACCAGATAGGATACTATCTAATAAATTAAAAGAGATCACAAAAATCACAACAGTTCTACAATTACAGCTTCCAGACAATAAAACCACTAATGACCCTCTCTCCATAGAAAACGCTTTTCTAGGAGATAGCGTCCTACCAACTATAACAGAAGAAGACCTTGAGTCACTAAATAATCCCATCACTCATGATTAAATAAATGTATGCATAAAAAACCTTAAAGGTTCCAAAGCACACAGGCCAGACGGTTACTCAGGTCTCTTCTTTAAACTATTGCAACCCATTTTGGTACCACAATTAGCATAAGTATTTAACTCTATATTGCAAGGCAAAGAAATACCCAAAGAAATGTTGATGGCAAGAATCGCAGTGATTCCTTAACCCGGTAAAAATAAACAGCACTGCCAAAACTATTTCCTTGATCAATCAAGATGTTAAATTATTTACTAAAATATTAGCAAATCGTCTTAACCCTCTTCTTAACAAATTAATTCACCCGGACCAAGTGGGGTTCATAACGAATAGAGAAGCCCCTGATAATACACAGTTCATAAAACACCTTCTCTAATCCTATCTTTGGATGCAGAGAAGGCGTTTGATATAATTAACTGGGACTATATGTTCACTATACCAAAAAGAGTGGGTATCACTGGAGCTTTCCATGACACCATTGCAGCTTTATACTCATTCCCGACAGCATACGTCAAACTATCTGGTTACCAATCCAGATAAATACATATTAACAACGGTATGCGTCAGGGATGCCCGCTCTCACCATTATTATTCGCGCTAAGCATAGAGCTGCTGGCATCTCGGAAATCAGAGTGTTACACTCAGAACACAAAATATCACTATTCGCGGATGACATAATTCTGTCATTAACTAAACAACTGCTCTTCGTCCCCCCAATTTTTTTAATGATACAACATTTTGGAATCCTTTCAGGATATAAAATTCACAAATAAAAATGTAAAGCATTAAGTATCAAACTACCACAACATAATAAAAAAAATACTTGAATTAAATTTCACATTTAAATGGGCAAGGAATTCTAATAAATATTTAGGGATCAACCTCCCCACTAACATCTACACTTTATACCATTCAAATTATATTGCTATGTTTAAAGGGACAGTCAAGAAAAAAAAACTTTAATGATTCAGATAGGGCATGCACTATTAAACAACTTTCCGATTTACTTTTATTACCAATTTTGCTTTGTTCTCTTGGTATTCTTAGTTGAAAGCTAAACCTAGGAGGTTCATATGCTCATTTCTTAGACCTTGAAGGCCGCCTCTAATCTGAAAGTATTTTGACAGTTTTTCACCAATAGAGGGCGTTAGTTCATGTGTTTCATATAGATAACATTAAGCTCAGGCACGTGAAGCTCCTAGGAGTCAGAACTGATTGACTAAAAATGCAAGTCTGTCAAAAGAACTGAAATAAGGGGGCAGTTTGCAGAGGCTTAGATGCAAGGTGATTACAGAGGTAAAAAGTATATTAATATAATTGTTCTGGTTATGCAAAACTTGGGAATGGGTAATAAAGGGATTATCTACCTATTTAAACAACAACATTTCTGGTGTTGACTGTCCCTTTAAGCATATTAGAGACTTAATAGTAAATGAATAACGTTCAAAATATCTCTTTATGGCAGAGTTATATCTACTAAAATGTCCCTACTTCCAAAACTGCTATACCTCTTTAGATCTTTGCCTATTTCAATGTCCCATTCAGAACTGCATAAACTCCAGAGAGACATTTTAAGATTTATATGGCAGGGCAAAAGGGCTAGAATTAATAAAAACTCATGTGCACTAGCAAAAGAGAGGAGTAGGTCTTCCAAATGTAATTCCATATTATTATTCCGCACGAATGGCACAAACCATACATTGGTTCAAAACTAACTAAAAAACGCCATGGGTTCGCATTGAATCTAGTGTCATGGAAACTGATCCATTAGCTAAGCTACTATGGACTCCAGACACTACCAAGTTCCCTCAAAAATGCAATTATATTGCGATTAAACACACTATATACTTATGGAAACTGTTAAGCTCCAAATTCTCCCTAATTCAAAATAGATCAAGGGTAACTCCTTTAATAACTCTTACCTCTTCCATTAATAAAAGAGTACAACAGAAATGGTCCAACAAAGAACTTTATAGAATAACAGACATTTATAGAGAGGACAAAATGATATCCTATGAACAATATCAGGCACTGGACAGTGACGACAAGAATATATGGCGCCATTACTTACAATTAAAATCCAGAGCACAAGAAATTATAGGTAATGAAAAATACCCCCAAACACTACGTTAGAAGCACTATGTCTTTTTACGATCACCACATTCAAGAAGCGATATCCATTTTATACCTTATTTTAACCGCACCTATACAGAAGGCAAAACACAACTTATGATAAAGTGGGAACAAGACATTGGCAAGACATGGCCAATCAAGACATGGACTACAAGCCTCACTAACGGATTAACTTTCTCACATAATGCAATGCTTAAGGAAAACTTAATTAAGGTGACCTACAGTTGGTATCTCTACCCAACAAGATCATGTGGGCGGAAGAATCATTATTGCTATAGAGGGTGCGGCGAGAGGGGTACATATGTGGTGGCAATGTGAAAAAATCAGGGACACTTGGGAACAAACATCTGAAATATTGAGCTCATTATTCCAAAAGCGAATAACACTAACAATAGAACAAGCAATATTACACTTTCCGATTCCTGGGCTCTCAAAACAAAATAATAAATTAGTCATGATGATTTGTACGATAGTGAGATTAAGCATTGCCCAATTCTGGAAGACAATTACCACCAAGCTTTAAACTAGTAAAAAAACAAGATCATATACCACTATAATATGGCAAGTTCAGCAGCAGAATCCCTAAACAATAAAGAGAGCTTCTTATTACAATGGGAACCGTTTATTATGCACTACGAGGTCGCACTAAGAAATAGTAATTAAGATAATTATACCATATCTTGAATGTGGGAGGTTTGAGCCGAGACCCACAGTGAAACATACATGGAGACCCAAATAGAGGAAACTAATGCTTTTAATTTAAAAAAAAGAATCAGATGGAAACAATTCTATGTTTTCAATATATAATGATGTAACAATTTCTAATGTAAAGAACCTGTTGACAGATATTTGGATGTAAAATGATGGAATGTTTGACACATGTATAATTCATTTGTAAAAATGAATAAAAAACAATTTCAACAAAAAATACTAAGTCCCCCCCTAACAGTAAAACCCCCCCACCCACCAAACCCCCCCAAATAAAAAAGCCTAACACTAAAAAAAAATAAACTACCCATTGCCCCTAAAGGGGCATTTGTGTGGGCAATGCCCTTAAAAGGGCATTCAGCTCTTTTACAAGCCCATTAAATCTCTAATTTAAAAAATAAAACCCCCCAAAAAAATATAAAAAAAAGTTTAAGACTAAGAACCAAATAGGTACTCACCGTTCCTGAAGTCCGGCGGAGGTCTTCTTCCAGGCGGCTCCATCATCTTCTATCTTCATCCGGAGCGAAGGCGGCGCGGAGCGAAGGTGCAGAGCTGACTTCCCTGATGCACAGATACTCAGCGGCGTAGAGGCTCCTCTTCATGCGATCATCGGCCGCACACTGAAGATTGAATGCAAGACACCCCATATTTATTGGGGTACCTTGCATTCCTATTGGCTGAAATTTTTAAATCAGCCAATAGGAATGCAAGGTACCCCAAATTGAATTCAGTGCCTTCGATTCAATTTGTAGTGTACGCCGGAGATCGGATGAAGAGGAGCCTCCACGCCGCTGAAGACCGGCGCTGAGAACTGCCGCTCTGTATACGCCCATCGGGGAAGACCGCTCCGCACCTTCGTTCCACGCCGCATTCGCTCCGGATGAAGATAGATGATGGAGCCGCCTGGAAGAAGACCTTCTCCACCAGACTTCAGGAACGGTGAGTACCTATTTGGGGCTTAGTTTTAGGATTTATTTTTATTTTTAAGATTAGGGATTAAATGGGCTGTAAAAGAGCTGATTGCCTTTTAAGGGCAATAAAAGAGCTGAATGCCATTTTAAGGGCAATGCCCATACAAATGCCCCTTTAGGGACAATAGGTAGCTTAGGTTTTTTTAGTGTTAGGTTTTTTATTTGGGGGGTTGGTTGGATGGGGGCTTTTACTGTTAGGGGGTAATAGGTATTTTTTTTTAAGTAAAAGAGCTGTTTAACTTAGAGCAATACCATACAAAATGCCAGTTTAAGGGGTATTGGTAGTTTAGTATTAGATTAGGGGTGATTTTATTTTGTTGGGGATTTTATATTTTTATAGGGGTATTAGTTTAGGTTTAACTTTTTTATTTTGGTTAGCTTTATTTATTTTTTTATGTAATTTTACATTTTTTATTTTTTGTTGTGGGTTCCATTTTTTAAACATAGACTTATTATCACCTAGTCCTAGTATTACATAAAGCAAACTTCTCAACCTATTCGACATAATTTCCTGTTTTTGTAACCAAATGCTTCTCTAAATGTCACTGCAAACTGTTACCTACACACTAAGTGGAACGCTTCCAGTAACGACCACAAGGTGGTGCAAAGATTCAGCCTCCGATAGTAAAACAAAATCTAAAGAGATCCTGTCCTCTGCAAAAAAAAAAAAGTATCAGTCTGACGCCAGCATAATCCCAGCCTGGCAGTTGCGACACCAAACTGGTCTCCTAGATATATAACTAATTTCTTCCAAGGTTAGGTGAAAACTGCAAGGGAGGAGTTGGAGGGCGGCGCCCGTTTTAGGATGGATTCCGAGTAGGGGGCAGGGTTATACAGGCACACTGAGACTTCATTGAGCGCAGTGCACTTCTGCATGAGTGGGTTCTGTGTAACACTGAAGCTACTGTGCCCTTTCACGGACTGTATCATCATCCTCAGCCCCTGGCTGCTCGATCCCAGGGATGTGCGAACCAGCTTCATGGAGGCCGTGCAAGGTAACTGCAACTTCTATTAGCAAACCAAGTACTAAAAAAGCTACGGAATAATTCTACATTATTAGCTCATTTAAAATTGTATGCAGTGCAGGATTTGAACCCTACCATGTTTAGCAGGGGGTGGTAATCTTAATTGGACCAGTCTGCAAATTGTATATACATAAGCTGATTAAAACCAGAAAGACAAGTCAATTCTTCAAAATGCAGGTATATAATGATCTTAATCCATAACGTATTAACCCCTTGTCTGTCTTTGATGTAGTCAAATGGCTATAAATGACTTCTTTATAGATACTGTATGATTTAGTGCTGATTTGACTCAGCTATCTGAAATGTAGCTAACTGCCTGCAAAGAGACTAATAAAGGCACCACATGTCTCAGCTGAAACGTGTTGCACGATATATGGGGATATTTTATTTGATATACACAAATATTTTTGTGACTTTATTTGATATAATTAGATTTTGATACAAATATTTAGTATATGCAGTTGACACTTCAAGCAGGATTATTGCATTGGGTGTTCAAGCATCTCTATAAATCAGTCTACTGTAGATTATTATAGTAAGAAAGTGCTCTCCTCCTACTACATACAGCTCATCATTATAAAAAGGTATTTGCTGGCAATTAGGCACTTTGATTGAGGTATCCTGACATTGTGATTTGCAGTAGGGGAGAGGGGTGGTGTCTGTGCACACATTTGCTCACTCACAGCAATCTCCAGCTTTACTTTCTCTCTCTAGTAGACAGAGGTATTAGACATAATTCTCAGGAAGCAGGTGTTTTCCTGCTGCTTTCCCTGAATCTGCTGATGTCATTGTATTCACCAGGGCTTTTCAGTTAGTTAACCTTATCTATTAATATCCATAAGTGATCATGCCTTAGTGACTATTATCATTACCACAAACAGCCAGGTATATATTCCATTGGCTTCTGTCAAAATTGCACATACTATATTTTATTTTTTGTATTCTCTTATATTACAATACTTCTTATTAAGAATTCACATTTATATAACTTTGCCTGTTGAGAATATTTTAATAAAATTACTATATACTATATAATTATATATATATATATATATATATATATATCCTTAACTTTGTTTTTTGTATATTTAATCTTCAAAATCTAAAAATATTATGCCGTTTAAAATGAAACGTGTTCTTTTTTGACCGCTTTTCCTGTAATCTAAAGGGTCAGTAAACATAAAAAAAAAAATTGTAATTGTGCAGTATCTGCACAAGTAACACAGTAAGCCTCTCGCCTTTTAAAAATAACACTATGTTTTATTTAATAGAAAACCTGTCCTTTACAAGTGAAACCCCTTCTGTCACATTTTTTTTCTTCTTCAATCACAACCCACTCAAATGCACCGTTCAGATAAATATAGTTTGCTTCCAACAGCTATATCAGGAGTGTGCTAAATTTATCTAAATGCCGCAATCAAGCTGGTTGTCATTAGAAAAACACTCCGTAACTTTTTTTAAAAAAAAACAGGCGCGCTGGCAAAGAGGGCTTTTCATTTGTAATTAGAGGGCTTTTTGATGAATTAATGGGATATGAAACCCAACATTTTTAATTTGCGATTCAGATAGAGCATGAGATTTTGATCAAATTTCTAATTTACTTCTAATATTTTTTTTTCTTCATTCTCTTGCTATCTTCTGTTAAATAAAGGGTGAGCGTATGCATAGGAGCTGACCCATTTCTGGCGTACTATATGGCAGCAGTTTTGCAAGGCCGCTAGATGGCAGCACTATTACCTGCTATGCTGTTCTCCAGATGCCTACCGAGGTATCTTTTAAACATAGAATATCATTGGAACAATGTAATAGACATTGGAATCCCCCCTTTTTTTTTTTTTGGAAATTGCAAAATATTTTTTTTTGTGTTTCATAGGAAGCATTTTTTAGAATTGAGCAGTTCATTGTGTTAATTAATTGTGCACAATTACGAATAAAACATTTTTACATTTACTGTCCCATTAACTGTAAAATTGTGGATTACCCTGCCCTCAGGAAACCAGAAGGTTATCCTGTAGTTTTCTTTTAATCTCCTCTGCTGAGGCCAGTTAAGGACACATATTTCTATATAATAGTTACCCGAGTTCTCAATGGTTGAGCAGAATGTACACAGTGGTATTGTGGCTTCCACTACTGTCAGGGAGGCCATGTGTTCATTCTGCAGGATTCAGAAAAATGACCTTGCTACACAGTGACTGCTTGATCGGTGCGTGCACTAATTTATATGCGCCCTTAATAAGCATAAACTTACTCAACAGGCTTTTCATGGTTGTGCCTTTTGGAATGCAACAAAATGCTAACAAAATTACAACCATAACTTCTTTTAAATATATGTTTTGTATACAGAGCTTGTGCAGTGCTTTATTGCTGATATGCTCAGTGTATAAACACAAAATTACTTTACTGAGACTTTAAAGTGTGTTTGTTGCATGCTTGTTTTCTAGCAGTTTATGTAATGTTCAGTAGATTTTCTTATAGCTATTTTGTTTTGCCTGAGAAAATCTGTGAAATTTTAAAGGGCCATAGCCCCAAGGCAGAACATGCAGTGATCTGAGATGTCATCGCAGAGAATGCAGCATTGTCTGCAGAAAGAAAATGACACATGCACGAACTGTCAACGATTTAACTTTGCAGCACTGCTCCTCATTTGGCTCGTTTCTTCAAACAGAGGTGTGCTCTGGCTGCACTGTGTAAGTTTTCCTTATCACAGTGCATCCAAAGCAAATTGCTGTTTGAAGAGAACAGTCAAATATGCAGTAGCGCTGCAAAGCAGCAGTGCATTTGTTTACTAGCTCAAACCCACCACTTAGCCTTTCCCAGTCTGCAAAGCTGTTTTTTTCTGAATCTAAGACGTTCTTATGAGCAATGCATGTGTTTATTACTACATTTCTATATTAGACCAAGAGAAAAGGAAACTAATTTATTCAAGAGACATTTTTACAATTTCTTTTGTCTGCAGCTAATTTGCAATCCAGTTTTCAACTATTGCACTATATAATAAAACTTTAAAATGACTTTATCCTCCAGTTAACCAACACATTGCAATTGAACTGGTGCTTTAGTATAACTGCCTAATTTAAAATTGAATTTTATTCAAAATTTATGATCTGCAGCAAATGTTTCACTAAAAAAACTCATTGCAGAAAGTGAAAAAAAGTTCTGCCTCTGGGGGCCATAGAACTCAAAACTGAAATGCACAAGTGTGTTTTGAAATTAAGCATGCATTACACAAATGGTAGAGGATATGTACATATGCCATGTGCACCAGCATTCACAAACTGTACCTGCTCAGTGTGTGCATATTGTATCAGTGATGCATCAATGAATACATCCCACTGTCAATTCTTTGAGCAGTCAGTGATTTAAAGCAGGTGCACAGGGCATGTATATGTATGCTCCATGCACTGTAAAGGTATCCCTGAAACGGTCATAACTTTTATTAAAGGGACACTGAACCCAAATTTTTTTCTTTCGTGATTCAGATAGTGCATGCAATTTTAACTAACTTTCTAATTTACTCCTATTATCATTTTTTCCTAGTTCTATTGCTATTTTTATTTGAAAAAGAAGGCATCTAAGCTTTTTTTTTTTGGTTCAGAACTCTGGACAGAACTTTTTTTATTGGTGGATTAATTTGTCCACCAATTAGCAAGGACAACCCAGGTTGTTCACCAAAAATGGGCCAGCATCTAAACTTACATTCTTACATTTCAAATAGATACCAAGAGAATGAAGAAAATTTGATAATAGGAGTAAATTAGCAAGTTGCTTAAAATTGCATGCTCTATCTGAATCGCAAAAAGAAAAAAATTGGGTTCAGTGTCCCTTTAACAGCATTTGTACTATTTCTATCTCTCAAATACAGAAAAGTGAAAATGATAGAAAATAGGGTAAAGCAAAGGGAAAGGATTCCTTAGCCAGCACTTCTCATATAAATTACAGTACAATTATATCAGAAAATGAGTGTCCAGCAGTCCAAATGAACCGTACCAAAAGGCAAAGAATCAGAATGCACTAGATTGATATAGTAAAGAGAATAATTTATTGACTATCTAAATATTTAATATAAATATAACCACACCCCTTTAAACATTAAAATGACAAAAACCATGGCCATGGTAGGGGGAATAAACAGCAATCGTAATATATTAAACTAAAACTGTCATAATAGAAATACATCCATTGGAAGCACTCAAGGGTATATATCAATAATTAATCAGATCATAATCCCCATAAAACACAATATTTCATACATATATAAGAACGCTGTATAAAAAGACAAATTGTGATGACAGAATAATATAGCAATAATAATTGTAAGGATAAGGACAGTCCAGCAATGTTCATCAACCAAAGGTTATGCTGTGCAAGATGCGAGTATGATGTAACCAGTAACAAATTAGTAGTTTGCAACTGTAAGCAATTCATGCAAAAACCATCGTTGGTATAAGCTTGAAACAGACGTTGGAATAATAGCAGTCCAGCAATTATCCACAGTGAAATAATGCAAGCGGTGATCACAATGCAGATAAGAGGTTAATAACTTGCAGCCATAAACAGTTCATGCATGTTAGTAAGCATAAGCAATAGCCAACAATGATCCTTAATAGTTAAAGCATACACCTGAGGAGACAGTACTTGTGGCACACAATTATGCCCGTGGAAAAATAACTTAAGGGAACTCCTACTGAGAGCTATACTCTCATCTAAGGGGCCCTTCGTTAATCTCACCACTCCCCGGTAAATGAAGAACTTCTCCGATGTGTGTGAAGGTTATTGCCGATAGACTGTCACAATCCTCCGTTGCTTATGCTGTAAAATTGACAGAACAGCGTATTCTAACATGTCCCGGGAAGGGCCACCCGAGTGAAAGAAGAGTTTGTTGCTACATACATGGCGTAGCGGGAATGTTTGTCAATTTTACAGCATAAGCAACGGAGGATTGTGACAGTCTATCGGCAATAACCTTCACACACATCGGAGAAGTTCTTCAATTACCGGGGAGTGGTGAGATTAACGAAGGGCCCCTTAGATGAGAGTATAGCTCTCAGTAGGAGTTCCCTTAAATTATTTGTCCACGGGCATAATTGTGTGCCACAAGTACGGTCTCCTCAGGTGTATGCTTTAACTATTAAGGATCATCGTTGGCAAAATGTTGGCTATTGCTTATGCTTACTAACATGCATGAACTGTTTATGGCTGCAAGTTATTAACCTCTTATCTGCATTGTGATCACCGCTTGCATTATTTCACTGTGCTGAGCATTAACCCTTACTGTGGATAATTGCTGGACTGCTCTTATTCCAACGTCTGTTTTAAGCTTATACCAACAATGTTTTTGCATGAATTGCTTACAGTTGCAAACTACTAATTTGTTACTGGTTACATCATACTGGCATCTTGCACAGCATAACCTTTGGTTGATGAACATTGTAAGGATAGGGACAGTCCAGCAATTATTATTCTGTCATTACAATTTGTCTTTTTATACAGTGTTCTTATATATGTATGAAATATTGTGTTTTATGGGGATTATGATCTGATTAATTATTGATATATACCCTTGAGTGCTTCCAATGGATGTATTTCTATTATGACAGTTTTAGTTTAATATATTACGATTGCTGTTTATTCCCCCTACCATGGCCATGGTTTTTGTCATTTTAATGTTTAAAGGGGTGTGGTTATATTTATATTAAATATTAGTCAATAAATTATTCTCTTTACTGTATCAATCTAGTGCATTCTGATTCTTTGCCTTTTGGTACGGTTCATTTGGACTGCTGGACACTCATTTTCTGATATAATTGTGCTGGCTAAGGAATCCTTTCCCTTTTCTTTACCTTATTTTCTATCATTTTCACTTTTCTGTATTTGATTTATTATCAGTATCTGATTCCTCCCGTGCACCCTTTGACACTACATTAGTTGTCTTAGATTTTCTCCATTACATCATTAATCCAGGTGGATCTTTGAGCTGATTTGACCATTTAAACAAAGTAAAAAAGAAATACCTGTTGTGTACTTCCTGCTTATAAGGACAATTAAAAAAATAAATCTGGTGGCAGATAGGGACAAGTCTAATAAACCTGACAATAAAAGGTTTAATATGCATAATAATAATATATTTTATAAGCCTTATTTTAGATGGGCGGAGGGAAATTTGAAACCAGTGATCTAGATATATCATTACTAAATGCTTTGTCCAAAGTATGATTCACACATCCTTCTTTATAATTTGGTTCAGTGAAAAACTTCCTTCCAGAGATGTAACAGTATAAAGGTTGCTTCATTTAAAGGGACAGTCTACTTGATTTTATTGTTTAAAAAGATAGATAAAGCACTTACTACCCATTCCACAATTTTGTACAACCAACATTGTTATATTAATATACTTATAACTTCTAAATGTCTGCCTGTTTCTAAGCCACTGCAGACCACCTCCTTATCTCAGTGCATTTTATTAGCTTTTCACAGCTAGATCGGGCTGATTGCTGTCCACCGCCTCAGAGGTGGCGATTGAGTTAAGACCGCTGCTTCTAATCTCCTGTTTCCGGCGAGCCTGAAGACTCGCGCGGAAACGGATGTACTTGGTTGCATTCGGCCAAAATACATGTTAAAGGAACACTGAACCCAATTTGTTTATTTCGTGATTCAGATAGAGCATGACATTTTAAGCAACTTTCTAATTTACTCCTGATATCACATTTTCTTCTCTTGGTATCTTTATTTGAAATGCAAAAATGTAAGTTTAGAACCTGGGTTGTCCTTGCTGATTGGTGGATAAATTTATCCACCAATAAAAAAGTGCTGTCCAGAGTTCTGAACCAAAAAAAGCTTAGATGCCTTCTTTTTCAAATCAAGATAGCAAGAGAACGAAGAAAAATTGATAATAGGAGTAAATGAGAAAGTTGCTTAAAATTGCATGCTCTATCTGAATCATTAAAGAGAAAATTTGGGTTCAGTGTCCCTTTAATAAATGTGTTAAATTCATCTTTAAGAATATTGGTCCACATAAATGAACAAACACTGTTTCATTTGATAATGATCATTTGCAAGGGAGTGACACTTCTGCATTTACATTAGTGTGTCTCATAAAAAATAAATAAAAAGAAAAAAAAATGTAATCCTCATAATGCCGTTGCTTGAGTCAGTTGATTCAGATTTTGATAATCTTTTGAGCCCTCTTGGGCCTTACATTTGCACATTATTTTACAGTGACCAGCAGTTAGATATCTTTAAAGAATGGTCAGTGACTGATGAGGTTTTTTTTGTTGTTGTTGTTGTTTTTTTTTTTTTTTTCTAAGTCGTGACCAGCAGGAAATAGGGGTTACAAAACTTCCTTCAGCAGAGAGGATATATATGTTTCTTTAAGCAGATAGCTTCCTGTGATTTGGTAGTCTCCTGTCCTGAGTTATAAAGAAATGTATCTACGTTTAAACAAAATATTTACTAAATCAGCACGTCAGACCTATTATTATTATTAGTTAGTTTTTGGCTGTTGTACCAAATATCTGGGCTCAATAAAGCCAGTCACCAGCCTAGAAAATGTACCCTGAAAAATGATCTGGCTCTACTTATTTTAAAAAGAAAAGTATGGAACTGAAAGTCACACAGGTCTTCTGGCTTCTGCAGGTTTAGTGGTCTTATCCCTTCAGCTCCTGTAGTTGGCACATCAGACCTGAGCAATTATAACTGGGTATTTATAAAAAAAATGACGGTGCCCAGTGTGGAGATTCAGACCTTCACTTACATGAACTTGTAAAGGTTTAAAATAAGATAACAACTCTGAAGAGTGCAGCAAGCACGGGGGCAAACAATAGCAGTGTGAGTGGTAACTGTGCTACTGTAGTTGTACCCAGCAGTTTTATGTCAGATGTGCTCTTGGACTGAATCAGGAAACTTTCTGATTGGATATTGTTGTTCCACAGATAGAAGGGCTTTCAGATTACTTATTTTGGCACAGTTAGGAATATTCCTTGAATCAACAAGTAATTAATCGTATAATTTAGTAATTTGTTATAGTGAATGTCAATTTTGATGCTAAAGTGCCCCGTTTTTAAAAATTCAATTAAAAACAGGGGCACTTTAATTCACCAAAATTTACATTTCACTCCTGTTGTGAAAAGAGACTTACCTTTTTAAACTTGACAGCCGCTCCAGCTTCCTCCACCAGTCGCAAAGCCTCTTCCTGGGTCTAAAATGAGGAATCCGGCTTCCTCCAATCACGGCGTTGAATCAGACACTGATTCCCCCAGGGGGAAAGCCGTGATTGGAGGATGACCTATCCATCATTTCTGATGTCAGAAATGACTTGCAACGACGGAGGAAGCTGGAGCTGCTGTCAAGATTAAAAGGTAAGGGTTTTTTTTTTTTCTTTCACAACAGGAGTGTAAGGTAAATTTTGATGAATTAAAGTGCCCCTGTTTTTAATCGAATTTTTAAAAACCGGGCACTTTAGCATCAAAATTGTCTTTCATTTTAAATGTACCTTAATCAGTGGGGTTTGTCTGCATTGTGGAATAAATCGTTATCTGCTTTTATTGTAATGCCCATATTAAATCCCTTTTTGTAGAACTTCTCTTAAAGGGACACTGAACCCAATTTTTTTTGTTTCGTGATTCAGATAGAGCATGCAACTTTCTAATTTACTCCTTTTTTATCAATTTTTTTTTCATTCACTTGCTATCTTTATTTGTAAAAGGCATCTAAGCTTCTTTTTTTGGTTCAGTACACTGGACAGCACTTTTGTATTGGAGGATGAATTTATCCACCAATCAGCAAGAACATCCCAGGTTGTTCACCAAAAATGGGCCGGCATCTAAACTTACATTCTTGTATTTCAAATAAAGATACCAAGAGAATGAAGACAATTTGATAACAGGAGTAAATTAGAAAGTTGCTTAAAATGTCATGCTCTGTCTGAATCACGAAAGAAAAAATTTGGGTTCAGTGTCCCTTTAACCCTCGCTAGTACTGCAAGTGTATATATCGCAAGACTAGAACCTGTGCAGTCTTCTATTGCTATAGCCAATCTGCCTTAAGGTTTCATTGTTCTGTGTTCAAAGGGGCTCATCCGTGTTGTTTGGGCATTTGTGGCCTTTATGTTCGGTTGAAGAAGTCTAGTACTTTTTTCTCAGACCTTTTTTGATGGCATATTGTTCACCTGCAGAACTGCATCTCAGTGGATGTATTGTGTTTGTTTCGCCGCTCTCTATAAACTTTACAGACTATTGTACATAAACAATACCTGGAGAGAAGCTTTTTAAGATGCTGGATCCACCTCGCCTGGCACTGACACTCGCATAATGGTCAGTCTTTTAAACCGTTCATCTTCACAATTTGTAAATTGTTTGCTTAAACAATATTTCAACCTCTTGAAAGTCTGTATTCTTTGTGTATTTAGTTGCAGACTCATGATTCCTTATTTGGCTATGTGCTTGTTCAGTGTCCACTCAGTGTGTGTCTGTATCTAAATTTCTGTTTAGTTCTTCCCTGTAGGCTATTCTCAAATCTTCTTAAAGGATTACTTTCTGTTATAATTTTTAAGCTAAACAACTAACATATTAAAGTTAATAAACATTAATTAAAACCTACTGACCTATATTTTCTCCAAAACGAAGTTTCATAACGTTCTAAAAGTTATATCTTTTATTCGCCGATGATATCACGTTATCCTGCCCACTATTTTCAGCACTGCATGTTCAAAATACTTAAACCAATAACTTTGTGTTTAAAGCGCCATTTTGAAACCTAGGTATTGTAAACGGATTGGTACAGAGCAAAGGATACCCACGGAGTGGGTTTGGAAAACAATTAAATTTGCAGACAAGATTTCTGATATACAGTAGAGATATGTTAATGAAATGCTATTGATAAAAAGCGTATTTGGGGTAGTTAGTTAGTAACAGGCATAGAAAATATTTACTTACAGTGGCCCTTTAACTATTGACTTTCCTACAGATGCACCATTTTATGGCACACCCTAACCCTCTGTACTCATGTCTCTACATCCTTTTTGTCTTCTTAAAGTGATTGTAACATTTTAATGATTTAAAGCCCAGTATCTAGGAATAATCTTAAAAACAGGGACACTTTGTCACAGTGGCGTCACTAGGGGGGTGCGGGCCGCACCTTGGTGACACCCTCCAGGGGGTGACACCAAAAAAAAAAAAATACAATGTTGAAATGCATTGATTTTTTTTTATTAGAGGGGCTGGCATTTGTGAACATTGGTGGGACTGGGGAAGTTGTAGACACACAATTTTTTTGCCCCTTGAGCCAGTGCTGCAATTTCAATAAATAGTTTTCCCGGCTGCTTTTGCTTGTTTGTACTTTGCTTCTCCCCTGCCCAATTTCTCTATGAATGTTGTGGGCATGCCGTGGGGCTTGCAAAGTTGCGCTGCTAGCCTAAACCTGCCTGCCTATCTGTGCTCACTGCGCAGTG
This sequence comes from Bombina bombina, assembly GCF_027579735.1. Taxonomy (NCBI): domain Eukaryota; kingdom Metazoa; phylum Chordata; class Amphibia; order Anura; family Bombinatoridae; genus Bombina; species Bombina bombina. The sequence continues at coordinate 585,952,434 of NC_069500.1, read as the reverse complement.
ACATGTGGAGTCACTCACTGCTGTGCTGTCTCTCTAAATGGGAACTGGGAAATCGTGAGGGGATTGGCCATAAGAAGCGGTAGGCACGCGGCCCGGGGCTGTGCACTGACAGACTTGGAGCAGAGTCAGAGAGCGGAATTTTCATAGTTAAACCTTTTCTTCAGTGATTTATTTTAGAGTGCTCTGTTTATCTTTCATTTGATGCTCTTCTGAGCCAGGGAGCAGCACTAGGCATGAGCTTTATAATTAATGCAGTGCAGTTTACATATTTTGTATGTGTGTGTCTGAGTTTTGTGTGTGTCTGAGTTTTGTGTGTGTGTGCCTGTGTTTTTGTGTGTGTCTGCTTTCTGGGGGGGTGACACCATAACTAACCGCACCGGGTGACACCAACCCTAGTGACGCCACTGCTTTGTCATAAAAATTTACGACGCTTCTTTTTTAAAATACTTAACCTTTTTTTATGGTAAACATACCGCTGATCCTCTGCCAATATCTCCTTCAGTATTTAGCATATCCATGATTAATCTGGCTTCCTCGAATCGTTGTGTGCCCCACGAGCTAGATGCCAAAGGGGGCACCCAAAGATTGAAGGAACATGCATTTGTCACCATTATGCTCAATACAGGAGGAGATGCGGGCGGAGGATCGGCCGTATGTTTATCATAGCAAAATGGTAAGTATTTAAAAAAGACGTGTCTCTTGTAAAGGTTTAAAGAAGTTAAAGTGCCCAAAGATTATTTTTAGATACTGGGCTTTAATTTATTTAACTTTACTATTACTTTTAAAGGATTTTGTGATTTCTGTCATTGGCATGTAAATCCAATGGGGAAAAAAATACAAAATGGCAACATCCATAATTAGAGGGAGGCGCATGAAATGTATTCAGTGTTTATTATTCCTTTTAAATCTTGAAATACAAGAAAAAACACATTAATTACATGTTTTGTGCACATGAAGTTGATTTGGACTTTGGATAGCGCTGTAATATTGAGTGACTGATTTGAATGATCACATTTTGTATTTGAACTCTGAATTGAATACCCCCCCAACATTTCCCAGAGGATATAAGGGTGACCTGTGGGCGATGGCCAACCATAGTCTCGTGTGTATGGTTAGGATTAATGTGGGGGGCAGGGTTGGGCATATCTTTGATCCGCCCTCAAAATATTGGTGAGCCACTTCCCAGAAATGTTGGCAAGAGTGAGGTAGAAGTAGCACAGTAGTAAAATGCTAGACCTCAAATTGAAGCTTGTATGATTAGGATAGAGCATGTTATTTTAAGATATTGTTATATTCACTCGTTATCAAATTTACTTTTCTTTTTATCCTTTGTTAAAAACATGTGTGCATATCCTCAGTAGCAGCAAAACCAAAAAAAGGGAACTAACTTGTGACTGGTGGCTACACACATAGGCCTCCTAGCATTGGCTCCACAGATGTGTTCAGCTAGCACCTAGTAGCACATTGCTCTGGAACGGACTTAGTGTGTGTTTAAAACAGAGCATTTTATTATTGCGCTATAACTTGCATAGAACATAGTATAGCATTTTGTTTTTGCACTTTTTTTTGTCCCTTTAAAAAAAATTAGACATTTTGCGATTCATTTTTTACACAAATTATAAATATGGCCGTTGGTAGTGGCAATTGGGTATTTTTATCGCTTGATTTATTTGTGTGAAAGTACAATACTCAAAAAGATCTCTGTGTTGTACTTTCACACAAATAAATCCAGCAATGAGAATACCTGAATGCCACCACCTGCAGCAATAATTGGCATTCAGTTATAAACAAATTGCCTAGCACACATGTCTAATTAAAAGTGGAGTTTAAAGGGACAGTCTAGTCAACATGTCATGATTCAGATAGGGCATGCAATTTTAAACAACTTACCAATTTACTTTTATCAGATTTTCTTTAATCTCTTGGTATTCTTTGTTGAAAGCTAAACCTGGGTAGACTCATATGCTTATTTCTAAGGCATTGAAGGTCTCCTTATCTCTGCTCTTTGGCAGGTTTTTTTTCAGCTAGGCTGTGCTAGTTTGTGTGCCAATAGATAACATTGTGCTCACTCCTGTAAAGTTACCTAGGAGTCAGCACTGATTGAAGAGGCTTAGATACACGGTAATCATAGAGGTAAAAAGAATATTAATATAACAATGTTGGCTATGCAAAACTGGGAAATGGGATAATAAAGGGATGATCTATCTTTTTAAACAATAACAATTCTGGAGTTGACTGTCCCTTTTTAAAATAGCAGATCTGGCGAAAATGTCCACAAGAACCCAGGTTTGGGAAGTCTTTGCTTATGGCTGTTGAACAAGTTTTTTACACTGCAGATTGTGCTTAGAAAAAAAAATTAGGATTTGCTCCAAATGCAGAAAGCAAACAGACTAGGCATGATTTCATCAGTTTTCCATTTACACCACATTTTAGCTTTTAATGAACACCTGGAATGAACAGGACTTGATCTCCCAGACAGCTTTACTTAATCCATTCTCCGTTTATTTTCCATAATGTTTTGGAATACAAATCAAGAAATCCACAGTAAGGTATTATATGGAGTTGTACAAACCCAAAGAGCTGCATAGGATTTTTGGAACTGGAAAGAGGACACATTACACTTTTTTTTTTTATTTAATAAAATATATATATATATATATATATATATATATATATATAAATTTGAAATGTAGTGGACAGGAGCAGGGACGGGCTTAAAAAAAAAAAATCATAAGACCAAAGTATCTTTTAATACTCCTTGGGCCGTCGTTAGCACCTGAGTGGGAAACTCTGCGACGGTTCAGAGCTGTCATTAGCACAGAAGGGGTTAATATTCTGGTCTTTAAAGTCAGCAAAAATGCACAGTAACACACTACATAGCATACACTTACACATGCAGATACACACACACTTTTTTTTTTTAATGCATGGGGCAATGCGGGACAGATTGCTAGCAACTCGGGACAGCGGGAGAGACCCCTAAAATCAGGACTGTCCCGCAAAAATCGGTTTTAAAGAAACCTTTTATGTTTCTCTTTTTTTCTTTTTTTTTTTTTTCTTTTTTATACTGTCTCCATATAAATGCTTGTCATGCAGTGAAAATAAAGTTTGAAATTTATATGTTGCTGAATAGCCACATTTGCATAGCAACCTGATCTAGTTCTCTCAAGAATATTGCGCTTAGGAGGGTGGTGGGTTAAAGAGGAATGTAACTTTCCGTCTGGAGCGTGACACAGGAAGTGGTGAGGCTGACTCATTCTACAAGTGTCTACAAGTGCCTAAAATCTAGGCACTGAGCCTCAGCAAGAACAATAATTTCTGTGCTTTATTCTATGCTTCTGGCAACAGTGCACAATTACACCTATGTTAATGAGAAGGTACAAAGGAGCTAGCGATACATTCTACTTAAGTACTGCCCAATTAGTTTTTTCTCCCATAGTTTGTACAAATAAGTAGATATATAAATATTATTTTTTTTTTTTGCGGAGTTCCTTTTAATTTCCTTCTTTGATTTAAAGGGACCTAAAACAGGTTGAGATATGTGCATATCCTAAAAGGGCTAATTAATTAAAAATAGTTTGCATAAAAAAAAAAATTGTTTAAAAATTGCTGGCAAGTAATATTTAAAATAATTTTAAAAAATAAGCAAAATTAATTGCATAGCTAAGCTGCCTGGAGAAGCAAACTTCACTCCCCTTATCAGTGTTTAGACACAGGCATTGTATTTTAACTGAGTTCACAGCTTCTAGGCTTGCTCCAGAACAATGGATATAGCTACAGCCATAGAAGGAAATGTGTGGGGGGAGTTAGAGCTTTACAATTCAGAAACTAAAAAGAAAGGGTTAATGGCGAGGCACTGCGGTATAAATTTGCAGGTAAAGTAATTAAAGTACATATTATTATGTTCTGTCTCTATCCCAACTTGTTTTATTTCACTTTAGTGAATATATTATTTTATAAGGTTCTGCACTACATTTAATGGAAAACATTTTTCTTTAATAAGGAATTTTAATTTTCTCTACCTGTTAATCTTATTTACGTTTTTATGTTTCAATCTTACTATGAGAGAATTAGAGACATTATGGTCAAGATTACGAGTGGTGCGGGTTTTCGCATTGGTTTGTGCACAAGTTAAATTGCGCTTATATTACAAGTTGAAATTAAATGCAAACGCATGAGTACAATCAGAATTTACACTAGAATGATTACCGTTACCTCAGAGCTTTGGTTAACTGTTTCACAAAATTAAAAAGTATCACAAAACACACCAAAAAAAAAAAACCCCACAAAAAATACATTACACAGTATAGTTACTCATAGTAACACTATCTGATTAACATTTATTAAAAATAATATTGCACAAAAGTTATAAAGACTCAAAGATATGAGGTCTCAGGTTAGAATGGAAAGCCAGGTAGAAAAAAAAAAGGCAAGACACACACGCGCACACCATAGTTGCCAACTGTTCCATTTTTGCCGGGACAGTCCCGGAATTTGGGACCCAGTCTCAGCCATTTAAATGTCCTGGCAATTCCCTGGGAAGCAGGCAGCCTGCTGTTCTGGTCGGGGACTAACTAACCACAGATGGGACGTCACTCGTAGCCATGTTCTCACGCCCCCAGGCTTTCCCTCACACTGCATATAAATCCTGTGCAGTAGTAGGGATCAGTGCCCGGTGCCACATGGGGAAGTGCCAAATATTAGCAGCGCTAGGTGCCTGTCACCGCCCAGGCCGTCTCGATTTGGATCCTTTCTACGGATCTGCAGCACCTCCTGGCTGGATGAAGGCGGCATCTCCAGTGCTCGCATGATGTGCATATCAGATTGGAGAATGAATGATGCAGAAGCTGCTCAGCTATCTCAGGGGCAGTCCGCGGCCAAACCCAGGCTATGGGAAATACTGACTCTCGGCTCAGAAGGAAGCTCCTCACATGGTAAGAGTGTAACAAGCAAGTGCGGGCTACGAGGATCGGTGACTGCTTCCTACATCATGGCCGTAGTTCCTGCTGTATAAATCGTTCACTAAGCTTTAGAGATGAGCTTAAAAGTCAAGGAAGTTGTCAGGAAATCATCAAATGCAGGTGGCTGAGATGAGGAGGGACCAGTGTCTGTTGTACACGTGTGTCACTTTGTCTAATTGCCACTTACTGTAGCACCTGGCTGGGAAAAAGTAAATGCACACCACATACTAGGTCAGTATAGTTTTTTATTTTGTCATATATATATCTATCTATCTATCTATCAATTAATCTAATCTAATCTAATCTAATCATTTGTATTTTTTATACTTTACAGGACTAGATGTACTGGAAATGAGTTCCTGACATTGGCATAGTATCAGCCATGCTTTTAGATTCAAATTGAATTGATTATTAAAAATATTCAAATGTAAAAGAAAAAAACAACTTTTGATAAATGTTAGTCATCAAATAAAAACAAATGTAATGTTCCTTTAAATAAAAAAATAAAATTAGAGCTTATGACCATTACTGCTTTTCTTTTACAAGATACGATGAGTCCACAGATTTCATCCTTACTTGTGGGATTACGCCTCCTGGTCAGCAGGAGGAGGCAAAGAGCACCACAGCAGAGCTGTATATATAGCTCCTCCCTTCCCTCCCACTCCAGTCATTATTTTTGCCTGTGTTAGTGATAGGAAGAGGTAAAGTGAGGTGTTTAGATTCTTCAATCAAGTGTTTATTATTTTTAAAGTAGTGCCACAGTGTGCTACTTTGTTCTGGGGTGTAGCCTAGACCAGATCAGTCTCTTCAGTAAAAAGAGAAGTATTTGGTGGCTTTAAAGCAATGGGAACTTGTGGGACATAATTCTCACTGCGCCTTCCATACTGATGCTGCCCTGCTTGTAAAGTCTGAGGGAAGAGAGATACTCAGTACTTTGTTTTTCCACAGGCCAATGGAGGAGAAATTGAGAGCCTCGCAAGCCGGGTGGGCTGCCTTACTGCCGGGCAGCAATTTAAGGTAAGTGCTGATTATTTTTTTCTGGGGACACACTCACAGAATGATTGGCACTTCTCTATTAGGGGACACTTGTATTACATTATCCCTAAGTGGGAGGTCATGTTGTTTGGCAGTGATTGCAGACACTGTGGGGCTAGGAGATGTGGCTCTAATATAATTCTAGCATCTGTCAACGGCTTTGGTTTATTCTAACAAGCCGTCTGGAGAGTTTGTTTTTTCTTCCCTTGTTCGACCGCATGTATGGTGTGTCGCAGAAGGAGGATGTTATTATTTTCCCCTGAACGTTTTATTACATTATAACTGAAGGCTTGTTTATCCCTTATTAGGTTGGACACTAGTTCTCCCGGCGGCTCCACTTGTTATAATTTGACCGCCCGGGAGGTTTAGCTTCTTAGGCCCACGATGGGCGGAGCTATGTTGCGCGCCATGTTTGCGCCCCATATTGGGGGCCATCTGTGCTCTCTAAAGGCTTATTATGTGTTTCTAGCATGAAGGGAGGTTTTGCTTATTAGGGCCGCCATAATTCTCCCGGCATTACTAATAGCCGCGCAGGAGATTTATTTTGTCACGCCCACGGTGGGCGGAGTTATCCTACGCATCTTGGTGTGTCTTGTTAATATCTGTTCAGACAGTATAGTGGGGGGGGGGGGTTTCTCTGCAGCGTTTGTTGTAAAAACATGCAGCAGAGAGACTTGCTCTGTCTTTAGAAGTTTTTTTCTGGATACTAGATGGTTGCCTTCTATTTTGTGGGCAATACGGTATCCAGTCTCCTCAGGTTCTCTGAGGTTTGGGGATGGTTCCATAATAGTTATAACACAGTTGTTTTCAAACAAAAGAGTGTTTTCAGTTTCTGTACGCTCTAAATTTTTTACATATTCCTGTTATTGCAATAAACTAGTTAATCTCAGTTTGTTTCTATTCAGAAGAATAACTAGTTACTGTTCCAAATTAAGAAGACTGCAACACTTGTTATGCGTTAATTTTCTGAAGGACGTATATATTAAGCAATAATTACAGGCGCATGAAAATTTCTTCTGCTCAGGAAAGTAAACTTTTTCGGTTTAACATTTAAAGAGACAGTTTGTGTGTGTTAATTTTTATTTAGCATTGTGGTTAGCACATGCCAGAAGGTTGAGAATTTAAATCCAACCAAGGTTGATGATTTCTAATAAGACATGGTTTCTCAGTTTGTTTTAAAAAAAAAAAAAATTACAGCTGTTTATTTGTGTCAATTCATCCCTTGTGGCTTAGGATGGTACAAAAGCACACTACAATAGTTACCTTTAGGATTAAAGAGTCAGTAACTTTTTTTTTTTTTTTTTTTTTTTTTTTTTTTTAAATTTTATTAAAAAAAAATAAAAAAAATCTTAAGAACCTACTCCCTCTAAAGCAATTGCTGTTTAGGAGTCTGTTGACAATGGTCAAATTATGCCACAAATTTCTCCTATAGTGTCCCACAAAATGTTATGGCCCACATGCAGTGCCCTGCGCACTCCACTTGGAGTTGTGATGCATTATATGTTTTTTCCATGGGGATGAAAACATTGCTAGAGGAATTATTTCAGTATTTACTATTCGTAATGGTTCCTCCATGTTACTGAAGGAGGAAGATACTTTGGGGAGTTTTTTTTTTTTTTTGACTATCCTGGGCGATTCCAACATGGTACGTCCAGTAAAGACATTCCCTATATTTACAAAACTGTTTCCCATAGCCGACTCGGCTAAGGAGGCTGGACAAACATTCCCTAGTGAGGGACGGAGTTGTTTCAGCTTAACTAAGTGCACTACTATACCCTTAGAGGATAGTTGGACAGAGATTACAAGTGGGATGTACTCCAGGGCTTCCTATGGCAACCAGCTGTGTACTTGGAGAACTTCACTAGTGTGCCGGCATATTGGTTTGATGCATTGTCTGATGCTACTAAGAATTTTCCCTGAGTAAAATCCAGGACAGGATAAAAGCTTTCAAAATGGCTAAATTCCTTTATTTCAATTTCTTCCCTTCAAGTTATCGAACTGGGAGCATAGGTTGCTCTGTTCCAGCTCATAGAGCCTTATGGTTAGAGCCTTGTTCCAGTTATATGCTCTAAGATTTTGGTGATTCCTTACCAGAAGAAGATGTTGTTGGGCCCTGGCTTGTCGGAATTTAAAAAAAAAAAAAAACCATAGCCTGCTGTTGAATCAAAGACAGTATGACAGACATGCCCCAGATCCGATATCGGGTCTTGTAGGGGGCTGAATTTCTGTCTTCGCTCATAGTTTGGTTCGAGCTCAAGAGTATTCCTACCAGAGGCAGGTTTCTGCTTTCAAGTTTGTCTGTGGATCAGACAAAAGGAGAGGCGTTCTTACACTAAGTAGGAGACTTCTCAGACCTGGGTGTGCCTTTCTCTTCCTAACTTCGGTCAAATGACTGGAGTAGGAGGGAACCTCTCTATAATGTTAAATATATATTGATTTATAAGTTACTGGGGAGGAGCTCTGTGAGCGAGCAAGGCAGAGGGAACCTCTCTAAAATATATATGTATGTGTGTATATATATATGTATGTGTGTATATATATATATATATATATATATATATATATATATATATATATATATATATATATATATATATATATATATAATGCACAGGGATCCTCTCTATAATATTACATTTTTGTATATATGGTAATGGGAGGGGCTGGGTGTGTGATGCATTTTTCTTTTGCTCCTATTTTAAAGAATTTATGTTCCGGCACTACTAGTATAATATATGAGGGTCATTTACAAAAAAGTGTTCCTACATAGGATACAGTTTTTGTAGTGCACGGTAGGGGTCAAGATTACAATAAAGAGAAAAGGAAGGACCCCTCTCTATATTCCAGCAACAGACTATAACTAATAAATTGTTAACATTACCATAGGTGAAAAAGAGAAAAAACAGGGTAGTACATCTACACAATATAAAGTGTTTAATTGGCAACATTATATTTAGCACTCTGCATCAAAACATAGTAAACCATATACACAGATATTGAGGAATCAGTCCTTTTATATAAATCCGTTATCCGGATCCATAATCAAAGGAATAAAGACACCCAAAAGTATTTTTATTTGTAATCCACTTTGGAAGTAAATAGATGAACATAAAAGTTAGTGCAGGCACAGCTCATGAACCATATCCCAAATCCTTCCAAGCAGGTAGCTTCCCATTCATATGCAACCAGCACTCCCTCTTGTTCACTTTAACTTTTCAGCTTTAAGCTTAACAGATCACTGTGTGACCGTAGTGACAGAAGGTTTCATGAAACAGTGCGGAAAGAATCAAGCTTAATTACCTGTTGTCAGCTGCATTTTACCTGCTATTCATCCATCCTAGCAAAATTTCCAATATCCGGAGCGGACTGTGTCCATGATACTTTGGTAAGATCCTACCATTTATTAACACAAAGTATCATGGACACAGTCCGCTCCGGATATTGGAAATTTTGCTAGGATGGATGAATAGCAGGTAAAATGCAGCTGATTTATGACAACCCGACAACAGGTAATTAAGCTTGATTCTTTCCGCACTGTTTCATGAGACAAGTTTGGGTGCAAGGCCCATAGGGAAATTACAAAACAAATGAATAAAACGCACAGAGAGAGTCCAGCACTCAGCTAAGATTTAAAGGGACAGTCTACACCAGAATTTTTATTGTTTCAAAACATAGATAATCCCTTTATTACCCAGTCCCCAGTTTTGCATAACCAACACAGTTATAATAATATACTTTTAACCTCTGTGATTATCTTGTATCTAAGCCTCTGCAAACTGCCCCTTTTTTCAGTTCTTTTGACAGACTTGCAGCCTAGCCAATCAGTGATGGCTCCCAGATAACTTCACATGCACGAGCACAGTGTTATCTATATGAAATACGTGAACTAACACCCTCTAGTGGTGAAAAACTGTTTAAAATGCAATCTGAAAGAGGTGGGCTTCAAGTTCTAAGACATTAGCATATGAACCTCCTAGGTTAAGCTTTCAACTAAGAATACCAAGAGAACAAAGCAAAATTGGTGATAAAAGTAAATTGGAAAATTGTTTAAAATTACATGCTCTATCTGAATCATGAAAGTTTATTTTGGCCTAGACTGTCCCTTTAAAGCAAAACTGGAAGAGTTAGTTACGGCATCTGGCCAAATGGGACAAGTCCAGGTGCCACGTCAAGGTCTCTCCCAAAACCTGGGTCGCGCACAAAAAGTTTATTTCTAGTGCAGTTAGTTCGAAACTGCTAAATAGCGCTCCACTCATAATCTGGCCCTATTATATAGAATTAAATGTTCTTTGTTATAACATGTACTAATTAATACTGACTGTGTGCAGTCTCCTCCTTTTTTTTTTTTTTTTAAATCTTTATTTTCGTATCAGCAATCGTGTTACAACAACATAATTTCGGTAACAGTTACAAGTCAGCATTTAGGTCAAAATATAATGAGAACCTCTTCTCCTCTAGACTCTGGAGAGGGATTCTGTACAACAAATAAGTAATTCTTTCAAAATACGGTTGCTGATTTATTTTATATTTTTTTTGAGTTGTATAACATATTGTCCACCTTAACCCGACAAAAACAAAAAGCTAAGGCAAAACAAATCAAACAAAACTAACAAACAGAAAAAAAAAAAAAAAAAAAAAAGGGGGGGGGGGGAAAAATAAAAAAGATTTTAAAGGGAAAGGGGAAAAAAAAAAAAAAAATTCCGAGGGATGGGGAATATTCCTTCGCTCTCTCACGTCTTCTCCCCTACCATATTCCCAGCTGTACCAGCTCAGTGTGTCTAAATGGAAAAATTATATTATCTATTTCATTTGCTGGAAAGCTTTTAATGAGTTTTGACCATTTATTGAAAAATGTTTTTATATCCTTCTCATTATTCATACTAACATCTCTTTGTTCTAGAATACATTGCTTTTTAAGGCAATTTTTCACTTCTATTAATGCTGGGGTTTTATGGTTTTTCCAGTTTTTTACAATTAGGTATCTAGCTGCTAATATTGTTAGTATCAGCAATTTTTCCTGAGGGTGTTGTCCTTCACTCTGATTTAGGCAAAACACTATTAGCATTGGTGTAAGATCCAGAGGGGAAAATCCCAGTGTGACGTTAAGCCAGTATTGGATTTTTAGCCAAAATTGGCTAATTTTTGGGCAATTCCAGAACATATGTTTAAAGTCAGCTGCTATAATTGAGCATTTCGGGCATTTATAGAAGTTCAAGTTATATAATTTGTGACCCTTTTCCGGAGTAAAATATGCTTTATGTAGTATTTTTAAATGTGCTTCTCTCCAGGTTGCGGAGAGTGTGGCCTGTTGAACTTTGTTTATAGATCTTTGGATGACCTGTGAGTCTATATTGCAAGGGAAATTTAGACTGTTCCACTCAGAGGCCACCTGTTCCAGTATAGGTAACCCTTTAGATCCATTTAAGGCGAGGTAGCAATAGGTGATTGCGGTATGACCAGCTCTAGTGAGTGTTAACCAGTTTTCCAGTTTACCCCAGCTCCAGTTCCAACCCACTTCTCTTACCAAATCCGAGGTGTAATGTCTTAGTTGAAGATATGCAAAGAATTGGTTGTTCGGTATTTTAAATTCATTCTTTATTTCGTCAAATGATTTTATACATTTTCCATTTAAGTTAAGAATTTGTTGGACTGTTTTTAGGTTTAATTCATGCCATTTGGCAAAAACTGTCGAGTTCATCCCTGGGAGGAATTCGGGATTCCCCTTTATTGGGAGATACTTTGAAGCTTTACTATTAATTTTCAGACGATTAGCAATCTTCCACCATGCTTTGATGGGGTTAAAGATAGTTTTATATTTCTTAATTACATTGGGTAATGCTTTTGGTAAGCAGTGAGTTAAGCCTATTGGGTGGAAGGGAAAGCATATGCTTTCATCCAATAAATTGTTGGTTACATAATTTTTAGTGCATATCCAATCTGTTATTGTTCGCGCAAGAAATGCTAAGTTATAAGATCTTATATCTGGGAGGGCCAATCCTCCATATTCTCTTCCCACTGAGAGCTTAGATAATGCTATCCTTGATCTCTTGCCTTGCCATAGAAAGTTTCTAATTGCCGAGTTTAATGAGCGGATATCTTTTTCAAACATAAATAAGGAGGTATTTTGTAAAACGTACAAAAGTTTAGGGAGGAGAACCATTTTGTAAAGTGCGATTCTCCCTGAGAGAGAGATTGGTAGGTTAGTCCATGTTTTCAGCTTCTCAAATATAATTGATAGAGTTACAGTTATATTAAGTTTATATAGGTCCGCCCCGTTAACTGGAATATTAATACCTAAATATTTAAACGATGTAGTTACTTCCTTGAAAGGACAGTCACTAATTGAGTCTGACTTTTTTCTGAGCCAATAGATTTCTGATTTTGATGCATTTATTTTGTAACCTGAGAAGGTACCATAACTAGCTATTATATGTAAAAGTTTAGGAATATTAATCGCTGTGTTCGCAATATAGAGAAGAATATCGTCAGCATAAAGTGCAATTTTTAATTCGTAATCAGATATTCTAACTCCCTGTAAAAACTGCCTAATCTTAATTGCCAGGGGTTCTATGGCAATGTCAAACAAGAGGGGGGAAAGTGGGCACCCCTGCCTCGTACCCTTTTGTATATTGATATCTGTAGATGTAAGGTTGTTAACTATTAAATTTGTTTTAGATCTTTTGTAAAGATTTTCTATGAATTCCCGGAACTTACCTAAAAAACCGAATTTATCCAATGATGTGAAAATGTGAGTGAAGAGAACCGAATCGAAGGCTTTTTCTGCATCAATTGCCACTATGGCGAGGTCAGGTGCACCCATATCTCCCCCCTCTCTGTCTAACCTTTGAGAAAAGTGTTCGGATATCACCAGCGCTTCTCTAATTTTTGAAGTAGAATTTCGGTTCTTCAAGAACCCTGCTTGGTCTCTGTGAATTATGTGTGTTAAACTATTTTGAAGTCTTTCAGCTAATATTGAGGTCAAGATTTTATACTCTGAGTTTAGGAGTGCTATAGGGCGGTATGACTCCCTTTGGGTTGGGTCCTTACCTGGTTTCAAGATTAGCGTTGTAAATGAAGCTGAGAAGGACACTGGGACCGGGTTACCATTAATGTAAAAATTATTATACATACTAGATAAATATGGGGCTACCTCCGGGGCTAAGATCTTGTAAGCCTCATTAGGCAGTCCGTCGGGGCCTGCAGCTTTATTGAGTGACAATCTTGCTATCGTTTTATTTACCTCCTCCACCGAAATTGGTTTATTTAAAGTGGTTATTATTTCCTCTGGGACTGTAGGATAAATTAGATTACTCCAAAAATCTGTGGATTGTTTACTGTCAGCCAATTTTAATGAGTAAATCTCTCTGTAATAGTTTGTGAAACTCCTCAAAATTTCCTCTGAATTTGTGTGTATCTGACCTTCCTGTTGTATTCTGTCTATCCTAAATGGCTTTTTTTCTCCTTTTACTAGATTGGCAAGTAATTTGCCTGATTTGTTGCCATATCGGTACATTTTAGCACTAAATTTGAGGTCTTTTTGAGTTTCCTTGAGAAGTATTAGCGCGTCTCTTTCTTTTTTAGCTTTAATGTATTTGGCCCAGTAAAAAGGTGATTTTGTTAAGAGGAACCTATTGTATGAGTTTGTCACAAAATGGGTGGCTTCTTTCTCCCTTTTTCCTAGTATCTTAGTTAACTTAGCAGCGTAAGCTGTTATTTCCCCTCTAATTACTGCTTTTGCAGCTCCCCAGAAGATATCTGGTCTTTCTATATATTCAATGTTAAATTGTACATATTCATTAAACTTTTCTTTTAAAAACTTTTTAAATTTCAGATCATTTACCAGATAATACGGAAACCTAAATCTCCTTGGGACATCTCTTAGGGGCTCTAGTTGAAATTCGAGTGATATTGGGGCATGATCTGAAATGACTATTGGGGTGATTGCTGCTTTTATGTTTCTAGGGCAAAGTTTCTCATCTATTAAAAAAAGATCTATTCTAGAGAGCGTTTTATGCGCTCTAGAAAGACAGGTGTATTCCCGTTGATCGGGGTTATGTACCCTCCATATGTCTCTTACCATTAAATTCTGGTATATATTCTTAAATATCTTTGTTTCTAATTTGTCCTTTTTATTTTTAAGTTGTTTACTGTTAAATCTCTTTCTGTCTAGCGGGGACTGTGGGGCCATGTTGAAGTCTCCCCCCATTATCAGGAACCCCTCTGAGTGTAACAGCACCGTAGATTGAATTAAAATCCAAAAATCATAATCGAGCTCGTTAGGCGCATATATATTAAGCAGTGTATATACTTGTTTGAAAATTCGTGTTTTCACCATTAGAAATCTCCCCTCTGGATCGCTCCTTGTCTGTAGTATCTCTGCCTCTATTCTCTTACCAAACAATATTGCAACTCCCCTCTTTCTCCCAATACTGGGTGAGGCTACTACCTCCTTAACCCAGGAACCCTTAAGTTTCATAGTTTCTTCCATGCCCAAGTGCGTTTCCTGCAGAAACACTATATCAGCTTGCATCTTGCGCGTGTGAGAGACAATAGCTTTCCTTTTAATAGGAGTTGTTATTCCTCCTGTATTCCATGATACTATTTTAAAATTTCTGGAGCTGTTAATCATCTAGTTTGGGTGCCTGGTAAACTTTTTGATATGAGGGGAAGGAGTGACACGGGATGGGGAGAGCAAGGGACACGGGCGGGGGAGACGTGAGAGGGAGGAAAAAAAAAAAAAAAAAAAAAAAATTCAAAATAAAATGATGGGGAGTTTGAAACTCAATTTTATGAAAGGGGAGAGGAACCTGTCCTCTCTTTTCCCTTTTGTTGTATTCCCCCCTAGCTTCAGATAGGTCGCTCGCCATTAAATGCAAGTATGTCATAGAAAAAATAATATACTTTAAAAAAGGGAAACATAAATTTCTATTGCGTGTTTACTACTAAATTCCCCTATATATGGGGGTGTTCAACTTGCTTTTCCTAGTTTAGCTAATAGATTCTCAGCATCTTTTACATTATCCACTATGTATGTACTCTCAGGAGTGAGAACTTTAAGTTTGGCCGGGTAGATGATCATTGCCCTATAACCCTTATGGATTAGCTTTGTACAGAGGGGTGCTAGCTCTCTTCTTCTCAGTGATGTCTCGGCCGAAAAGTCTTGAAACATGTAAATTTTAGCTCCCTCTATGATAATAGGTTGTTTCTTCCTGTATTGTTGCATCATGTTAATTTTATCTAGATAATTCAGGAAGCGTACTATCACTGGCCTGGGTCTGGTGTCCGAGTTATTATCTGCCTGAGGTGGGCCAATTCTATGGGCCCTTTCTATTATTATCTGTGGATCCTTTATATCAAGAGTTGGAGCTAAGGTGTTAGTTATGAATAAAGATAAATTTTCAAATTTCTTTCCTTCCGGAATTCCTATTATCCTAATGTTATTCCTCCTAGATCTATTTTCAGCGTCTTCTAATCTAAGCTGCATTTTTTGTATTTTAATTTCTGTTTCTTTTATTCTTGCCTCATGTTCAATTGAGAGATCCTCTAAATCTGATACCCTTTGCTCTGCCTCTTGCAGCCTACTTGAGAACTGTCTGACTTCTTGAGACAACATGGCAATATCTTGTTTTATTTCAGATCTTAGATCTTCAAATTTGGGCGTCAGGGCTTCTGAGATATTATGGACCAAACTTTGCATACTAAACATCTCATTTATTGGATTTAAATTTGGTGCTAGGTGTGCCTCAGCAATATTTTCTACAGCTCCTTTAGATTTTTTATCTCTGGGTCTACCTGCCATTCTTGGGGGAGAGGGTTTGTGGGGTGTGTTGAGGAATTTGTCCATGTGCTTAATGTGCATATAAAAAAAAAAAGGGGGGGAGACTTCAGAGAAGAGAAAGAAAAAAAAAAAAAAAAAAAAAGGACAAAAGAAAAAGAAAGGGTGTGGGGGGGAAAGGGGAAAGAGAAAAAAGAAAACAAGGGAGAGTGCGCTAACCAATTGAGGAGTTTCCTCTCTCTCCTCCTCTTTTCCTTACGGTGTGTGCAAGTGAGAATGGAAACTAAGTGATAGTACAATGTACTGTTTATTACATGTGTTTAGTACGATGGGGAAAGCCCCCAATAATAGGACTGTGGTTTTCTTTTGGGGTGTGTGATCAAGAATTGACAGTTTGGCAACCTGTAAGTATGCTTTAATCTAGGGGATTTTTTATTTTATTTCCTTCCTTTCACCCCTATTCCCCTGCCTACTAGAGCGATGCTTAGGGCTTCCTGACCTCTCTATTGTTTAGATTTTACTTTATTTAATTCTAGGTGATTGCAGCGTGCTAAATTCTGAGGATGACTTGTGCAGTACTTAATTTGATGTACAGTTTCTCTTGAATTGTGATTATGCCATCTATATTCAATTACTCCTAGTCAGAAAGCACTGAGGATATCTGAACTATACTGCTTTGATGTACTTATTAGATTTACTTCATTCAATATTCAAAATAACCTTATCAAGACAGCAGATAAAAAACAACTAGAACGGAACAATATCAACAGAAACTATGCAACATACGGGAGAAATAGAAAAAAAATGCAAATGTGAGAGAGATAAATGCGATTTTGAGTTTGTTCTCTGTAAATTAGTAAGCAGGTACATGCTGGTGTTATTAAGGGTACAAGATCAGTCCTGATATCAGACAAATTCATACAAAGTCATTGTCTTCTATATCTTCTCAGTCCTTTCTTCTCCCTTTGAATCTTCCCTTTTATTTCAACTTTACTTCCTTATTTGCTTCTCTCCCTCTTTTTCCCCCTTTTTCCCCTTTTTTCCCTTCTTCCTTCTTTATTTTGTTTAAGGTGGAGTAACAAATCGAAGTGGGGGGGGGGTTGAGGGTGGAGGTTTTACAGGGCAATAATGTTCTCTGTGAGAACTTTAAACTTTGGTGTAGTTTTGTTAAGGTTTTTCTCCTTATTATTTATAGAGTGCCTCAAAAAAGTGACCCCCTCTTTGTTAGCAGAGATTTTTTAAAGAGTTTATTTAAGACTTTTTTCTCTCTTCTTCCCTTCTATATTACATGGAGAGTTCCCTTAATTTCTTTATCCCCTTCCTTTTTGTTGTGTGCTACTCGCTTTCTTTGTTGTGAAAATTCCCCTTTTTGTTAAGCCTTTTTATTAAGCCTTATGTAGCCACTTTTAGTTATAGATGTTACTTTGTAAAACATATGCCTTTGGCTTTAGCATTGTACTCACCCTTCCCTCCTTTGATTGTTTTCTAAAAGTTATCGTTCTTCCCGGTGGCCTGCAGGTTGCTAAACCTCTTTCTTTCAGGTAACGGTATGGAATTGCCGGGGCTCGATCTGTCCTCAGCCCAGCTCCTCCCACGCAGCACCGGTGGGGGAGGAGTGAATCCTCCGGCAATAGTGGCAGTGAGACCCGGTACCAAGCCGGGCCTGTGGGGGGAGGAGAAGAGTGAAGGGGCAACCAGGTATCGCCTCACTCGCACAAGGTAACAACAGCAGCGTGAGCCCTCTCCTCGGGTATCAAACAGCCGGGTCCTGCTGGTACCGCCTCCCTCGCAGCACCGGTGGGGGAGGAGGACATACACCTTGCTTCTTCGGCTCTCCTCGCCAAGCCCCTCTCAGCAACCAGGTGAGCGGTAAACGGATCAGAGTGCGGCAAACCAGCGGCCACCGGTTACTTTGTCAGTCGGGAGGGTGAGAAAATAATGCCGTGGGAATCTGTTTAGCTTGTGAACTTGATTTGTAGATATACCTTTTATTTGAGTTTTCAAACTTTGTTAGCAGCTGTGTAGACTTTTCTTCAGGGGGTCACCTGTGGGATTTTAGCGATCTTCTCTGTGCTAGGGAGTTTTCACATAGCGGAGTGGAATGCGCTGGGGGTTCCGGCAGCGCGTCTATTATGCTGGCCAGGTAGCAGCCCTTTACGTCTGGGCTAGGTGCATGGAAAACATCACCAGGTGCTAGGAGCTGGAGAACAAACGCTCAGCCACCTGTGCTAAGCTCCTCCTCCGGAACCGGATCCCTTCGCAGTCTCCTCCTTTAAAGAGCTAACCTCAAGGTTAAAGTCCTGCTCAGGATGCCAAAGAAGTGCAGCTGCTAGGGAAGAAACTATAGATAATCCAATAAGGACAGTCAGCACTACTCACCATTGCAGGCCACATTCTGCTTGAGAGCCCTTTAGATGAGGTTAAACACATAGGACTAGTTTCCATTGAGGTGGTAAATTGTGGAAACTGGTGATAAAAACATTTATCTCCATTATCTGGTCTGGAGATTTTTTAAGTTGCCACCAGTTTCCACACTTTACCACCTTAATGGAAACTAGCCCATAGTTAGTAAGAGTAATTAATTGCAAAAAAAATAAATAAAACTTTTCAGGGGTTAAACATTAAAATTTTGCTTTGAAATAACACATTACAGCATCTTCCTTTTGTATTTTTTCCCCTTAAAGGGTCAGTCTACAATATCATTTTTATTGTTTAAAAAGATCATCTCTTTATTACCCATTCTCCAGTTTTGCATAAACACAGTTATAGTAATATACTTTTTACCTCTGTGATTACCTTGTATCTAAGCCTCTTCTGACAGCCCCCTGATCAATGTCCTTGTATTTTGTTGTCTATTTACTTGCATTTAGTACTGTTGTGCTAACTCTTAAATAACTCCTCGGGCGTAAACACATTATCTATATGTCCCACATGAACTAGCAGTTTCCTGTTGTGAATAGCAAGTAAAAAAGCATGTGATTAAGAGGCGGTCAATAGAGCCGTTGATACAGGCAGAAATTTAGAAGTTTAAATGTTTTATAAAGTATATTAATCTAACAATGTTGGTTGTGCAAAGCTGGGGAATGGTTAGTGAAGACATTATCTATCTTTTTAAACAATAACAATTTTAGTGCAGACTGTCCCTTATAATGTTCTATCCTTTAACATGTCTGGCTTCTGATATTGCTTATGTGTGAGACAGGCAGCACTGGACTCAGGGAATGGACCCCACGAGGCATATAGTAATGGGTGGTAATACCACACACAGGAGAGGCAGCATATGGTGATTACAAATGACCACCCATCTTTTCTTTGGCTACTCCGAGTTCATTCAGTTGAATAGGATAACTGTAGCAAGGTTGTATTATGAGTAATATTTCCCTCATCATTGTGTGAAGTGTTAGAAAAAGTTGTCTAATGGCTTATGTTATACATTGGAAAACATATACCTAAGCCAGGAGCATGGTCTTGTCATGTGGATGCATTTCTTTACATGTGTCAGACTGAGGAAAAGTAAAATATAAAATGACCAGTGTTGTTAGTGAACGTCCTTGGGCATTTGCCATAGACACATGATGATCGCTTTTTTTTAAGTTCAAGGAACATAAATGAGCACTATTACAATTTGCATGTTGGAATTCTGATTATCATTATTAATTGCAATATTGCTTCAACAGAACTGTGCGGTTAACACCTAAAGAGGTTATTGGTGGCTTCAAACATATGCAACCCCTAAAGGGTTCATGTTTAGCTCTGGGCCAGAAGAGCACTGCCATTTCAAAATTGACTAACTATGCATTTAACACCTTTAACGAGGCAAACAGACAGATCATTTTATTATTGCATTTTTGTTTGAGTAGAGCTAGCGCTATATAGCACTTTCTTATTCTTATGTGCTCCTTTTTTAAAGCTACATTGTACTGTAATTTCTTAATTTTTTTTCAGTAATCCTTTTAATTGACATGAAAACCCATTTAAGTCAGAACATACAATTTTAAACATCTTTCCGATTTTATTTTTATTATCAGTTTCAATCTCTTGATATCCTTTGTTGAAGGAGCAGCAATGAACTACTGAGAGATGAACACATCTAGTCTGTAAAATGTGTGCAGGCACCAATCACCTGCAAGCTCCCTCGAGTGTAGGATATGTACATATTATTTTTCAATAGTGGATACCAAGAGAACAAAGAATATTTGGAAACAGAAGTGAATTGGTGTCTTTTACCCTGCAAGAATTATATAAACGTGGTAACAAAAAGGTCCTTCTCTTTTTATTAAAAATAACTACATTTACCTGTTGAAACCACTACCTCTACTGAAAATGGCAATACTGAAGTATTGGCTGTAGAAAGACTATGTAAAAAAAAATATTAAAATTAGGCAGTAGTTGAAATCAACCCTTAAAGGGACAGTCTAGGCCAAAATAAACTTTCATGATACAGATAGAGCATGTAATTTTAAACAATTTTCCAATTTACTTTTATCACCAATTTTGCTTTGTTCTCTTGGAGGTTCAAATGCTAATTTCTTAGACCTTGAAGCCCACCTCTTTCAGACTGCATTTTAACCGTTTTTCACCACTAGAGGGTGTTAGTTCACGTATTTCATATAGATAACACTGTGCTCGTGCATGTGAAGTTATCTGGGAGCAGGCACTGATTGGCTAGACTGCAAGTCTGTCAAAAGAACTGAAAAAAGGGGCAGTTTTCAGAGGCTTAGATACAAGATAATCACAGAGGTTAAAAGTATATTATTATAACTGTGTTGGTTATGCAAAACTGGGAAATGGGTAATAAAGGGATTAGCTATCTTTTTAAAACAATAAAAATTCTGGTGTAGACTGTCCCTTTAAGTGTGGGAAAGAGCACAGCACATTTAAAAGGCTGCTCCTGGAATAAATTTGAATCCAGTGATCCCATATCACTTTGCCTTGGTACATTTTCCCTTTTCAACGGACAGTCCAAAGGGTTTGAACATATATTAGTGTGTATTAGTATAGAACATATATTATTGTGTAGACAACTGACCATCACACCTGTATGAGCTTGTTGGATATCCCAATCTAAAACCATGGGCCTTAATATTGTGCCCCCTCCACGGAAATTTGTGCCCATTAAGCCAACAATTGTGATGTTGGATGATAAGCTCTGACTTGCAAAAGCCCTACCAATTCATTGCAATGGTGTTCAATGGGGTTGATGTCAGGGCCACTCAAGTTCCTCCTAGCTCGAACCCTGAAAAACAGCCTCAGACTGTTCTTTCATCCACTAAACTTTACAGCAGGTGTTTGTGACAAGAGGTCACAATTTGAAGCTGGAAGAAAGGAGATGAAAACTCCATTAACACATTTTTTTTCACTGTAAGAGTAATCGAAATGTGGAACTTATTACCTAAGGAGGTAGTAAATGCCAATACCTTAGATACATTTCAAAATGGTTTAGATACATTTCCGGCTATAAACAGAATTCAGGGATATGATTGTTTGTGTTAAATAGGTCACATTTTTTTAATGAGATTAATTTAAGCTCAACTTGAGCTTAAAGTATATTAATATTTGTATAGGTTGAACTCTATTGAGTTATGTTTTTTTTTTTTTTTTTTTTCTTCAACTTCATATACTCTGTTACTATGCATTCTAGTAGGTAGCATTCTCCTGGTATCAACCAGACCCAGATTCTTATGTCAGAGTGCCAGATAGTGAGGCATAATTCATCACTCTAGATAACACATTTACATTGCTCCAGAGTCCAGTGGTGACGTGCTTTACACAAGTGTTTCTCCAGTCCTCAAGTATCCCTAACAGGCCGGATTTTCAAGATCTTGTAACTAGACCACAAATGAAATAATCATCAGATGCTTGAGAGCAGGTTGATAACCATGGTTACTTATCAGCTCAGGACTGGAGTTGAGAAATGCTGCTTTACCACACTCCAGACAGCACTTGCTGTTTTACAGATGTTTTGAGGCTTGTGCACAACTGCTTGGACATGGAAACCTATTTGATGAACCTCCTGAATCGCCGTTCTTGTGCTGATTTTGCTTCCAGAGGCAGTTTGGAATTCCTGTAGTGAGTGATGCAATAGTTGATAGGTGATTTTTATTTGCTACAAGCTTCAGCATTTGGCAGTCCCGATCTGTGATCTTCCACTCTGTGGCTGGGCTATTGTTGCTCCTAGGTGCTTCAGCCTCACAGCACTTACAGTTGTCCAGGGCAGACTAAATGTGGCACTATCACAGGATGCTTCATTTGCAACAAGTCATAGCCTCTGAGCTCTTTTGTATGACCGATTGTCCTGCCAATGTTTTTTTTTGTTACGGAGATTTCATGGCTGTTCGCTGAGTTTTATGCACCTGTTATTAAAGGGTATGGCTGATACATCTGAACGTAGTAATTGGTGGGGGTGTCCACATAAGAAAGGTGCAGGATTGGGTATGGAGAAAACTGCAACTGCGGGGGGGACAAAAAAAAAAAACTCAAAGTACTATGTAGGATACATAAAAACTTTCTTTCTGCTCCTCTGATGCTCTCTTTCCTGAGAACACTCTGCCTCTCCACACACAGGACCTCTCCTCCTTTTAAAGTGTGTAATTCTGGAACTTATGGTTCTCAGCCTAGATAGGATCTAGCTGCACCAGGTTACATTCTTGGTGGAGATGGCAGCGGTAAGCTGTAGCCAGCGTGGGCAGTTGGGGGTTCCAAACCAGGATGCTAGGACCTAATTTTAAGGTTCTAGTGGTACTTGAATTTGCCTAGTCCTGAAATGGAAATTACCTAAGTTACATAATTTTCCTTCAATATATTGTTTTGCTACTAGTTTAGAAATTTTGCAGCAATGTGGCTAATTTTAAAACTCTTTCCAAACCCTTTTCTCATCTGCAGCTCACTCAAATCATTGACATTTCCTACGCCTCTGTAAAATTACAAAAGGAACAATAGGAGATAGTTGACTGTGAATAACAGCCTATGAGAGTAAGGGGAAACTGCAGAGAAGTCCCTAAATTCCAATTTATTTTTTAGTGATAATCATTTCATCAGTGTTTTCGAAGAAATGTTATTCCATTTTTATTATTTTAAGAAGTTGCAGAAATATCTAGCCCACTGGTTTTCAGACCTCTCTAGCAGGCAAGATTTTCAGGATTACCTTGGGTGAGAGCAGGTAAAATAACCATGTTTACTAATCGGCTGATTATTTCACATGTGCTCCAGTTCAGAGATTCTCAAAATCTAGCCTGTTAGGAAGGTTCTTCTGACAGGTTTGAAAACCAGTGCTCTAGCCTGTTTGCTTCAGTTAAACATGCACTGAAGTCAGCAATCTTAATCCCCTTTTAATGTAAGAACTACCATCCCTTGCCTACTGGCAACCATTACTCTCCCTCCCGTCCCCTTCACTCTACTCACAACCTCCTACTCTTCTCCTCTCTTGTTACCCCCTCACACTCCCATTTACAGGACTTCTCCAGACTGGCTCCCATCTTGTGGAACTCGCTCCACAAGACTCTTCCCTAGTTTTGAAATCTTCAAGTGTTCACTAATGACTCTACTGTTTAGGGATGCATACAACCTTCACTAACCTTTCCTTATACCGGTTCCTCTCCTCCATTGCTATCCCCTTGAACCCCCTTAGCATTTAAGGCTAAGAGCCCAACTGTTTGCAGATCACCTTCATAAGAGCTGACTACAACAGTGCGACTCTCAGCAGGGCCATCTACCCATTTGATCTCTATTGTCTAGGTGTCTTTTCCCGTCTGGCTTTATCTGCTTTCCCTATCTTAAAGGAAAATCGCAAGAGGTTATTTTATTAATCAGATAGTAAGATTTCTGCTCCACTTGCGGCTACACATTTTGTCCTTATAGTTTTATGACATGGATAGTCGGTAGCATATGAGGGTTAAACCTCCGATTTGGAAAGTGTAATTCCTTCATCTGGTACTGAAGTAGTCAGGGCCGGCACCAGTGTAAGGCAATCGAGGCAGCCACCATAGTGCGCCCTCAGCAGGGGGGTGCCAGATCTGCCTGCCGGCATATGCAAATTAGCATGAGTTTTTTGTTTCAATATTTTTTTTTTTTTTTTTTATGTACGCTGAGTCAGGACACTTTTGCAGGCAGAGGCAGCAGCGCGCGCCAGCATTTATGCATGATGGTGATGGGCACCTGCACAAGTTGCACTGACAGGGCAGAGGTTAGGAAGGCGCTTTGCTGGGCACAGACTGGCAGCCAAGCAGTTCAGACAGATCTTGAGTCACTTGCCCTTACGGCGTAACAGTGTTGCGCTGCTGCCTGCTGCACATAGGCACTCCACTGACTCATCGTGTGTAGCAGCATAACAGCCACCTATCTGACTGAGAGACTCAGACTGTCACTCACCATCACGTGCACAGTCAGTCAGTGACGCGAGAGGCTGGAGCCAGGAGGCGGGCGGCTGCGGCTCAGGCAGTGGAGCTGTGAGAGGGAACTTAGGGAAACACACGTGGATGCTGCTGGCACTTTGTGACTCCTGTGTCACACTCCACTAGGATTTTGAAATTGAGGCTGAGAGACTCTTCCCCCCCCCCTCAGATGGCCAGAGAGACAATCCAGAGCCACGTTACTGAAAAAGACAGTGACTGAGAGAGGTAGGAACACTGATCACTCTCACAAGCAGAGTAGTTGCAGCACCAGAGAGTTAAGCTAGAGGCAACTGTCCCCTACACATGAGCTGTAAGTTAGTAATACTTATACTGTTTCTGTATAATACTTAATAACTAAATATACAGCAGCTTTTCTCTTGATTAAAAAAAACAACTAAACAAACATTTCTCAGTAGACAGTATGTGAAAAACATTTTTTTTGTATTTGATATGTAAAATTAATCATCCAGTTCTGTTTAAATCATGTGGTATTAAGTTGTGTCTGCATATCTGTCTGTATCTCTTTCCATCTGTCTTTGTTTCTGTCTGCCTGTATCTAATATCGATCTGTCTAACTATAAATCTATTATCTGTCTGTCTATCTAATTGTCTATCTAATGTCTGTCTGTCTGTCATCTATCTGTCTATGTATCACCTATCTATCTTGTGTGTGTCTATCTATCTTGTATCTATCTTGCTGTGTTTCTATATCTATCGAGTTTTAAAGGGATGTGGAAGCAATAACACATTAACATTAATGTGTTGCAAAATCAGAGCAGAGGGGTTTATCAGCCCTGAATAAGGAGAAAAGATGCTGCATGCCATCATGTAAAAGTACTAGTAAAAAAAAAAAAGTTAATCATTTCTGGGTGCAGGCGTAAGAGGTTTTGTATATGTATATTAAAGTGCCTATTTGGCAGATACCATTGTTAGTTGTGCAAAAGTGCAGGGCACTTAAAAAAGAAAGTGCTTTACAAAGCTATGTTGTGTGTGTTTGTGTATGTATTTATGTATGTATGTATGAGTGTGTGTGCGTTTATGTATATCTATCAAGCTACAGAATTTTGTGGCGCTATAAAAAAACGATAAAAACATTGCCGGGACATTCCAAACAAAATTAGAATCCACATGGATGCTTTTCAGTTTTGTATAGAAGCATTTTTGTAATATACATTTATTAGCAAAAATGTTTCTAACAAAAACTATAGCTGTTTCAAAAGTGCATTTAAGTATGCACCGTGCACCAGCATTTTAAACACAGCACTTGCTCAGATGATACAAGCCAAAGGTGCTTGTATC
Organism: Bombina bombina; assembly: GCF_027579735.1. Classification (NCBI taxonomy): domain Eukaryota; kingdom Metazoa; phylum Chordata; class Amphibia; order Anura; family Bombinatoridae; genus Bombina; species Bombina bombina. The sequence continues at coordinate 585,926,974 of NC_069500.1, read as the reverse complement.
ATCTGGTAATAACTCCATTTGTTGATTGCTGACATGATATAAGCCCCACTGGCACTCTGAGCGGCTGCAGTATTTAAAATGCTGGTGCACTGAGAATATCACATGCAATTATGTTTCTTTTCAAATATATCAACCATCTATGTGCATATAAATTTTGACTGGAATGTCCCTTTTAAGAAGCAGTAATAACAAGAATATATATATTATTATTATTATTATTATTATTATTATTATTATTATTATTATTATTATTATTATTATTAATTTTTTTATTTTTTTTTGGGGGGGGGGGGGGCGGCGGCGGCGGAAAAATGTGTCTTCGTCTGTGTAGCCAAAATTCCTAGCACTGGCCCTGGGAGTAGTTCTCTTCATATTCAAGCCGGAACTCCTTTTTGTTTAGGAGGTGTTGGCTACTTGGTAAACTTTGACTCTCCTGTTGTTGTCAGTCCTCTAGAATCTAGTACATTTTATATTTACTAGGATTCATTTGTAAAAATGTTCCTATTCTCAACCGTATTAGAATTTTCTCAATGATGGGGGATGTCAAGGATTTATTTTCCCCTTCGCCTGTCTGTAATAGCTGTCTCCTTTTAAATATCATGGTGCAGCCATTGCTATTCTGGTTAAGAGACCTTCAATCCTTATTTAGGATAGATGCTAGTTTACAAAACCTTTATGGACAAGTGCGGCTTATTTTTGGAACGCCTTGTCTGATTCCATTTTGGAGGACTCCATAAGGAGATAAATAACAGAGAGGCTGTGAGACCAATATTTTATTTCTGTTGCTGCTTTTCGTTCCTTTGTAACTCAGGAGACGTCTTCCCTTTGTTTTCCAAGCAGGAGCAGTCCAAGTCCTCTTGGACACCCAGTCAGCCTTGGATCAGGGGCAAGTAAGTAAGTAAAGAAAACCGCAGCTAACTATCATTCAGCATGAAGGTTCGCCCCAGAACAGGATTGGATCCTGTGGTGGGCAGTCTGTCTCAGTTTTTCTCTTGCCTGGATACTAGATGTCCTAGATCCCTAAGGGGTTGTAGATATAGTATCCCAAGGTTACAAATTGATATCAACTCCTTTCCAGGAGTAGGTTCCTCCTCTCATGTTTATTTGTAGCCCAGATAAAGAGAGAGGCGTTCTTGAAATCCCTAGGAGGGATTGTTCCAGTTTCAGTTCATTCTGTTACAAATACCTTTTCGTCCTAATTTAAGCATGAAATGTCTAAATATGTTTCTCTGAGTACCATCCTTCAAGATGGAGACTATTTGCTCCATTCTACCTTGGTGCAAGAGGGTCAGTTTATAATGGCCTTATATCTAAAGGATGCGTATTCTCAGTTTCCCATTGAAAGAGATCATCTCAGATTCTGAGTTTTGCTTTCCGGCTGAATTTTTTTCAGTTTGTGGGCCAATAATGGCTTTGCAACCGCTTCCAGAGTTTTCTGAAAGTTCTGGACTGTGGTTCCGGGATTGCAGTGGCGTCCCTCTTGGATGTCCTATTGGTCCAGACGCCATCTTTTTCGACAAACAAGATCTCACTGGAAGTTTTCATTGTTTTTCTTTGTTCCACGAATGGAAGTGGAGCTGGGAATGAACTCCTTTTTCCCAGCTGTATGGGTATTCTACTTAGGAATTATTTTTGATCCTTTCAAGGAAGTTCTTTCTGTCGGAGGTCAGGAAAGCCAGAATCCTTCCTCTTTTCTCCTTCTGTCCACTGTTTGGCCTCAGTGACTCAGTGACAGATTCCTTTTGAGAGCTCAGCAGTTCTGCATGCTCAGTCAGTGGAATGAGGATTATCCGGATGTCTTGGAGTATTGAGATCTATCGACAAGAGGGTCCTTCACGTGGTGTTTTCATCAAGATCTTTGGTCTCTGGGCTCTCGCTTTGGAGGCCTTCCTGGGCGTTTGTGACCACGGTTCTTGGGCTGGGGAGGTGTCTGGGACTCGTTGAGAACTCGCCAGGGAAAATAGCTCAAATGGTAGAGCGCTCGCTTATCATGTGAGAGGTAGCGGGTTTGCTGCCCGCATTATAACGCAGGGACTTTGGTCCTGGGAGAAGTTTGCTCTCCCCTTCATCTGTGAGGTTGATAGCGATTTACAATGCTCTGATGGTTTGACCTCAGTTGTCTTTAGTCCATTTTATCGGGTTATAGATGGACAACATAGCCTGTGTAACTTTCATCTCCTTCCATGGAGGAACTTTAGTTCCTTAGTCATGTAGGAAGTGTTTTAGATTTTTTTCTGTGGGTAGGTGCTCACAGTTATTGTCCATCTGACATCCACATTTCTGGAATGGACAACTGGGATGCAGAATTCTGAGCAGTCATACTTCTCATCCCGGGGAAGTGGGAACTCCATCCGGGACAGTTCTCCAGGTTATCTACCAAATAGGGGTTTCTAAAATTGTTGGTTCTGATGGGATCTCGTCAGAACACCAAGTACGATTCGAGGTCAAGAGATCCTCGAGCCTTCTAATAGATGTTCTGGCAGTTCCTTGGAACTTCAGGTTGACATATCCTCCTTCTCTGTTTGTTCTCCTTCCGCGAGTCATCATTCAGATCAAATGGCAGAACGCATTGGGTTTCTCCTAGTTATTGCATGCCCTTGCAGGATCTGGTAGGTGGATCTAGTAGAGATGTCATCTCTATCTCAGTGGAATCTTCCGCTGGGCAAGGATCTTCTGCTTCAGTGGTCTTTCCGTCATCCAAATATAATTTCTCTAAAACTGACTGCTTGGAGATTGATTACTTATTTTTAGCTAAATGTGGGTCTTTTGAATTGGTTCTTAAGACCACGATTCAGGGTCGTAAGCCTATCCTTGGAAAGATTTACTATAAGATATGACAGAATCCCAAGGATCTTCTCTTTTTATACAGGTAGGCCTTAAGAAGGGGTTATTGGTTAGTACCCTCAAGGGTCAGATTTTGGCACTTTCCATTCTGCTGCTCAAGTGTCTGGCGGACGTGCAGGATGTTCAATCTCTTTTTTTTTTTAGGTCCTGGTCGGAATCATGACTATGTTTAAGTCAGTTGATCCCCTGGAGCTTTAACCTTGTTCTTAAAGTTTTTTTGTCAGGCTCAGTTTGAGCCTATACATTCCATAGATATTAAGTTGTTATCTTGGAGAGTTTTGTTCTTCTTCTGCTCGAGTAACAGAACAAGAGAAATTGACTATTAGATTAAAAGAGATGACTAATACATTTCTTAGTAGGGGTTATCCAGCTGGTCTCTTACAAGAAGTGTTAACAAAGTGGTGAGCCAATCTGAAACGAGTAAGGATTGCCAGAGAAAAGGAAACCTTTAAAAAGAAAGAGAAAAGGTTAACATTGGTGATGGATCATAGTGAACACAATAAGGAGATTTCGAATATAGTGAGAAAACACTGGTCTATTCTCCAATCATGTTATCCAGAAGTGGAGGAGTTTATGACCATACCTAGACCAGCTTAAAGATGAAGGGAAAAGCCTAAGGGATGAGCTAGTGCATACTGATGTGGGTAATCTAAAAGGCAAACAAGGTTATTTAACATGCAAAAATAATAGGAGTTTCCCATGTCTTAATTGCGGTAACTGCAATTCCATGATTAAAGGTTCACAATTTTTTACATCCCCTGACTGGTAAAAAAAAAATTGAAATTAGGGGCTTTGTTTACTTGTAACACCATATACGCTATTTACTTTATCAAGTGTCCATGTGGGGTCACTTACATCGGTGAGACCACCTGTAAGGTCAGAGACAGGATCAATGAACATAAGATGTTAAAATAAGGAAGCCCCAGTCCTTGCTCATTTTTTGAAATATAGGCACAATATATGTCAGTTACGATTCCAGGCCATAGATCATATACCCTGTCCACGTAGGGAAGGGGACAGGGAGAATCTCCTTAAAAGAAAAGAGGCCTTTTGAATCTACAAACTAGATAGTATGCAACCCCTAGGTATGAATAAGGAATTAGATTTGTCAGTGTTTCTTTGATCCTATATTGCAGCTATGTGTCTATGTATTTGATCAGTTTTTATTATTTAGGCACTTTATTATGTTTTGTACAATGAACATTATATTTTAATAGTATTTGAGCATTCTTTTAAACATTTTTGTATATATTTTGTATAAGCATGTTTCCTCTCCTGGCCACTAGGGGGAACTAGTGAGTAATGTACCCAAGATTGGTTGTTACCATTGTAGCATTTCCTGTAACTGATCAGACATGATTAAGGATTACATTTTCCGAAATGTTGCTTTGTATGCTGTGACCCTCTTGTGAAATAAAGGTCATTTTAACCTGAGAGGTGCTGCTGGACATTTATATTTACTCTTCAACAAAAATGCCAAGAAGAACAGGCCTGCATATGAATCCTTTTTTTCGAGTGTTAGAATTTTGATTTTTTTTTTAGTAAACATACATCTTTTGCGTTATGGAATATCAAACAGAGGGGCCCGTCAAGTGCGTAATAATTAGTAATTATTAACTTCAAAAGTAAGGTTTACAAATCAGGGTACTCATATTTAGCAAGAGCACCCCAGTATGCTAGTACAGCCCTTCTTAAACTGTGGGTCGCAACCCCATATAGGGTCGCTTAACCCTATTGTGGGGGTCGCGAAAAATTCAGGGAGGCCTGTGTAATATTTCATATATATTTAATTCCGCGATCTTAAGACCGGTCCTAGGGGTGTGCACCTGTGCTATTGCACAGGGCACACACAGGTATGGCAGGAGGCCTGTCTTTGTAGGAGTTGTAAGCAAAAGTACTGGTAGCTACTCTTAGAAATCAGTGTCAAACTCCCATGAAGGTTTTTGTTTTTTCCCCTGTCACCATGGCTCACATATTAATGTGGTCCCTGGGTAAGCAAAATTGCTTTCAGGTGTTATCAGATCTTCTTCATCAAGCCTTCTACAGTTTTTGTTTCCCAATCTTGGGTTTTAAGAGATCCTGCGAAGACTTTAATATGTGATCAAAATCTCCCAGACCAGGACTTTTCAGTTTTTCTTTCCTTGCATGCAGGAAACAAACCAGATTTTATGAATATCCGTATACAAGCACAGATGAGTCAATTAGTAACTCAAGGGAGGGTATAAGCATGGAAGAGAGGGTATGAGTATGGAAGGGGCTATGAATATGGAGGGGGAGTATTGAAGCGCGAGGCAGTGTGAGCATGGAAGGGGGAGGGGAGTGTGAGCATGGAAGGGGGAGGGGAGTGTGAGCATGGAAGGGGGAGGGGAGTGTGAGCATGGAAGGGGGGATGAGTGTGAAGGGGGAGTATGAAGGGGTATGAAAGGAGCAGGGGAGTGAGAATGGAAGGGGCAGTGAGCTTGGAAGGGGGGAGTATGAGTATGAAGAGGGAGCATAAATATGAAGGGGGTATGGAAGGTGCAGGGAAGTGAGTATGGAAGGGGGGATTATGAGGATGGAAGGGGGAGTATGGAAGGGGCAGGGAAGTGAGCATGGGAGTGGGGAGTATGGAAGGGGGGCAGAGGAGTGAACATGGAAGGGGGAGTATGAGCATGAAGTGGCGAGTATGAATAGAATTTATTATCAGTAAATGTTTGATTTGTATACCTATGTTATATACCCGGGGTCACGTAAAAATGTATTGTGGAAAAAGTTTAGGAAGCACTGTGCTAGTAGGTGCAGGCTGATATATTAGGGCGTATCAGCTAACCCTCTCCCAGTGTCAGGAACAGACAGAGTATCTCCAGTATCCAGTATTGCTGTGCTGGTTACAGGAACTGATTTCTAAACTGCTTTGCATACACAAATTCCAAAAAAGTACTGTATAGAACTGGCTTTACGACACTGCTTTAGGTTTAAGTATTTTAATTTAAAAACATCCGCCTTAGGTATTTGGGGGCATATGTAGGCTCCCCTTCAATACTGCAATTCGTTTCTTAGCTCTAATACTCAGTCATTTCATCAGGCGTACTGATCCAAACTATACAGCTCTTTTTAAAAACCTTATCCAATGGGATCGCTAATTGAACAAAAGAAGCGTGTTACCTGTCTCCTAATTAGGAGCATTGGATACAAACATGAATATATGAACTCCCTAGTCATTCATACATTTCTATAGTGAACCAATACCGTGGTTAAGAATATACATTTTTGCAACAAGAAAACAAACACAATTATAAAAGATATGTGATAGGAAAAATACATCTAAACAAAATTTACCTTTTATTCTCCGAATGATCGTTAAAGTCAACCAGGGCTAATATGTCCTGTTTGATTAATCGCCACAATCGTTTGTGACTGCAGTAAGTTACTGTATTTTAGTATGGCATTACACCGTCTTGATAGCAGATACAGACTACCGTAATGTGTAGTGTGCTTTCTGGTTGTGATGTCAGCTGTAGTCATTTGACTCAAGTACACGAATCAGTGTTAGTGGTGTTGTGTCTAAGTAACTTGTAACAGTGTAGCTTTTATTGTATTTGGAGTCTTGTAATGTATAACAGTGGAAGGCATGTTTGTATCCAATGCTCCTAATTAGGAGACAGGTAACAACAGGCCTCTTTTGCTAAATTAGTGATCCCATTGGATAATGCTTTAAAAAAAAGCCGTATAGTTTGGATCAGTACGCCTAATGAAGCAGGCTAGTATTAGAGCTGAGAAACACGTTACAGTATTGAAGGGGAGCCTACATGTGCCCTAATACCTACTGCTATTGTTTTTAAATTTAAAATATTTTTTAACATAAGCATTGGGGTAAAGCCAGTTTTTTTTATACAGCACTTTTTTTTTAATTTGTGTATGCAAAGCAGTTTGGAAATCCGTTCCTGTCACCAGCACAGCCAATATTGGATACTGCAGATACTCTAGACTGTTCCTGCCACCGAGAGAGGGTTAGCTGATATGCCCTAATATATCAGCCTGCGCCTACTAGCACACTGGGGTGTTCTTGCTAAATGTGAGTACCTCGATTTGTAAATCGAAAGAGAGAGAACAGCACTCTGTGAGATAGAACAGAAGCTGGAATAACTTCCATGCATGTTCATTTTTATTGAATTCCTCAGGGTGCCAGTTCTTTTTGCACACTATGCCCCTTCACAGAGAAAAAATATCCTGAAGCATATCAGTCTGACCCTGCCCAGTGACAGTCCAGCGCCGAAATACCAGGCAATTCTTCTCTGAACAAGGGAAGCAACAACCCCAGACAATCGTTTCAGCCTCCTATGGGCCTCGTCAGTGAGGTGCAGTTGTATCTCTCTAAGGGTAAGTGTGCATGGAGTCCACGTCTGGTTGCCCCATTACTCTTAGGGTGACCCAAGAGTAATTTGCATAAAAATCGAAAGAGAGAGAACAGCTCTTGGGTCACCCTAAGAGTAATGGGGAAACCAGACGTGGACTCCATGCACACTTACCCTTAGAGAGATACAACTGCACCTCACTGACGAGGTTCATAGGAGGCAGAAACGATCGTCTGGGGTTGTTGCTTCCCTTGTTCAGAGAAGAATTACCTGGTATTTCGGCGCTGGACTGTCATTGGGCAGGATCAGACTGATATGCTTCAGGATATTTTGCGAAGGGGCATAGTGTGCAAAAAGAACTGGCACCCTGAGGAATTCAATAAAAATGAACATGCATGGAAGTTATTCCAGCTTCTGTTCTATCTCATGGAGGGCTGTTCTCTCTCTTTTGACCTCGATTTGTAAACCTTACTTTTTTGAGTTGGTCATTGCTGATTGATACGCACATGAGGTGCCCCTCTATCTGTTTGATATTCCAGAATAGTTATGCCAAGCTTTTGGAGAAATTCACAGCACCGATTGTTGGAACTTTATTTATTTGTTAATATTTTGTAGTTTTTTCTACTTAAAATAATCACGTTTTAGAGAGATAGATATATGATTATTACTTTGTGAGAGCGTCCCCTTATTGCCTTTTTAGTTATTTTTTGCGTTGTAGATTAATAGAACCACATCAGTTCCAAAGCTAGATCACATGAAGGAAAGGGGGAAATTTATACGTTTTTGTAGAAAACAAAAAAAAGTTTTGACAATGTGCAACAGTTTATAAAGCAAGCATTCTGCATATAGAAAAGGAACATGCATCTTGTATTCTAGAGCAGGACTGTACCATCTGCATAACCACATGCTACATTGGATAGGAAATAAAGCAGAGACCTGGCACCTGTAGCACTGTAATAACATCTGGATGCAAACCTGCTCAGAGCACAAACATTTATTCATGGCTCTAGAATGAGCTAATCCCAGTAATGCGCAAAAAATCTTTTTTTTTTTTTTTTTTTACCCAAAGGGGAAGTTCTGCACAATAAAGCACTGTATGTGCAAATAAACCAGTGTGTTTGACAAGCAGCTTTTATCTTGGAGATATTTTATTTCAACTAATAAAAACAGAAGCTTCTTAAAGGGATATGAAAACAAATAATGTTTCATATAGAGCATGCAATTTGTAAACAACTTTCACTTCTATTTATAAAATCTGATTCTCTTTGTATAATTTTGTTAAAGGAGCTAGCTGAACACATTGGGACCTATATGTGCAGCCACCAATCAGCAGCTACCCATTAGTACATTGCTGCTCCTGAGCACACCTAGGTATGCATTTCAATAAAGGATACCAAGAAAACAAAGCATATGAGATAACATAAGAAATTTGAAAAGTTATTTAATATTGCACAATCTATCTGATTCACAAAAGTTTGATATTAGACGTTAAAGGGACAGTCTACACCACAATTGTTATTGTTTAAAAAGATAGATAATCCCTTTTATTACCCATTCCCCAGTTTTGCACAACCAACACAGTTATATTAATATACTTTTAACCTCTGTGATTACCTTGTATCTAAGCCTCTGCAGACTGCCTCCTTATCTCAGTACTTTTGACAGGCATGCAATTTAGCCAATCAGTACAGACTCCTAAATATCTCTGTGGGAGTAAGCACATTGTTATCTATATGACACACACATGAACTAGTACTGTCTAACTCTGAAAACTTTCAAAATGCTCTGAGCTAAGAGGTTTTCAACGGTTTAGAAATCAGTTTGCGCCTACCTAGGTTTAGTTTTTTAAAAATACCACCAAGGGAATAAAGCAAATTTAATGCTAAAAGTAAATTGGAAAGTTGTTTAAAACTTTCATGATTCAGATAGGGCATGAAATTTTATTTTGATTAGACTGTCCCTTTAACTAACCTGATACATATCCCAAGTATTCTTGATATCCCTTAAATTTTTTCCTTATCTCTAATGGACATATTACATTTTTTAATTTAAGTGTTTCCTCATATTGCTATTTAAACTACTATCCTCCTCCAGCTTGAGATCACAACCCCACGTTCTTGTTCTGCTACTTTAGTTAATCCTTTTGATATGCTTGAAGGTTTTTCTTTCATCACCTTCTCTTTTCTAAGCTAAACACATTGGGCTCGATTTATCAAAGGCTTTGTTGCATTATGACTGCAGGTACTCACAAGAGAACCTGCAGACTGTACTTATCAAGCAGTGGTCATCAGACAGACCGCTGCTTCCCTAACTCTTCTCCACCTCTTAGGTGGAGAATTTTAATCTCCCCAGTCTCGTCCTACTAGGGAGATTGACAGCTCCTGCCCGCACGTGATTGGCTGTGTGCGGGCAGGGGGCGGCATTACACGACATTACTATAAATAAAGTAAGAACCTCACCGTTTTTTTGCTACTGCTGTGCTGACTTATCTGCTGTGCTACTGCCTTGCTTAACAAACTATAAATACTCTTTATGTATAATCATTCTTTTGGTGACAACCTGCTCCCTTCCCCCATTTCGACCCATGGTGCCTCCTTATGCTTTATTTGAAAGGGGAGAAACTGTTTATTCAAGCAAAAAGTCTCTTGTGTCCCTTGAATGCAAAAACCCTTCTGATTCTTGATTTAATTGAAAGATGAGATACCCTCTTCTGATACAGAGAAATACCTTCTGTTCAATGTCTCCCTCTTAATGTGCCAATACTCACCTGACCAAACTCATCATCAGGGTATTTTTTTGTTAAAGGACCACTAAACACAAATTTTAAACTACATGATTTTGAACCTATATAGCTGAGAATAATTTTGCAATGAAAACTGCAGCTTTATTTTGTCAAATGAGTATATTGTTTTTTTGTTTAATTTATTTCACTGATTTCCCTGTCCCCAGAACAAAAGAATCCTTGCTAACCAATCACAAACTAATATTCGGATATAGCACAACCTCTGTTTGCGCATGTGCAGTTGAGAGAGACAGGGGAAACCTCCCCTTATCACTTCCCTTAAGGTGGTTTAGCACTGATTCAACCTAGTTACTATCGCAAATAATACTTCTATCATGATTGTGGATGCAAAACTGATAATCCACCTTTTACAAACGTGACTGCTGAGAATATTAGGGGGTAGGGTAAAATTAAGAAAAGCTTATATAAATTGCCTAAAAGTATTAACCACAACCTCCCTGGGGAAAAAGTGAAACAAGCACAATTTTTAGATGTTTTTTTACAGCAAAAGGCAGCAAAATAAATAATTAATGTATATTGCAATAATGTTTCACTTGCAATAATGAAACATTTTATACAAAGTTAAATGGTCCTTTAAATGTGGAGTTGTTGAAGCTCCATCTCCTAAAGATAGTATGCATCTCACACAAAGTAAAGCCCCAACATATTTTCAACTTCTTCTATGACCTTTAACAATATTTTTGCATTAAAGTGATGGTAAACGATTGATTATTTAGTAGTCTCTTGATTCAATTTTGTTTACATTTCATATTCTTATATAATTATTAAAAAATGTAACTGTATTAGTTGTAAATATGTGTATAAAATACTACCCGGACAATCGTTTTTCTAATCTCCCTCCGCCCACTGCAATATATTTGCCTGCTTAAGAGTGACGTATATAGCGATAACACCCACTATATACGTCACATTTCTTGCGCCCTCCAGAGAATTAGTAAACTAATGCGCATGCTCATTTAGTAAATGTCACTCATTCTATGCTGCAGATCCTACAACTACATTGTGAATGCGCACAAAGACTGAAGAGGATATCCGATGTAAATACAAAATTGCGCAACTACACGCGTGAGCATTATTAGCGCACATTGACTAAAGCGAGCCAGTTGGACAGAATGATGATTGGTCACAGCTTCAGCTTAAAAAAGAAATGATTGAGGTACAAGGTTATATTTCAAGATTGACAGACAGTGATGTTATGATTGCAGGCAATTTATTGAAAATTAAAAAGCGCTAATATATGTATTTTGCGGCATAATATCTATTTCAACAAAGTGAATATAGTGAGTTTACCATCGCTTTAAACAAGGTTTATATGTTGCTCTCTTATATGTATGATAAAAAATTTGAAATATATAACTATTCACATTTATATATGGGGCAGGCATATCTTAATAATTATTCTTACCGAGTGGTTGACCCTCCCTAGAATTGTTTATGCCCAATAAGCTCTGAGCTGCAAGCATTAAAGAACCAAACAGTACTATAAAATTTGTTTCCTCTTACTGTGCTTAAAGGGACAGTATACACTCATTTTCATATAACTGCATGTAATAGACACTACTATAAAGAATAAGATGCACAGATACTGATATAAAAATCCAGTATAAAACCGTTTAAAAACGTACTTAGAAGCTGTCAGTTTGGATCTGTTGAAAAGGTAGTTGGAAAGCCCACTGCAAGTGGCAAATAAGACACTCCCCCCCCCCCCTTCTTTTGCATATGAAAAGACCCTTTACACAAACAGGAACAAGCTGGAGAAGGTAGCTGACAGTATTCACATAAAACTTTGGGGCTTGGTTAGGAGTCTGAAAATCAGAGCAATGTTATTTAAAAATAAGCAAAACTATACATTTATTTAAAAAAAAAACTTTATGGGCTATATAAATAGATCATCTACAAAACATTTATGCAAAGAAAAAATGAGTGTATAATGTCCCTTTAAAATTACTTGTTATACCTACTGCATAGTATTAAATGTATGGGTATATGTCCCTTCATGTTTAATTTTGTATTTGAAATAGCTGGTTTTGTTCATGTAAACCATCACCTGTTGTTCTCAAGGAAATGCCTATAAAAATGTCTGAGCCTGCTAATGTTATCTATGTATGTTTAAACCTATGTATTGAAATCCTAATTATGCCAGGACACCACCAGCTATTTCAGATTCATAGATCGGTCTCTCTCTTACCCTCACATGGGGATTAATTAGTGCTATTGTTTCCTGTTTAAATAGCTTTTAAACAGATAAAGGTTTGTTATTTATATTTCCAGTTTAGGTGGTGGTTTCTACAGGCAAAATTAACTACTTCAATTAACAAAATAAAGGTAAAGGAGCTGCTTGAAAATGGTTAAATACACTCCAGGAGGTAAAATGGATCATTGGGAACACATTTAAATGGACAATACCCCTTTAATATCACTGATTGAATTTAAAGCTTTTAGATAAAAGCTCTTGCTTTTTACATTTTAAAAGGTGTGTGTGAAAGTTCTTGCTAATAGCTGCATATATATTAAGCTTTAGTGAAGGATTAGCAAGTGTTTCATGGTTACATTTCCATTCAGATGGTTTTTCACCATTTTACAGGTGGGTTTAATGATGAGATCACATCTAAGATCAGTCTGAAGTATGTATGTAGATTACTCTCCTTTCTCAAAGAACTAACAATGCACCTTTGGTGAAAGTTTTTTTTTTTTTGCATCAAAATCTTCCTTTAAAATTACTTTTCAAGATGAAGACAAACATGGCATTACTAACCATGTCTGTGTTTGATCACTAGCAGAGTTGGTTAACACATAGGTCAAGTCCCTCTTGTGAACTGAAAACGTAGATTCTGTGCAGGAAATAGCCAGTGCTAAAACAATTGTTAGCCAGGGTCAGTAAAAACACATGTATACAGTTGCATCAGAGTGACCCTTTAAATCCCTTTCATTTCGGATAAATGTTTAGACTTAAGTGACAGATGATTTGGACAACAATAACTGAAGACTGAACCCACAGATGGAATTACCCTTAATGGACACTGAGCACAATTTAAACATGGAACATTTCCATAATTTCTATTTCTTAAAGTGCCATAAAATAGGTTGAGATCTGTGCATATCCTAAAAGGGCTAATTAAAAATAGTTTGCATAAAAAAAGTTGGCAAGTATTTTAAAATAATTTTCAAAAATAAGCAAAAATACTTACATAGCTTTGCTGTCTGGAGCACTGTGCTCCCATCCCTCTTATCAGTGTTTAGACACAGATATTGTAATTCATCTGAGTTCACAGCTTCTTGGCATGCTCCAGCAGATAATCCCTGTTCACTTTTGCATTCTACGAGAACAAGAAGAGATATAGATACAGCCATAGAAGGAAATGTGTTGGTGGGTAGAGAGAGCGTTACAATTCGGAAACTTAAATGAAAGGGTTAATGGTGAGGCACTGCAGTATAAATTTGCAGGTAAAATAAAGTGCATATTATATTTTGTCTCTATCCCAACTTGTTTTATGTCCCTTTTATTATTAGGGACTTCCTGTCTGTCCGCAACAAAGTTGATAAGTGAATTTCTTGAGAAGAGTTTGTGCTGCACCGAGTGAGTTACAGAGGTCTGAGATTTGTCTATGGAATGACAGGGAGGGAAATGATTCACACATTTTAGCTTCAGCCTATGCCCCGTATTTATTATCTGAAAGCTTCTAATAACTGTTTAAGTCAAAAAACAAAACGACAAACTGCTTACCAAGTAAAATCAGTCAATATACATTTCATATAAGATTTGTTTAACTTTCTTTTAAGCTAGATATTATTTGCATTATTTTTAATTTTATTTTGAACAATAAATTTCTTAATTTTTTTTTAACTGGGAAAACTACAATCTCTTTCCCCTGCATTGAATTCTTATGGCATGTACAAGTAATGGCAGCTGGTGAAATTAGTTACATTTAAAACCAATTCTACAAAATGATCGTATTTTATTTCTTTTCAAATTCTGTTTGTATGTTGGCTGTTTACATTTGTTCCTCATACATTGGGCTGAAACTGCATAGTACCAGTCAGGAAAATGTTAGTCTTCTCTTGTTTATAAGTTTCATTTCTTAATTATTGTGTCCTAGTGGTAATTGGGAATTATTATTTTTTTGTGTGTACTTAATATATTAGTTCAATGACCATTTACATATTTTTATATTTTCTTTTTTCTATTTTAGGTTTCAATTGTTCATACTGGCAAAAAATAAGGATTTATAGTTGACATTTGAACCATATTCTGGGTAAAGGAAGTTGGAATCCTCTGAAGCTACTTTTTACATGCTTAAGCTGTCTGACCTTATCTGAAATGCTGAGAAGAAAACTAAGGCACTGTAAAAGCTTCAATCTCTTCATTCTTATTGCTCTTACTGTGGGAACACTTACATTTCTAAAAAACCACCACAAACATCCACTTTTCAGCAGCAGGAATTTGGAGTTGACAGATGATTATCTGGGCAGTCATATTAACTGCACCAAGATTATACGAGGGCACATAGAGGAAATACAAAATGCCAAGTTAGAAATTTTAACCGTTAAGTACAAAAAACAGAGACATCAACTGACAGAAAATGACTACATTAACATGACGAACAATTGTGATTCCTTTACCAAAGAGCGTAAATATATTCTTTACCCCCTTAGCAAAGAGGAAGAAAAGTTCCCCATTGCATATTCTATTGTAGTGCACCATAAAATTGATATGCTGGAGAGATTGTTGCGTTCTATATACATGCCTCAGAATTACTACTGTATTCACGTTGACAAAAAATCTTCTGAATCTTTTTTGAATGCAGTCAAGGCAATTGCATCTTGTTTTGACAATGTTTTTATTGCTAGCCAGTTGGAGAGTGTAGTGTACGCATCGTGGTCTCGAGTACAGGCTGACCTTAACTGTATGCACGATCTCAACCGTATTAATGCACAATGGAAATATTTGATCAACCTCTGTGGAATGGACTTTCCCATAAAGACAAATCGGGAGATGGTAGAGACATTAAAGGCCTTAAAAGGGGAAAACAGCTTGGAATCTGAAAAAATGCCCTCAAACAAAGAACGACGCTGGCAAAAACATCATGAGGTTGTAGAGGGCAAAGTGAAAATAACGGACGTTAACAAAAATTCCCCACCATTTGAAACAAAGATATTTTCTGGCAGTGCCTACTTTGTAGTAAGTAGGGCTTTTGTTAATTATGTTTTAACAAATGAAAAAATGAAAGAATTTTTGGAATGGTCTAAAGACACTTACAGTCCTGATGAATTTTTATGGGCTACTATTCAGAGAATACCAGATGTGCCAAGTTATCTTCCAGCCAACAGTAAATATGATGTTTCTGACATGAATGCTGTTGCCAGGTTTGTAAAATGGAATTACTTTGAAGGAGATTTGACCAAAGGAGCTCCGTATCCACCATGCAACGGTGTTCATGTTCGTTCAATTTGTGTATTTGGTGCAGGGGACTTGCAGTTCATGTTGGGGAAACGTCATTTATTTGGCAACAAGTTTGATATTGACGTTGACCCTTTTGCAATTCAGTGCCTGGAGGAGCATTTAAGACACAAAGCTTTGTACACTCACAAACCTATTTAATTATTTTTTTTCTACTTGTTGATGGTTTACATTGAAAGTGCTGTTATACAGCATTCTGATCTTAGTATGAAGGAACGATTTGCTATCTTGCACATTACAAGGCAGAATTAAAGGGAATGGCACACAAATCATGAATCTACGTTACAGCAGCTCCTATGTAGCGGCACTGTGGTGTCCTAAAACCCACCTGCTTACCACTATAAAAGCTTAAAGGGACAGTAAAGTCAACAACATTTCTGATTTCAGAGAACAGGCTATTTTAATTAAAATTGACTTTCATTATTTAATTTGCATAATTCTCTTGGTATCCTTTGTTGAAAAGCATGCCTAGGTAGGCAAAGGAGCAGCAATGCACTACTGTGCGCTAGCTCATGATTGGTGGCTGCACATATAAACCTCTTATTTGCTTACCCAATGTGTTCAGCTAGATTCCAGTATTGCATTGCTTCTCCTTCAACAAAAGAACTAAGCAAATTCTACTGTTTTTTGTTTGTTTTTTTAATCGTATGTGTTTTCAAATCATAAAAAAGGGTTTCATATCCCTTTTAATTAAAGCAATCTGGCAGGAATTATGTGACGTTAGTTCTGAAATAATGGAGCCTCCCATGCAATTGTTGCTTTAAATTTGTGTTCAAATGTTAAATGCACTATTTTATCTGTGCTCTTTCATTAAACCGTTTATGTTCTGCAGAAGTCAACCAAAGAATAATCTGGTGTATCTGAAAAAAATGTGAGTTTGCAATGAAATATTATTTTTGTTTTCATTTTACCAGAATATCCGTAACTTGTTCATGTAGTTTAGGTGATGTTCAGCGTCTGCACTATTTTATTTGTAAATTTGTCACAGGGCTGCTTGCATTAAATAATTGTCTTTAAAACTTTTATACTTTTATTTTTTTAGTATTATTTGAGTTAATTTGCATTTTGTCTCTGCATTGGCTACAATTTTCAGAATAAAATAAGAATAGGACATGACTATCTACAAAAAAAAAAATCACACTATAGTTTGTTACATCAGTTTATTGGGAAGCATAAAGGACTCTACATTTTAACGTTAAAGGGCCCTTATTGACGAAAATGAATGCACTATTTTTAGATCATGTAATCTTAAGCCTAGTGATCCTGCAGCTCTGTGTTTAACCCCTATATGAGAGGGGGTTAAACACATAGTATAAACCCTGTGCTGGGAAAATGCGAGGTGCAGTGTTGTTTGTCTTAAAATTACATGATCTAACCACTTGTGATTTTTCAACTATAATGGCCCATTAAGCTAAGCTGAGGAAGAAAAATACTGCAGACACCAATGTGTAATCGCAAACTGTCCCAAGTGAAGACATTGGGATACGTCACTAGTTATGGCTTCTTCCCCTGTGGGGCTATAATTAAAATATCATTCCAAGTATTATACACGATTATTGGTGGTCTGTATTTCTGTTTGAGCTTAGCTACCTTCCCATGCAATATAAGAAATAAGCAAGAGTGCATGTTGTCACTTAAAGGGATACTAAACACAATTTTTTTATTTAATGGTTCAGACAGAGCATGCAATTGTAAGCAACTTTCTAATTTACTCCTATTATCAATTTTTCTTTGTCCTCTTGCTATCTTTATTTGAAAAAGCAGGAATCTAAGCCAAGGAGCTGGCCCATTTTGGGTTAGCACCCTGGATAGCTCTTGCTGATTGGTGGGTACATTTAGCCACCATTCAGTAAGCGCAACCCAGGTGCTGAACCAAAAATGGGCAGGCTCCTTAGCTTTAGATTCCTGCTTTTTCAAATAAAAGATAGCAATAGAACGAAGAAAAATTGATAATAGGAGTAAATTAGAAAGTTGCTTAAAATTGAATGCCCTATCTGAACCATGAAAGGAAAAAAATTGCGTTTAGTGTCCCTTTAACGAGAGCATCTAGTCAGTTTCCCACACACAGGCACCAGAACACCGCATACTCAACAATGTAGCAGTATTGGCAAATACAGATGGCTACCTTATCAGCTAGGAAAAGCATTTAACCCATCATAACAACTGACATAAAGCTCAGAGTAGTACTCTGTACAAAAAGTACAATTCAACTTATTGAAACATAAACTCGTTATGGTAAAAAAAAAATGTGTATGCAAGAGTGGTCAAAAGACCATAATTAAAGGCCATGATTCACCATTATCTATGACACTATCTCAATTTCTCAAGGAACCCTAACAGATCAGAATTAAATTAGTTTCCTGCTTGAGTGAGCTGAGATTGTTAAACAGTTGAGCTATTGAATAACCAAAGAAGGGAAATTACTTCAAATCTGTCCCGTTAGGGTTTCCTTGGGACTGAAATTGAAAAGCCCTGGTTTATTTAGTACATATTAATCATAGTAATTAATGTTTCTCTAATAACAAAAGGTTACACTTGGGTGCTGAATGGTAAATCATGTCTATGAACATGAACTGTTTGACTGAAACGCATTAAAAGGCTATGCTTTTATTGTTTTCATGTTTTCTTTAGTGTGTATTTTTTCCTCTGTGATGATTTGTTCAGTTTGTATTTGAGTTTTTTTACTTTTTGAACAGGCTGAACTTTATAACTAGTGTTGTGATTATTAGTTTTTTGAGCTGAGCTTCTAGTTAAAGGGATGTTAAAGGGACACTGTATTCAAAATATTTCTTTTGTGATTCACATAGAGCATGCATTTTTAAGCAACTTTCTAATTTACTCCTATTATCAAATTTTCTTCATTCTCTTGGTATGTTTATTTGAAAAGCAAGAATGTAAGTTTAGATGCCGGCCCATTTTTTGTGAACAACCTGGGTTGTCCTTGCTGATTGGTCAGCACCAATAAAAAAGTGCTGTCCATGGTCCTGAAGCAAACATTTGCTGGCTCCTTAGCTGAGATGTCTTCTTTTTCAAATAAAGATAGCAAGAGAACAAATTAAAATTGATAATAGAAGTAAATTAGAAACTTGCTTAAAATTGCATGCTCTATCTGAATCATGAAATAAAAAATTTGGGTTCAGTGTCCCTTTAAGCTGCTGTGCTGGGTACTACTACAGTAGTATGGTTACTACTCACTATGCCAATGTATTTCCTTCTGCTTCCACATCTGTCTTCAATGTCGTCCTCTTATTTTAACCCCTTACAATTCTCGGTTAATGAAGCTCTGCGTTGACACACTGGGTGCCGCCATTTTGGAGCTTATATTTGTCATGTAACTTTTAAAATGAGAAAAACATGTAACACTTCAGTTTCTGTTTTGTGAGAAACTGAAGTGCAAGGTACAGCTGTCCAAAAGCCGGCAACATAATGGATCTGTGGGAGTGCACTGTTCCTATCACTGGATGCAACACTATGTGAGCTACAATATGGCGGCGCCCAGTATAAAATGCTGGATTCTGTAATAAATTAAAATGAGAACAGCTTTAAAGAGAGCTGCAGTTACAGGAGGAAAATAATAGCATAGTGTGTAGTAACTAGGGCTGTACTAAAAAAATCACGATTGCGATTTAATCGCCATTTTCTTCAAAATTACTAAAACACTCTCACATGAAACATTGCTGCTAACACGGGGTCGTGATCTATATAGAGCTTGTGCTGAAACCCTGCTAATGCCTACATATCCCATATGTCCCAAAAATACCTGCCCTGTACCTGTGGCCTTGTGCGCTGTCTGACACCTACATATCCCAAAGCACTAGCGATAAAAACTAAATAGCCCAATAGTCTCTGTGGTGAGATCCTGCCGAAGCCTACATACCCCAGAATTACTAGCGATAGGAACTACATACCCCATTAGTCTCTGCGAGTCTGTGGTGAAATCCTGCCAAAGCCTACATATCCCAGAATTACTAGCGATAGGATCTACATACCCCAATAGTCTCTGCGGTTAAATCCTGCCAAAGCCTATCCCGCTGCCGCACCCATTGAACCGAGCGAGGAGAAGGGCACGCAGGTACCGGATCACTCTGCTGAGCTGCCTGGGGTGTGACGTCACTGGCAGGGCTCTTTCTATTCCGGGACACTGCATTGTCCCAGAATGAAGGTGCCCCGGACTGACCTGCACATGGCACGATCGTTGTGACGTGATGTCCCCCCCATAAAAACCGCATTCTCTTGCGGTTTTTAAATTGCGGCGGTTAATCACTGTTTAAAACCGAATATGCGGTTAATCGCCCTGCCCTAGTAGTAACCCTGCAACTGTAGTTATACCCAGCAGCTTAATGCCCCTTTAAGTTTGAAGCTGTAGTTCTGTGCACCTTTTTAAAGGGACGTTGAGAGATGGATTAAAATGACTATTACATTAAAACTACAGTATTCACAGATCTGTGCAGTATATCAGAGAAAATTTTAGTTATTGCATATCTTTTTGCTTAATTTGATTCTAAATTGTAACATTTATCTTCTCTGCCCGTAACGCATGCAGAACAGCAGTATAACATAGGCACATATACATATACATATATATATATATATATATATATATATATATATATATATATATATATATATATATATATATATATATATACATATCTCACAAGATTGTAAGCAATAGCTTTAACACTTTTGAATCAAATGGCCAATAAATTTTCATTCTTAAGGCATTAAAGTCTTCATATGGATCTTGCATATAGGATCACAAACCAGCAGTCATGTGACTATGGACTCTTTGATTGTGAGCCATTCTATTTGTGTCTATTTTAACTTGCACGCATTATATTCAATGTGTCATGTGACATAACATGGGTATTTATTTATTTTTGTTTATAGCGTTGTTCATGGCTATGATCACATCTTTCTCTTAGTTCTTTACCTTCTCAGCTTGCTAAATTAAGAAGGAATCCTTGTTTCTACTTGTATTTAGTTTGTAAACTTTTACTCTGTCTTTTGGATACTTCAAATGTTCCCCCCTGTATCCCATTAACCCCTTTATCAAACTGAAGTTATGGTAAATGATTCTGTAAACAGAATTGCTATTTAAGAGTTTCTGACACATTTCTTATTTATTTTTAATACCAAATTTAAATGGTTCCAGAATGAACTACTTATATTATTAAGAGAAAAGGTTTATTTCTAAAAAAAAATACAATTTTGTTCTGTTAGTTTTTCTTCTTCTTCTCAGGGTTTTGTAATGTGTATATTGAGTGCCTTTCCATTGGATAGATAGCAATCTATAGCCTTTATTTTTCTACATAAGGAAATGCAAATCCAAAAAATACTTACATTTTTCCAAAATAACTATGATCTTTACATCATGTTATCAATGTGTTGTAAATATGTTTCTTTCAATAAAAAAAAATGAATTACACCACAAATACGTTTCATTATTTAAATGATTGTATTTCCTATTCAAAACGCTGTAAATATTTATTATTTTTGCACATTCATTTTATGAACTAAAATTCTATTTGAAATTAATACCAATGTATTTTAAAAACGATAACAAACATTTTTACAGCATATCTGCATTAGAATAAATATATATGTATTGCTACATGAATGATAACTTTTAACATGCGATTGACCTGCTGATATAATCCAAGTCTAGACTGGCAAAAGACATGTTAAACAGGCATTGCCACATGTTAATGAGTGATCTTTGTAAAGCCAACCTTCCACCAAAGCCTTCCATTGCATATAGAATGGTACCTAATTGACATGATCTTGTTTGCAGCCATTTTGATAGAAATGCAGAATTCATCCATAATTTTGTGGTTCAATAACGTATGCTTAATGACAAGTGCTCCATGCGAAAGACATTAGAATTTGATGGTAAAATCCAGAAATATATTATCAATTTGTAAAAAATATAAAAGAGTGAGCAATATTAGAAAGACAAATGGATTTGCAAATGTTTTAACCTATAGCATCTCTAAACATTTTAGAAAAAAAATGTTAAATCAAAGTAGACCTAAAAAGAAACCGATTTTGTTAAAAAAAAATCGCAAACAACTTTTGTGTTCTTGCTAAATGAGCACTTAAACATTTTCAGTGTAGCCACTGCCTACAGCTAGATAACAGAAGATATTACAGAACTTGGGTTCTATTCACATTTTTGTTACTTTATCAGCCACATGTCCAAACCAGACTCTTGGTCCTGATATCTTTGTCAGCCACATACCCAAATCAATCCCTTCACATCCTGTAGCCCCTTTTGTTAGCCACATACCTATATTAGACCATTGGCCTTCTTGCCCTTTTGTCTCAGCCCCTGTATAGTATTTCCTACAGCCACATATCCACATTAGTTGCATGTGTGATGCATTCCACGTCATGATACAAGTGTGCCAGTGGCCGCGGTGCATTGCAGAGAGCAAAGGGGCAGAAGAGCAAGGTGTCACAGCAATATAAAATAAAAATATGAGACACCGAAATGAAGCATCCCCCTAAGGACTCTCTCATATTGTTTTGTATTATATTTCCTTGCATCCAGCACCGCCCTGGTGGGAAGTTGTTTCTTTTGTCCACTAAGGTTGCTTATTGGAATTTCCACCTCTTATAAATACTTAAAGGGACACTAAAGTCACAATTAAACATTCATGATTAAAGGGACATGATACCCAAACATTTTCTTTCATGATTTAGATCAAGAATACAATTTTAAACAACTTTCTAATTTACTTTTATTATCTCATTTGTTTCATTATCTTGGTATTATTTGTTGAAGGAGCATCAATGCATTACTGGTTTCTATATATATATATATATATGCAGCTAGAACCTAGGTTCTTTCTGCTCCTTAGCTTACCTAGATAAACCTTTCAGCAAAAGATAACATGAGAAGGAAGCAAATTAGATCATAGAAGTAAATTAGAAAGTTGTTAAAAATTGTTCTCTCTCTGAATCGTGAAAGAAAATGTTTGGGTTTCACGTCCCTTTAAGGCACAGTATGCAACTTTTGTAAACTTTCCCATGTACTTGCATGAAATGTGGACAATCTTTTTAAATGCAAACTTTACATGGCACCAGCTCTTACTGAGCATGTGTAAGAGTTCAGTGTGTATATGTATGAGTGTGTGTGTGTATAATATATATATATATATATATATATATATATATATGTATATATATATATATATATATATATATGTGTGTGTGTGTGTGTGTGTGCATGATTAGCTGACTGCTGTCACATGATACAAAGAGTAGGGAAATGGAACAAACTAAAATTTGTTTAGGAAAAAAATTCTATTAGTTACTCATTTGAAATTTAGCCGAAGGTCCCAATTATTAAAACTGTCTTTAGGTCTTTTTCTTCATAAATGGAAAGAGTCCACATTTGAATTCATTACTTTTGAGAAATAAGAACCTGGCCACCAGGAGGAGGCAAAGACACCCCAGCCAAAGGCTTAAAGGGACACTGAACCCAAAAAAATGTTTGTGATTCAGATAGAGCATGTAATTTTAAGCAACTTTCAACTTTAACATAGGGTCTCAGTGAGGCTCCTTTTTGTATCTCGGAATCAAGGGTTAATATCTCCTGAGGAGGTTATTGAACAGGGGGGTTTATAATCATGTTTGTGATTCTTCTACTGTGTAGTGTTGCTTCGGCTTATGGCTATTTTGGAACATAACGGCCTATGTCTAATGATGCGGTCTTTATGGTTGGGGGCGCTTTTGCATTGGTTTAACTTGTGACTGGGCGTGGCAACATTTCGGCTCTCCATTTCCGCATCCCTGACTGATCTCCGATTCAGACTCTACGTCTTGCAAAGAATATGAATTGGCCTGGGTGATACATGCCCGTCACTTATGTTCCGAATGCCGTTTTAGAGTGCTCTGCTCCTCGGGATCGGGGAATCGGGTGCCCACTGAGCCATCCACCTCTAGGGATTCTATTTCCCACAAGGTGAGTTCTCTACCACCAACTCTTACTACGCATGCAGGTAACCCAAATACTTCTTATCCTTCAATGTAGTGTGGCCTGTTCCCACCGGAGGTTGCAACACGGATCCGCATGGCCATATTTTTGGCGCTGACGCATCTGCACCTCCCGGGTGTGTGCTTATGATATTGTCTGTGTTCCGTTAACTGGGGCTCGTCAGACGTGGAATTGCCTGGTCCAGTTCAGCCCTCTGGGGAAGCGACTGCCCCTGAGGCCTCAGGGGGATCAACCTTTGGGGCCGGTGTTTCCTTTTGTCCCGGCGGAGGTATGTTGCGCCTTTCTTTATAGACTGGGGCACCTTGGTGTTCTACTGAGGCATGTTTTGGCGTTGCTGGAGGATCCCACTCTAAATGGGTCTGGGGATTCTCAGTCTTAATCTTCAACTGGCTTGCTTGCATAGACATAAGGGGATGAAGTAATCTTCTTATAGTCTGTTTTTTGTGTATCCTTTTTCAGTTCTGAGCTTGAAAGTCTCGGACCCCTGTTGGGCTGGTCCCGCGGGTCTGTCCGTTCTTCCTTGGTGATAACCTATGGGTTGCCTTATTTTTATTTGATCTAAAGCTCATGTTGTTGTGTGATGTTTCCTTAGGGAACCTTCGTCTCTGGAATTGGTTTTTACAATTTTATGGTCGCACCGTTTAAGGACGTACTAGTTTTATGTTCTGTCTGTTTGTTCTTTATCCCTCCATCTTGGGGGGGAGACTCTGTGGCCTTGACAGTGCTGGGGCCCTTGGTTTCAGGCTGGTCCTGACTGGGTACAAATCCTTCTTTCTTTGAGGCCTAGTTCAGACATGTGGCGCATTTTTATGTCTGGCTGGTCTGGTGAGGGCGCCTAGTGATCGCAATATGATTTGTGTTATTTGTTATATTACAAGCTTCAACTAGCATTCTGAGAGGACTTGATAGTCTGTGGTTGCTTAGGGGCATGGGGGATTGGTTCAGTCCTCATTCGCCTTTCAATCTAGTGGGCCGGGACTCCCTTGAGATCCGCAGCGACATGCTCAGTCTTTTCCAATTTTTTTTTTTTTATTATTTTTTTTCCCAGGAACTAGAGGGTTCCTTTCTATTGTGGGTTGGAGGCTTGGAGGTTTAGTCCTTCATACTGCCGTTCTTATGGTTTTGCCTTTCATGGTTCTTATGGTTTTGCCTTTCATGGTCTCTTTTGGAAGTGTTCTTTTAGGACTTGTTCCTTTTAGAGGCTCTCTTCTTTTGGGTCGAGACTTTCTGGACTTCTTCTGGTTTTTCTGGCGGCTTTGACCGCTTAATTAGGAAGTGAAGGACATGAGGCTCTGTCTTCCTTCGGTAGTTCGTCGTCTCCATATCAGGGGCAATAGGAGGTGTTGTCTCCTTTTCCAAGCTTTTTGCTTAGGGGATGTTTTTCTGCCTGAGTTTGGAATGCTTTGCGTTCTTCTCCCTTGGGTGTGGTCCTCTGGAACGTTAATCTGAAAGGATTATGGAGACTAGCCTTTCTGTTCTACTCTCTTTTGGGGACTCTGTTCTCGTTCTCATTTCCCTTTGTGCTGCCCTTGGGACCTTTGGGCTCTAGAGAAATTGCATGACTTTGTTGCGACCTAGCACCTTGTTGGGGGGGGGTGTTGACCTCCGGCCAAGGGTGTTCTCTTCCCTTTGGGCTGGCAATTACGAGTGAGTCTTGTACCCATTCTCTGGGTTCCCTGGTTATCATCCCGTGAGGTTTGATTGCTTGTGTTCCATGGGGGGGTGTTCTAGGATGATGCTGGGTCCGGGGGTTCTTGTCTTGGATCTTTCTTGGATGTCTGGAGACTTATTATGCTGTGGACTGGTTCGGTATGACCCAGTTTTTTCAGGGACTCTATGTTGCGACATAGGGGCTAGCTCATTGGGCTTGCAAGCAGGAAGGCCAGAGTTCACATTCACCTTTGGGTACTGGTTTCAAACTTTAGGGCCTGATTTGTCCGTTGGACGGAGTGTGCTCCTCTTCATGGGGAGTTTTTTTTTTGTCTTCCTTATGTGAAGGGGTTTCCTCTCTCTGGAGGGTCCTTGTCCTGCCCTGTGTGTAGGAGGTTGGATCTGGTGGCTTTTTTTCTGTAAGGGGTAGCATCTGCTGCTCTGTGGGCTCTGCTCCACCTGTTGGAAATTGTTCTCTCTACGTAGAGACTGTCTAAGAGTTGTAACAGGTCTTCAGATGGATCTATTGCACTCTTCTCTTCTCCTTTTCAGGTCCTAGGGGGTTCTCCTTGGGTGTGCTTTATTTTGGAGGAGAGGATTGGGTTGACACCTGAGCTCTGGTGGGGTGGGTGAGTCCCCCCTTTTCTTTCCATTCCCTGGGGGCTTGTGGTTGGGGTCTTTCTATCCCCCCTGTCTATCGCTTGGGCTGGTACGGGGTTGGAGCAGGATCTGAGATCTGGTGCTCTATTTTGTCCTCAGAGGTTTTGAGGTACGGTAAGCCTCTTTGAGTTTTCTTCTGTCTCCACGTTCAAGAAGATTTGTGGGAAGGACTGGCGACTCATAGCCTCCGACGTTATCCGCTGGTTAGAGGATACTTAGCAATCTGAAGGATCCTATCTTCAGCTGCTTTCTACTTGCCCTGCAAGTATTTAAGTTTCAGAGTCATTTTTAGATGACTGCAGCGTGCAGTGTTTTTGCTTCAGGTGTTGTTCGTCAGACCTATCTGAGCTTGTTGCACGAGGTTTTGCTTCTGAATATTTCGGTATTCTGAGCTACCTTTTTGTGACTTGGGAACCTTCGTCTTCAGTTGCTTCTAGAGTGCGGTTGCACTGTGTTAAGGGAAAAACCTCCTTTTTTTTTTTTTTTTTTTAAAAGATTCCCGGCCTTATCCCATGGTTTCTGTATTTCTGAGGTCTGGGCGTTGCCTCCCCTTTTTTCTATGAGACTGGTTGGGTCTCTGTTAGCCTGAACTGGTTTCGCTGTTTTTTTGCTCTGTTTGTGCCCTTTTTTTTTTCCGGAGTTCCTTATGCTCCGCTAGCTCAGCATACTAATGCATTGTGACCACTCTGCACTGTAGCAAACCGAGGGTTGCAAGTTCGATCCCCGGCGAGGTCTACTCAGCCTTTCCAGGTTGATAAAATGAACAGCACCTTGAGTCCCTTAAGGGGGATTAGCCGTGCTTTACAAGTACAATCATGTTTTCTCTGTGTCTTTTTTTTTTTTTTGAAGAATACGGTAGTTTGTTCCCTTTCTTTAGTAAGGGGTGTGTTGTTTGGAGACTGACTGCTGGGCGACGGTGTCTCTTGGAGGCTGTTGACTCAGTAAAGTCTAGTTCCTGCGGTCTCTAGCAAGGCTTGTGAACTATCTGCTGGTCAGTGTCATTGGGCCTTTTCCTTTTTCAAATTTGTTCTCGGCTTCGGACAAAGCGGGATTTTGTTGGGTAGGGGTTTTCAGGACTGGTGCCCTCAGAATGGGCCGCCTCTTGTACCCTCCCGTTTTTGCATTCAGTGTCCTATATAGCTTGGGTATTGTTTTCCCAAAAGTTATGAATGCAGCTGTGGACTCTTTCAATTTATGAAGAAAAACTTAAATTATGCTTTCCTGATAATTTTCTTTTCTTCAGATAGAAAGAGTCCACAGCTCCTCTCCTGTAATTTTTCAGTGGGGCGGCTGTTAATTTTGTTCTTCTGGCACCTTTTCACTCTGATATTTTTTCTACTGTTCCTTGTTCACTTGGCAGAATGACTGGGGGATGAGGGAAGTGTGGGAGGTATTTAAGTCTTTGGCTGGGGTGTCTTTGCCTCCTCCTCATGGCCAGGTTCTGAATTCCCAAAATTAATGAATGCAGCTGTGGACTCTCTCCATCTAAAGAAAAGAAAATTAACGGGTAAGCATCATTTTTTTATTTTTTTTTTAGCATTTTATTGTAATCTATTTCTGTATGTATGAAGTCGAAAGAAGCACCATATAGAGCATTCTCTTAGAGTGTTAGTATACATAGTAGGCAAAGTTACAAAAAAGTTACACAATCAAAATAAACTTAATATAAAGATTAAAAATCTGTTAATTACAGAAACATATCCACAAGACAAACACACATGAAAGAAAGGTATTAGACCTATGTAGAGCTATAATTCACAAAAAGTGAACAACCATAAGTCTGATCTAAGTCTGGCCAGGGGGAATATTGCCGCAATAACAATCCAAGGATATAGCCACTGAGCACAGAAAAACCTATATAATAAACTGGGTCATGGTCCCAAACATATTTACATTTATATTACTCTCAGTAGCTTCACCTACCTCTAAATAGCGGATTCTGACCAATCCTGAGGTTGTATTCTGCACACGCCCTTTCTACAGCCTATCCGACTTCCATTTCCACAGAATTAGCAGATCATCTATATACCTAACTCGTAGTATAAAGTTATCAGTGTATTTTGTCAGTGTATCCCCAAAAACCACCTCACGTTCCCACCAACCAAGGTAGATGTTGGAGTACGTGGCTGTCCCTTGTGTTTGAAGGTAGAAGCAATCATTAAACACAAGATAATTGTGCTCCAAGACAAATTTGAGTAATCTTAGTATAAAATTGTTTCTTTGTTTGTCATTGGCCTCCATGTTCAGGAAATATTTTATTGCATTACACCCCTTATCGTTTTTGATGTGTAAAGGGACTCACATGTAATTAATAGTATGTTATCTTCAATTACAACAGCCATTCTCTCAGATTACGAAAGGGAAGAAATGACAGAACTAGATAAGCAAATCAGTGAGTGGAACCCTAAACTGAATACATTTTAAATCTTTGGACAAATTTAAAGCTGCATACAAGACACTTGGGAATTAGACAAAAAAAAATCTGAGATTATACAAAGAAAGTGTGCCAAAATAAAAAGGGACCTCAAAGATTTTGAGAAAGGTAGAATATTTACGTGGGATGACAGACTCCCCAGACTGAGGCAAATTAACTCACTACCGCCCACAAAACCTAACACTTTGTCCGATAACAACTCCTCTACTGTTGCAGAAAGTGATAATGAAACTACTTGTGTCACTGAGGTCAGAGTTCTTTTTTTAGAGAGAGAGAAAACCAACATCAAACGGGAGATAAACAAGGAGAGGGAGGGGAGGGAGAGAGCACATCCGGGACATAACGAGATGGGATACAGACCAGACAATCGGTACAGGAGATGGGAGGATTGGTCCAGGAGGCCAAGATGGTGATTCCAGAGGCAAAAGATGTACAGATAATAAACTTATCTAGCAGAATTTTAACACAATCTCATATTCAAGTTCTATCTAAGGGCGGTCTGTCTTTCTCCCCCACACTTGCTCTAGATCAATTTGCATTGATAAAGGATTTGAATTTATTCTGCCGTAAACTAACACTAAAGAAAATGTATTGCAAACATGAGGATACTAATTATACATACTCTCAAACACTAGACACTCTCATTGACAGAAAGTGGAGGGCTGACAGCAGACAGTTATGATATTGATAAGAAACTTAGAAAGAAATCTCAGTTTATGCCACAACTCACAAGGTATTCCATGATTGAGGCGTTTCTAAAGTTAGTTACGAAAGAATTGCCGACAATAGATGATGTATCAACCAGTAACAACTAAAACTGACAGACTAGCCTTGCTTGAGATACAAGGATGGGATGATGTCCTTTAAAAAAAACATCTGACAAGGGTGGCAATATTGTGATATGGGGGAAGGAACTATATATAAAAGAAACAATGAAAAAACTTAGTGAGAAGGACTTTCTGAGTAAATCCAATATTTTGATAGGAAGTGATAAAATACAAGGTTCCATTACGGAAAAAGATTGGGACTTTCTCAACGTCACATGTCCAAAGATCTACACTTTTTATCTACTCCCCAAGGTACATAAAAATAGGGATAAGCCACCTGGACGACCTATTGTGTCGAGTATAGGCAGCTTATGCGAATCGGCAAGCCATTTCCTAGATCTATATTTGAGAAGAATTGTATTGACTTTGCCCTACTATGTAAGAGAAACCTTGGATGTGTTGAGAAAATTAGATGGTGTTGTAATTGAAGATAACACACTATTAATTACATGTGATGTTGACTTCCTTTACACATCAATCAAAGATGATAAGGGGTGTAATGCAATCAAATATTTCCTGAACATGGAGGCCAATGACAAACAAGAAAGTAATAATTTTATACTATGATTTCTCAAATTTGTCTTGGAGCACAATTATTTTGTGTTTAATGATCGCTTCTACCTTCAAACACAAGGGACAGCCGTGGGCTCTTCCTGTGTATCCATGTACGCCAACATCTACCTTGATTGGTGGGAACATGAGGTGGTTTTTGAGGATATACTGACAGAATACAATGATAACATTACATTATGGGTCAGGTATATAGATGATCTGCTAATTCTGTGGAAAGGTGGGGAATACATTTTCAATGAATTTTTAAACAAACTGAATGATGATTTGAACCTAAAATTAACTTAGCACAAGAGTTCGAATGAGGTGGAATTTTTAGATATTAAGATCTACATGGATAGTTCAGGACATTTAAATACAAATCTATTTAGGAAATCCACAGCCACTTCTACTACAGAAATTCTATCCTCAACCTCTGTTAATCTATTGGCAAATTGCCTAACTTCCGTAGACAGAGAAGACATTTGGGATTTCAAAGATTCATACCGGGGTAAAAAAATATCAGATATTTATTTCACCATTTATTGCAAATCTGATTTCATAATTGGGCCTTCCTTAGAAGGCTCGCTAACAACATCAGACAATCGGTGCTTCCTATCTTTTAACTTAGCAGGCATGGTCTATGAAAAAGTGCTACTACTGGAAAGAAACCTTTCCATGTGCTCAAAAAACTGTGTAATCAAGATAATAAAAAAACAGAAAAGAAAGAAAAAATGTCTCTTGAATGTGAAGCTAATGTTTTTGGTTTTTTCCCTTTTTCTTCCCTTCTCCTTCTTGAATCTCCTTCTATGTTCCCTTTTTTGTGGAGTTCTTTTTTTTTTCCTTCTCTATTTTTAAGTTATTTTTAAGTATATTTTTTGTGACCTTTTTAATTAGTGTTCAGGGAGCAACAGAAAAAAAAAAAAAAAAGTCCCTCTATTTGTGTGATAATTTAAATGACCATGCAATTAACGTTATCTTTCCGGCACCAATTTAGCAAAGAGAGAGAAGGGGTTATAATAGACCAAGTTATATACTTATCGATAACTTTAAATTCACAATCAATAGTGCCTAGTCTTCCTTCTGTTCCATCCCAGGCTTCTAGATAATATTCTAGAAAAATCAGAACCTTAGCGTTTTTTTTTTAACTTCTAAATGATATCTGTACCTTTGGCTAGTAGCCCAATATTTGCAGGACGCTATATGCATATACTTCTTACAGGAAAATAATTTTTTGTCAATAATTACAAATGTTAAAAAGGCAATATTAGCTTCCTTTGGTGTGCATACATAAACCTTAATAATACATCAAATCCCCTACATAATCTGTTATGTCTGGTTTAAATAATACTTGCATTCTATACTCAGGAATAAATTGAGCTCTTTTAGTCTATCAAAGTTGTACACCACCTGCAGGGTAAATGCATAAGCTTAAGATGAATAATAGGTATCAGAGCTGACCTTATATAACAGTATTACGATTCAGTAGTAGTAACACCTTAATGATACATTTTTCCTTTCACAGGACAAGGTAAAAATCAGTATGTTTAAGCCTAATACAAAATTTTATCCGGCACCTGTCTAGAGAAAACAGTATAAGGCTTCAGACATAAGCATAATCATAGGCATGGATAGAGAAAAAGGAGACACACACAAAAAAAAGCCTCCTTAACTTATAACAATGTCAGTGGCTCTACTGAAGTCCCAGCACAAAATTCAGGGGGTATGAGTATACAAACAAAAATAATTATTGTTGTTTTTTTTTTTCCCCGTTCTCTTAAGCCATTCTCCAGTATATACCCTGAACAAAATACAATTAACCCAGCAGTATCCAATAGAGAGAGTTAAACAGCCTATGCCCCACTCCTGCTGTCCCACTGAGGCTTACTATGTATAGCAAGGGCTCCACAAAAGTAAAAATCTTGCAAGCCAGAAACGGCAACACTTTGTAACAAATTGTAACAGTCAGACACAGTACTTGTGGTTACTCTTAAAGAATTTCCTTCTTCCTATCCGTGCCCTTCACTGGAACTTCTCTAAGTGAATGCGGTCTATCTTTTGGATTAGATGTTGCCTCTGGCTCGACCCTCTACAGCCTGTTGTAGATCTTACACCATCTATGAGATTGCCGCCAGATACTTCGCCAGTTACTACCCAGAGAGCTCCAGACTCATGACCGGCAAAGCACTGCTTGCCCTGTGTAGAAAGGAATTACATACACTGGGGTCTTCTCCGCTCTTGGTCATCCTCGCCTTTCAATTGCGGCTTGGCTCTACACCTGCACCCGTACAGGCACCTATAGGTGCTTTAACCAGTCAGCTTTCCCAGTGAGCTGCTGACCAGACGCTCTTCACCCACTGCTGTGGGACTTACATCGAACCTCTGCTGCGGCTCCAGCGCATGAGCCCTCTGCGGCTTGCTTCCTGGTCGACCAACTCCAGGGTGGTGTCCTAGGGAGGTTATCGTTGTTATCCCCTCCAACAGCGGACAGTGACCATGGAAAGATCTTTGCGGTGCTCAATCAAACAGCACACCAGTTGCTCGTGCTCCTCCTAGCTCCTCCTCCGGAAGCGACCCCCCACACTTAATACCAAATCTCAATTGGTACTAGCGCAAGACAAAAAAAACTATACTCTTAAATGCAAGAATAGATGATCTGGAGGATCGCTCTAGGCGAAACAATTTAAAAATTATAGGCCTCCCCGTAACAGAGGAATTTAGCAATTTACTTCATTTTGCGGCAGTTACACTCCCTCAATTATTAGGTATTGAACAACAGAATTTCCCTATAAATATTGAGAGAGCGCACAGGATGGGTTCTCCTAGGAGCAGTGTCACTGGAAAAAACACCAATAGACCTATTATGGTCAGATTTTTAAATTTCCAAGATAAAATCAATATT
Organism: Bombina bombina; assembly: GCF_027579735.1. Taxonomy (NCBI): domain Eukaryota; kingdom Metazoa; phylum Chordata; class Amphibia; order Anura; family Bombinatoridae; genus Bombina; species Bombina bombina. The sequence continues at coordinate 585,894,511 of NC_069500.1, read as the reverse complement.
CTACGTTTTTATAGAAAAAAAAATGAATTGTTGATCGGGCAAAATAGAATCTTGCTCTTTCAAGATTATTCAAGTGACACTGCGGCCAGGAGAAAAGAAATGGCTCCGTATTGCACTAAATTAATTCAGACAGGATATAAAGCAAAATTATTATACCCGGCAAAGATTCTGATTGAAGGAAAAGATCAGTTTAAGTAATTCTGAGGAAGCTAAGGAATTTTTTAAAAAGGAAGGAATCCAGTAGGCTGCCGAGAGTTCTAAGCTGCACTGCTGTAAAGTGATATGTAAGAAATAGGAAGCATCGATGATAGTGGCTTTCAAATATCTGTTGATGTGGTTTTCATTGTGTTTTTTTTTCTTTTTTCTTTTTTTTTTTTTTTTTCTCCTCCTCTCGCTCCGTTCTCTCCCTCTTCTCCCTGTTAATTGCTTATTTTATTTTTTTTATTTTTTCTTCTCTCCTAGTCAATAGTTAAACAATGATGAGGGAACAGATAAGATGCCTTTCGTGGAACGTGGGTGGTATTACTTCCCTGACTAAAAGGAAACTAATAGTAAGACAATTAGGCAAATTAAAGCCGGATATAGCTCTTATCCAAGAGACACACTTAAAATGGGAAGAAGTTTTTAAACTTAAAAGTAAATGGATCGGGGAGGTGTTGGCTACTCCGTGTTCACGTAGGAAGAAGGGGGGGTTGCAATTTTAACTAATAAAAACATGACATATAATATTATAAATAATTGTATGTGATTTATTTAATAAAGAGTTTAATTTTAATATATACTATACAGACCAGCTATGAAATCCTGCTGCTTTGATGCAGCAACATTTACACCTTAGGTTCAAGAGTGCTTAAAAAACCCCTCTTTAGTCCTCCCCTCTCCCTTCCTTCTACTAATAGTTATTTAAAGGGGTAGCACCGAGGTTTTTATTACCTCTATTAACCTAATTAATAATACTGTGCCTATATTTCCTTTTGCATTATAGTACTTAGTGGGTAAACCACATTCAATTAAATATTGGAGCACGTATTTAAACTTAGCTAGACGTCTGTACAATATAATAATGGCGACATTTAATTTGGGTATTGAGATGTTAAAATGGTCTGAAGACATAAAAAATCTGACTGCTGATTTAAAAAATAAAAATACTAAAGAACGTGAGAATTCTGGGGAATGGTCACAGTCTCTTAATAGTCTAAAGAAAATTAGAAAGAAACAAATTAAGAGACAATGGAACATTGGAATGTTCAATTTTTATACGGATAGTAAAGTAATCCCTAGAGGCCTACGCCTCAAAATGTTTCCTACTTTTCAAAACCTGAGCTTAAATCCAAATGGGAAGAAGCCTTGACAGAATGTTCCCTTAAATTAATTGGGTACCTCATAGAACACAAAATGGAGAAATTACAGGAGATAACAGATCAAATCACTGTAATTAGTGAGGAACTCAAAGTATATGAAGCTAGAGAGGATTTCCAAAAATCATATGCAAAAATTAAGGGTGTAATGTAGAAAAAATTGCTACATTTATATCCGATAAAAAAGAAAATTAATAGGGATGTCAATGGTTATGCCAATAACAAAGTGTATTTGTGGAATCAGAGTAAAATCAGACAGTGACTCGGATGTATCTGATAGGGAAGGGGAAACTGAGATAGACCTATCCGATGAAGAAATTAGACCAATCCTAAGAAATAGAATAACACCCCATGGTAGTACGCAATGTGTCCCTTTAGGCGGAGAACCCGCAGGGGAAAAATAAAAAAGACCAAGGACCAGAAAACAAGTCAAGTTCCACTCAAAAACACAAATCAAAATGAACAAATCAAGCAGTCAGAGTTGAATGTAATAAACCTTACAGACAAAACACTAACAAACACTCAAATCTCTGTACTCAAAAAAGGCCTCACATTTGTTCCCACACCTAATACTGACAAATTTGAAGCAATCAAAGATGTCCATCTCTTTATACGCAAGATACTCCTTAAGAAATATTTCTCTACGAATAATGACAATGAATCACTGGACAAAGCAGCTATGACTGCTATCTCTGATTTAATTGCATTATTAAATTAATCTAATGCAGATGATATACAGACCATACAAGAGGACATGAATTGGAGAACAATACTTAAGCCCAAATCACAATTTGTACCACCTAATAATATCTCACACAATGCGATATCATTTTTAGACCTTGTATGTAAAAAAATTATCTGTCTCTCTGATGTGAATAAACGTAATAATAACCTAACAATTGATGAGAAACAAGCTCTGAAAGAGTTAACACAATGGTCAGATATCCTAATTAAGCAGAGTGATAAGGGTGGGAATATTGTCCTCTGGCCGATCAATATGTATATCAATGAAGCCAAAAGACAACTTAACAACAGTAAAAATTATAAAAGTCTTTTTGCCAATCCTACAGAGGATTTTCTGAGGCAGTATAATAAACTCATAAGCTCAGCTCTATCAGCAGGCACTATGGATAAGAAAGAATTTAGCTTTCTGGAGACAAAGAATCAGAAAGTGGCGACTTTATACTTGCTCCCCAAAGTACATAAGGACATAACATGTCCGCCGGGAAGACAAATAGTGTCTGGTATTGGCTCCATAACGTAAAAGGCCAGCAAATATATTGACGCCAGACTACGATACGCAGTAGAGTCCCTCCCATCTCATACCAGAGATACAATGCATATGCTCAACAAAATAGAACAGATTTCAATAACCTCAACATCCACGTTAGTGACCTGTGATGTTGAATCCCTATACACCAGCATTGACACCAAATGGGGATGCAAAGCTGTATCATCTTACTTGTTGAAAGATAAAACTATGTCTAATGAAACTAAAAAATTCCTTATAGAGCTTTTGGAATTTGTCCTTAAACATTTTTTTGTATTTGATGACAAGTTTTATCTACAAATATGCAGGACAGCGATGGGGACGTCCTGCGCCCCAACTTATGCAAACTTATACCTGGGCTGGTGGGAGGAGTCCGTAGTATTTCACGATACTATGAATCGGTTCACCAAATACATCACCCACTGGTCCAGGTATATAGACATTGGAACTTTTGTCGGAGTTTATTACCACTTTGAACACGAATCCTCTGGGTTTATTTCTCACTATGAATAATGATAAAGATAAGGTTGAATTTCTAAATATAACTATCAGGAAGAATGGGAATGGTCTAGAAACAGATAGTTATAGAAAACCCACTTCAACTAACAATATATTACGTGCTGACAGTTATCATCATCCTAACACCATAAAGAGTCTGTTCTACAATAGAATCCTTTATACAAGGACCTGAGAACAAGGCTATTACAAAGAGGTTATACCAAGAAAGCTTTAGCTAAAGCATACAATAGAGCCCTATGCAGAGATAGAACTGATCTTTTGAAACCTAAAAACAAAGAGTCTACGAACCCCCTTAGGTTTATCTCCACTTACACTAATCAAAGTAAAACCATCTCCAGCATTATCCGTAAACACTGGCATATTTTAAAAGCTGATAATATACTAGACACTGTCATTCCTGAACAGCCATTATTTACATATAGAAGGGCAAGCAATCTGAGTGACATTTTGACCACTAGTCACTTTAACAGAAATGCTAAAAAAAAAAAAAAACACTATATAAAGGATCAATTGGATGTGGGGACTGTAGTATATGTCCACATATGATAAAGAAAAAATTCATTTTTGACAGATTCCATAAGAAATGGACAATTAACAGTCACATTAATTGTAAAAGTACAAACATAATATACTGTGTGTCATGTGAATGTGACCTTATCTATGTTGGAATGTCTACAAGGTCCCTTGGTACAAGGATGACAGAACATCTCAGTATTATTAGAAATGCCAATAAGACCTTAGAGAGAGGCAAAAAAACTTACCATTGTGGCTAGACATTTTTTGCAAAAACACAATTGTAATACTAAGTCTTTTAAATGCTGGGGATTGGAATGCATAAGACCTGGAATTAGGGGTGGAGAAACGGAACAGGCTTTACTGAAAAAAGAAGCCAGATGGATTTTTAGATTGAACTCCGTCATGCCATATGGCATGAATGAAAATAATAATTTTTGGGTTTATTTATCAATGTTGCTGAAATTTCATTGTATGTATAGTGGAACATTACAGAATATTCCTAATGGTGATGACATCTGAAATGATTGCCTGCATTATGGTTAATATTTGACCACTAATAATAGTCCACTAGAGTTATCCCATACTCATTAATATACATACGTTCATATACTAATGGTATGATTAAGATTGGTGTGTAAACATACAGTAAGATCTAGGAATCATTACCTAATATTTAATTATCAGCTATAATAATAAACCCAACTATGTGGGATGTGCACCCAGAATGGGGTATCATATACAACATAATCATTAAGAGACAGTATGACAGTGATAAACTGAGTTTCTACGAGTCTGCCTACTTTCTGATTGAACAAAGATAAATGAACAACCCCATCAGACGTAATACATAAAATATTCATTTTTATAATACGCCTTTAAGGTCTACCTGGGTTGTATTACCTAGATTACTAGATACATAAAGACTATTATATGTCTGTTTGACAAAATTTGGAAATGTGCATGTCCAACACATATTATTGTTTTCCTTGTACCATTTCTCACCCTATTATTAAGAGCGTAAATTATTGGCATAATATTATTAAGTCTCAGAACTCTCGTAGCATCACATGAAACTAGACTGCACTCACATGTCTAATATGTAATAACCAATATGTGTATATTGCGCACTATATACCTTAATGGTGCCCTAACACGGCAACACACCACCTTAGTTTCACTGGATTTCGGATATATATGCATAAGGACCGAACTCCATGACGTAGGATTACACAATGAGCGAGTTAGAACTCGCTAGTGAACATTAGTATATGTCATAGGATACGATCAGTGTTTTAGTGGGTTAGCTGTTTATGTATACTATTTGGTTATGGAGAAGGATACACAGGTAGAATCACAACAAACTTCGGTTCTCGATTCTCATATAGTTCTCCCCCTCTTTCAGACTATGAAAATGATACAAGCGTAATGTGATCACACTTGTGACATTATATATCTATGCCGATAGATGTCAAAGGACATGCGATCCTTGTCAGTATTATTCTCCTGTGCCCTCAGCTACTTGGACCAATGACGTGTCTGAATTTGCGGTCTGAATGGGTAGAGACACAATAACTGATTGGGATTGATTGCCTGACAGGCGTGTCCGGTGTGGCCGTGTTGATTGGCCTCTTACTGCTCATGTTTAGGGTATAAATAGACTCGCATAGCGGAAGTTCGGCTTGTCAGTCTCACTAACTTTTACCCCATTGAGAAAGGCCGTACAGCGGCCGAAATGCATTTGTGCTAATTTTAACTTAAAATATTTCACTCTCACTAACCGTATATGCTGCAGGCTGTTGTCTCCACTAGCTACCTCTGACACCTGATGCCGATGTTTCCAGTTATTGGCCAGGAATACAGGGAGGTAGCTTTCCTCTAGCCTAAAGCTTGATCGGTTATACATGAGAGTTTTATTTGGTGTGGGGTAATTTGGTGAATATTATCACCTTTTATGTGATTCATTTAATAAAGAGTTTAATTTTAATATATACCTATACAGACCAGCTATGAAATCATGCTGCTTTGATGCAGCAACATTTACACCTTAGGTTCAAGAGTGCTTAACAAACCCCTCTTTAGTCCTCCCCTCTCCCTTCCTTCTACTAATATAATATTATCAAAACAGACCTTGACCCAGATGAGAGATGGCTAGTACTGGAACTACAGGTGAAGGGAGTTAAGCTAATTATATGTAATGTATACAGCCCCAATAAAATAGAGGTGAGTTTTTGGAATAATCTTGTTTATCGCTTGTCTGAATACATTGGCCAAAATCTCATCCTAGCCGGTGATTTGAATCTAATTTCTACCTCTTTAGATAAATTTAGCCCCAATAATGCTCTTCTTTCAAAACAAAAGGCTAAGATCTTTACACGAATGTGCAACAGTCTCAAATTACATGATATATGGCGCTTGCAACATCCAGATACCAAAATGTTTACTTGTGACTCCAAATCTTATGGATCCCTCTCCAGGATAGATTTTTTTCTATTATCAAGTACACTTATCAATTTAGAGATCAAATCTCTAATACATGACATAAGTATTTCTGACCACGCAATTATTGCTATAGATATATGGCTAAAATCCAACCCAGGAGATGGGAGGGTTAATTTTTTTTTTCCTAAAGTCTTAGCAAATAATGAGGAGTTTTGCAATTGGCTAACACAAAAATGGAGAGAATTTGACTCATTTAATAGAACATATACAGAAAAAATTGAGATCTTTTGGGAGATGGCTAAAGCGTGGTTTAGGGGGGAGATTAAGGCATACATGATAATTAAAAAGAAAAAATCAAAGGCAAGAGAGATTCAGTTATCCAATCAAGTACGGAATGCATTCCATAAGTATGTAAAAGAGCCTAGCAAATTGTTTTGGGATAAATATAAATTAGCAAAGGCAGAGAGAGATCTATTTATAAAACAAAAAGCATCATGGGAAGAACTAAAACTTAATGCGATCTATAAAGGTCAGTTCGGAAAATCAGCCAAATTTTTATCTAGGCTGGATAAAGCTAGGGGAAAAAAAACAATACAATAGAAGCTATTGTAAGTAAAGAAGTCAGATATACAGAGCTCTCTAAAATTAAAGATATCTTTTTAGAATACTATCAGGAAATATACACAGCTAGAGAAATTGATGTCAAGAATAAAAATGACTTTTGGCATAAAGTTACACCGTTAAAAGTCTCACAGGAGCAGTTAAATCTGTTAAATAACCCCATAACTAGAGAGGAAATCGTAGAAGCTATTGAAGAGGCTAAATGTAATAAGGCCCCTGGCCCGGATCAGTTACCCAATGAAATATACAAAATATTGAAAATGGAAATAGCAGACACTTTAGTTAAACTATTTAATGAATATTACATAAAGGCACATAAAATTTCTAAGTATTTCTCGGCATCTATTATAGCACTGATTTTGAAAAAGGATAAAGATCGTCTAGACCCATTTCCTTGCTTAATTCAGATTATAAGCTACTAACCCATGTTATTGCCAATAGATTGAAACCATGTCTTGAGCAGATTATCCATGCAGATCAAGCTGGTTTCATGACAGGAAGAACTTCCATTAAAACTATGCGAAAAGTTACACTAGTGCTTGATTACTATTGGAATAAATTAACAAATTATATAACAATTCCCAGACTCAACATGATGCTGCCCTAGTCAAGGTTGATGCTGAAAAAGCATTTGATTCGATAATATGGGATCATTTGCATACATCTCTGGAAAAGTTTGGATTCTCTGGTAATTTTTTACAATTTATTACGACCCTGTATGACCACCCAATGTCCACTATATTGATAAATGGCAGCCAGACTTCAAGTTTTGCGCTTAATAGAGGAACTAGGCAAGGCTGTCCTGTTTCCCCACTACTATTTATTATAGCGATAGAACCCCTAGCTATCTTGTTGCGAGAAGAATTGCAAGGTATTAATATAGGCCAGCAAAAATTTGTTCTATCATTGTATGCGGATGATCTTCTAATGTTTATTAAAAATACCAAAAAGAATATACCTAAGACTGTGGATATTATAAACACATTTAGCTCTTTCTCAGGCTATAAAATCAATACTAATAAATCGGAAATATTATGGATTCTCAAAAACTCAAGTAGTAGTAGAAAACATATTTTTAAAGAGACATTAAGTTTTAAGTATCTGGGAATATATCTGCACGCAGACCCAAAACAATGGTATAGGTTGAATTATACGCCTTTTTTAGAAAAAGCAAATATGAAATTAGATCGATGGAAAGTTTTCCCTATTTCTCTGTCAGCCAAGATCATGATTATTAAAACCATTCTACTTCCCCAACTAATTTATATAATGCAAAACATTCCTTGTATAATACATAATAAAGATATTAAACAATTTAATAAAAGCTGTGCTGCATTCTTATGGGGTAAATCAAGACATGTGTTATCATTAGCAAAGTTATCACTTAATTTGGAGGATGGGGGTCTGGCTTTACCAGATATTAAAAAATATAATTTAGCAATTCTGGCGCGCTTTGCGGTTGATTAGATAACTGAATCTAATTATCTCACATCTTTAGTACTAGAGGAGGATGTCATCTCTCCCTTTTTGCTGAAAGCAATATTGCATTGTCCAGCCTCACAACTACCTAAGTACAGGGAGTGCAGAATTATTAGGCAAGTTGTATTTTTGAGGATTAATTTTATTATTGAACAACAACTATGTTCTCAATGAACCCAAAAAACTCATTAATATCAAAGCTGAATAGTTTTGGAAGTAGTTTTTAGTTTGTTTTTAGTTATAGCTATTTTAAGGGGATATCTGTGTGTGCAGGTGACTATTACTGTGCATAATTATTAGGCAACTTAACAAAAAACAAATATATAGCCATTTCAATTATTTATTTTTACCAGTGAAACCAATATAACATCTCAACATTCACAAATATACATTTCTGACATTCAAAAACAAAACAAAAACAAATCAGTGACCAATATAGCCACCTTTCTTTGCAAGGACACTCAAAAGCCTGCCATCCATGGATTCTGTCAGTGTTTTGATCTGTTCACCATCAACATTGCGTGCAGCAGCAACCACAGCCTCCCAGATACTGTTCAGAGAGGTGTACTGTTTTCCCTCCTTGTAAATCTCACATTTGATGATGGACCACAGGTTCTCAATGGGGTTCAGATCAGGTGAACAAGGAGGCCATGTCATTAGATTTTCTTCTTTTATACCCTTTCTTGCCAGCCATGCTGTGATGGAGCATTGTCCTGCATGAAAATCATGTTTTTCTTGAAGGATGCAGACTTCCTCCTGTACCACTGCTTGAAGAAGGTGTCTTCCAGAAACTGGCAGTAGGACTGGGAGTTGAGCTTGACTCCATCCTCAACCCGAAAAGGCCCCACAAGCTCATCTTTGATGATACCAGCCCAAACCAGTACTCCACCTCCACCTTGCTGGCGTCTGAGTCGGACTGAAGCTCTCTGCCCTTTACCAATCCAGCCACGGGCCCATCCATCTGGCCCATCAAGACTCACTCTCATTTCATCAGTCCATAAAACCTTAGAAAAATCAGTCTTGAGATATTTCTTGGCCCAGTCTTGACGTTTCAGCTTGTGTGTCTTGTTCAGTGGTGGTCGTCTTTCAGCCTTTCTTACCTTGGCCATGTCTCTGAGTATTGCACACCTTGTGCTTTTGGGCACTCCAGTGATGTTGCAGCTCTGAAATATGGCCAAACTGGTGGCAAGTGGCATCTTGGCAGCTGCACGCTTGACTTTTCTCAGTTCATGGGCAGTTATTTTGCGCCTTGGTTTTTCCACACGCTTCTTGCGACCCTGTTGACTATTTTGAATGAAACGCTTGATTGTTCGATGATCACGCTTCAGAAGCTTTGCAATTTTAAGAGTGCTGCATCCCTCTGCAAGATATCTCACTATTTTTGACTTTTCTGAGCCTGTCAAGTCCTTCTTTTGACCCATTTTGCCAAAGGAAAGGAAGTTGCCTAATAATTATGCACACCTGATATAGGGTGTTGATGTCATTAGACCACACCCCTTCTCATTACAGAGACGCACATCACCTAATATGCTTAATTGGTAGTAGGCTTTCGAGCCTATACAGCTTGGAGTAAGACAACATGCATAAAGAGGATGATGTAGTCAAAATACTCATTTGCCTAATAATTCTGCACTCCCTGTATATAAAACATATTAGTACAATACGTTATGTCGTGGAGGCTTGGCAAAAACTTAATCTAACATTAAACATGTATTTTGAACTATCCCCATTTCTCCCTATCATAGGTAATACTAAATTTGTACCTGGCTACTCGTCTGAAGTTTTCAAATCTTGGGCTCAGAAAGGTTTATCAAGGATATTTCAGCTATATAATTCTGTAAACTACCTGCGTTCCTTTGAAAGCATATCACGAGAATTTAACTTATCAAACAAAGATTTTTATGCCTATCTACAGATTGAACATTATAAGGGTTTAAGATCCCTAGGGTAGAGCCAAGGGCCTGGGAAAAAGTCAGGATATATATGACCATATATAGGGCAGGGAATCATAATATAGCTTTACTATACAAAATCATGCTGGCCAAACAGGGCCACTTAGCCTTAGATAGATTAGTTGAAATATGGAGAATGTGATTTAGTGATATTTCCACTGATATAATAAAAAAAGCATTAAATGGACTCATGGGGCCCCTATACCGACAGCCTGGAGAGAGAGTCACTTAAAGTTACTTAATAAAGCTTACATTACACCTATGAAAATGGTGAAATGGAAGTTAAACACATTAAGTAAATGTACTAAATGTAACAGTTTGGCTGCCGATTTAATACATTGTTTTTGGTCCTGTACAAAAATTCGACAGTTTTGGAAAAAAGTAGAATATTGGTTGAATAAAAAATTAGAGATGAGCTTAAATTTTAAAGCTAGAGATATTTTATTTCTCCTAACAATAAATGCTACTGAAGGAAATATCAATACAGTAAACACTGCAATCCTAGTAGGTCGCAGCTTGATATTAAAGCACTGCAAAAATCAGGCTGCACCTTCAATAGCGAGTTTTTCACACTCTATGCACCATCAAATAATTTTTGTGCAATCTAATATCATACCTACACAAAATAAAAAGGTCAAAGATTTTTTTGTAAAGTATTATTTTGTCCCTTCCAATATTAATACAATTCTTGCTAACGTCCCCATATCACAAGACAGAAACTTTTGAAAAATGAATTCTTCAAAATATTTTTCCATTCGAATGGTATTAAGAGTCTGGTATATTTAGTGCGAGATGACAGTTGGAGGTAGGGGGAGATTAGGGAGGAGGAGAGGTTCTGGAGCATTTTCCCCCTTTTTTTTTGTTTTGTTTTGTTTTTGTTTGTTTTTCTCATCTTAGGTTAATTGTTGAAAGAGGTAACAGAGGAAGTTCAAAATGTTAAGGATTGAACAATGTACGGCCATATGGCTAGTTGCATTTCAATTTAATTACCGTTCCTGCTGATCTGTATGTCTACTATATAGTTATTTTCTTCTTGGTATGTACAACAAGAATATTGTGATGTTTTATTTTTGCATTTATATGAATGTAGACAGATCTTTTATTGAGGATTGTTAAACATGAGACAAAAAAATAAACATTTTGACCTCTTACAGTCTTATAAAATCGCAACGACGTTACACAACAATGTATTGTCAACACAGAATGTGAAAATGTAACATAAAAATTCAGTCAAATTGGAATTGGAATCCTCATTTTATATATTTATACAACATAATATAAGTAGCTATTATCAGCTGATAAGCACCGCTATGCGAATATAGTGATGGTATATTGCTATACTGTAACATACTAGAGGGATTAGTAGCTGTCGCCGAACTTCTAATTCTACTCACTGGGAGGAGGATCTATAAAGGTAGTTAAGCAACTTATATAATATAGCTATAGAACATGATGGCATGTAGAGATATAGGGCTAGGTGAGTGCATATGGAAAACTTATTCATATAAACCAAAAATTATTAATTAACCATCTGCTTGATTAAGCGAGTCATGAAGTCGTATAATAAACAAAAATATCATATGTGAATATATAGCGGAACAAGCTTAGCAGTGGAAGTTGACTTTTTGAAGGTCGACCCCCATCGGCTGGAATCTAAGGTTTGCGTGCGACAGGGCAGGGTAAATCAGGTCTGTAGCGCAGACATATACGTAGGGTTAATGTTTACAATAGAACTTAGGTAGGGAATTTGGTTAGCTCCCTTACATACTTTCCGGTATGGACACGTAAGGTAGGATAAGCCTGTGCCAGATTGCCTAATATCATAGTGGAGTCAAAAAACTAAGAGCAATATAGCAGCGGGAAACACTGGTGTGTTTTATTCTAACAGGTAATAAAGTTACTTTTCCGATGTCATCTCAGCATATGAGGACTGTCATATAATAAAGTTACTTCTCTGACGTCTGCTCAGCATATGAAGACTGTAGTAGTCTAATAAAGCGCAGTAGAGGCACCCCTATCCACAGAGATACAGTCTCCAATAATCAGACCTATGGCTTGTACAATATCTTAGGTTACAAACTATATGTTAGTGATTCATTATCTATCTTACATACATAAACATTATGGAACTCATACAAACATAAGGAAAAATATAATTTAGTGGCACCGACAGGGCAATGAGGGTTTATACTGAGACTTAGTGGAGTAACATTGCTAAAGAGTAATTATAAATTGTTAACCAGTTCCATGAGTGAGAGCTTAACCCTATAGCAAATATCTGTTGTGCTCTCAATGTTCACCCAATACCACTCCTTAGAGACTGAGCCGGTTCAGGTGCAATGTCTAGAAAAAATTGAGTCCGCTTATGTATAATCTTACATAGGTCTGAAACATTCTCAAGCCAGCAGAACAAGGATTTTGTCCTGATATGACCTGCACGTTGCAGGAGTCAGTCTTGCCATTCTTTTAGTTTGACTCCGGTAGTCTCTTCGTCCCCTCTGAGTTTCCAAGTGCTGAAGATCTCTACGTATATCTCTGATTGCGATACCTTTGCTCGTCAGGGGGCCGGCCGCATCCCCCTGAACTTCGCCTGACAAAGGCTCTTCAACGGAACCTCCTTTCTTGCACAATGGTGTGAAGGGAGCTTTTTTTGTTGGGGATTCCCCAATTAGGTGAGATTAATTTGTATTCCACTTGTATTTCACAGGTACACAAAGTACTTCTGCTATCAAATGCGGGGCTTTCAGGACACTCATCTGTTTGATGATCGCCTTGCTGCACAGTGGTAGCTGCCTCAACCGCCATCTTGCATGAACTGCTGCTTTGTGTATCAGACTTGGCTCTGAGCATTTGTGTAAGATCATCAAACCTGCTGTGAAGCCTCTGTTCCAGGTTTTTAAGCAAGACTTTAATTAGCAAACATTAATCCTCCTCCATACTTAGTAATTGTACCCGAATACTTTGGGGGGGGGGGGGGGTGTTAGATGTCTGTAGACTAGGCCTCTGACAGTAGCCATTAGTAATCCGATGTAGTGCTCCTGCGCAGGTATAACTTGTCAAATAAAAACATCAGTTGGCTCAGCAAGATGTCTTGATTTCATTTCTATAATGTCTCAAAATAGATGACTGGGATAGTCAAAGATATTTAGTAGATTATCTGCCGGAGTTATAGAGCTTTAGGCTTTTGCTACCTGTCATGGCCTCCTCCCGGTCACGCCCCCATATCCTTTGATTTTTATTGAGACAATATTCCCCCTGGACGCATTTAGATCGGACATAAGATAAGACGTATGGTTGTTCACTTTTTTTGTGAATTATAGCTCTACACAGGTCTTAATACCTTTCTTTTATTCTTTTATGTGTGTTTGTCTTGTGGATATGTTTCCGTAATTAACAGATTTTTAATCTTTATTATTAAAAAAAACATTTTTATTGTCATTTTTATAACTTTGCCTACTAGATATACTAACACTCTCTAAGCGAATGCTCTATATGGTGCTTCTTTCCACTTCATACATATACTAATTTAATTGGCACTGAACACCCTCCATACTCTTGTGTGGAAAAGAATTTGAAACACTGTTTCACACACATCATTTTGTAACTAATCTCTGTTTCTCTCTTTCACATCTAGCATCCTGCATAACTATATGAACATTTCCCAAATTACAATTTGCCTTTCTAAAATTATTTGAAGGACCAGGTACCGATGAGACTTGTTAGATGATCTCTCCAGAGCAGAGAACTTTAGATGAATCCAAGAAAAAAAAGTCACTGGTGTGATGGTTTTCCTAGCCAAGGTTGTGACTTTTTTTCTGTTTACCCTTTATCACCAAGCCCCAAATGCTATTGCCTTGTCTTTTTATTATGCAGTTGTTAATTATGCAGTTATACTATATTTAATGGTCCATTACGAGTTAACGTATGAGCTAGCATTGTGCGTTAAATCATGCTTATCATATGAAGTATTGTTTTTATTTACCCCCATTATTACATGCTAAATTATGTTATCAGTTGCCAACTGTCCTCCTCAAATATTCTGAACAACCTGTTGGCGACAGGGCACAATGGTAGGTGGGATAACACAATGTCTCCCACAAAAAGATCTATGTTAGCCCAACTCTTAAACTCACCATGTATCATTTTCACAACCATTTGGCTGACAGTAACATGCAAATAAAAAATTGTTGGCTGCTAGTAACGCACGTAAACTCCCTTGACTGCCCCTAACTTCTGTTCCAAATTTAAAATATGTTGAGGTATTGGAGGCCTTTTATATATAGCTAACATACATGGAGTCTACAAAAATTCTGGACATTTAAATTATTTTTCTTTCATGTAAGTGGCAAGAGTCCATGAGCTAGTGATGTATGGGATATACATTCCTACCAGGAGGGGGCAAAGTTCCCGAACCTCAAAATGCCTATAAATACACCTCCCACCTCACCTCTTGAGAAAGACTGCACGGTGGCGGTAGAAATGCGTTGAGACTACGATTGGTGTACCCAACGATCCGTAGAAGATTTACTTTACCTTACATCTGCCTCCCAGCTCAACAATTGAGGCTTACACTGCTGGATACAGCCAAACGCGGGACGTGAGGACGTAGGCTGTGAGCGTTAACAATAGAGACATGGTGGTGGAGGATTTCATATGAACAAGGGACTAACGGAGGGTTTTCTAACCTTGTTCTCCTTTTATTTTGCAGGAAGATTTGCTTATATTGGCTGACGTGCAATAAATATTGTAAACATTGTAAGTGCAATACAGTAGTGTTGTGTGTTTAATTTAAAATACCCTACACTTGATTCTGGTTGTGCTTTATTTTCTCTCAGATACTTTTGGATTCTACCCTGTTCCGGGTGGCTCGAAGGACATCTCCGGTGAATTAGCTTCAATCAGTCTCTTGGTCATTTTGTCGTGAGTAAACTTTTGTGGTTTGTGGTTCTTGGTAAGACATTTTGGTTTGACACTGTGTATTTATACCAGTACTTTATTTCTTTTTTGGATAAACACATTATCATATGTGTAATATCTTATCTTATTATTCAGTGTTTATTGTGTTTATTTTATTATAAATGTTTTATTATTTGTTATTGTTTATCATCATTATCCACAGTCACATATCAAATATTGTAATTGGTTCCCCCACCAAGGTTACAAGCGCTGTTTAATTCCTGTTACACACTTTTATCACTCATACCTTAGTTTTACAAACTTTGCCTTCGTTGGAGGATGGTGAAGCAAGTCGTGCTTGATTTCTTCTGTGAAAGGCGCTTCTAAGCATTTTGAAGCCCAGTTCCTCTCAAAGTACAGTGTTTGCCTGAGGGATGTGAAGGGAGAATTTGCCTAATGATGCCATGTTTTCACCTATGGGAAATCTATTCTAAGGCTCTCTGTAAATTCGGTTGTGGGGATTCATCTGCCACCTCCCTTTACAGATCGACATTATACTCTTCTACCATTACCTCTGCTGATAAGTTTCAGTACTGGTTTGGCTGTCCGCTATATATGATGGGTGTCTTCAGGTAAGTATATATCTTTTTTTAAGACACTCTCAGCTATGTTTGGCACTTTATATTTTAAAGTTTTAATATATATTGCATATATTTGCCATAAGTCAAGTCTATGTTTATTTCCCTTTGCAGTCTAAAAGTTTCAGCATGTAAATTATGTTTATAGGAGAAATTTAGTAATTTTTTTCTTACCTGGGGTTCCAGCTTGTTGTAACTTCGGACTTGTTTTTTTCCACATTTTGGCGGGCAAATTAGGCTCACAATGGCGCAAAATGCTTCTATTTATTACGTCATTCTTGGTACAAATATTTTTGGCACGGAGGTTGCATTTGTTGTAACATGAGTCTCGTCATTTCTTGCGTCTTTGTTGACGCAAACTTTTTTGGAACCAAGTTGCTCTTGTTATGACGCGAGTCGTGTCATTTCTTGTTTACTTTGGCACCAAAAGTTTTTTTCTCTGCATTTGCGACATCTTTGTTTGCGTCATTATTGGCGCCAAACAATTTGTTATATTAAGTCTCTCCTTATTTTGCTCTCATTTGTTTTCAGAGGGCTATGCTGTTTGCTTTTGATTTTATTTTCATTTAAGTATTTTAGCATAAGCATTTTGCAAGATGTCTCAAAATGATCCTGTCTCTGATGTTACTGTATGAACTAAGCTGCTTGTACACATTTTCTACCAAAGCTAAGTGTGTATATTGTTAAATTAGCTGATTTTATTTCTTCAGCTCACATATGTGGCACTTGCTATGTTATATTATTTCATACTGATAATGTTTCTATAGTATAAATAGATCTGCTGTTAAACCTTCATAGTCTGATGTACATGATATTACTGTAGATATAAAGGATTATATTGCTACAGACATAGAGAAGGCTATCGCCTAGATTTAGAGTATGGCGTTAGCCGTCAAAACCAGCGTTAGAGGCTCCTAACGCTGGTTTTGGGCTACCGCTGGTATTTAGAGTCGTGTAGGTAAGGGTCTAATGCTCACTTTGCAGCCACGACTTTTCCATACCGCAGATCCCCCTACGCCAATTGCGTATCCTATCTTTTCAATGGGATCTTTCTAACGCTGGTATTTAGAGTCTTGGCTGAAGTGAGCGTTAGAAATCTAACGACAAAACTCCAGCCGCAGAAAAAAGTCAGGAGTTAAGAGCTTTCTGGGCTAACGCCGGTTCATAAAGCTCTTAACTACTGTGCTCTAAAGTACACTAACACCCATAAACTACCTATGCACCCCTAAACCGAGGCCCCCCCACATCGCCACCATTCTATTAAAAAAATGTAACCCCTAATCTGCCGCTCCGTACACTGCTGCAACCTACGTTATCCCTATGAACCTCTAATCTGCTGCCCCTAACACCGCCAACCCTTTATTATATTTATTAACCCCTAATCTGCCGCCCCCAACGTCGCCTCCACCTACCTACAATTATTAACCCCTAATCTGCTAACCGGACCTCACCGCTACTATAATAAATGTATTAACTCCTAATCCGCCTCACTCCGCCTCAATAACCCTATAATAAATAGTATTAACCCCTAATCTGCCCTCCCTAACATCACTGACACCTAACTTCAAGTATTAACCCCTAATCTGCCGACCGGACCTCACCGCTACTCTAATAAATGTATTAACCCCTAAAGCTAAGTCTAACCCTAACCCTAACACCCCCCTAAGTTAAATATAATTTAAATCTAACGAAATAAATTAACTCTTATTAAATAAATTATTCCTATTTAAAGCTAAATACTTACCTTTAAAATAAACCCTAATATAGCTACAATATAAATTATAATTATATTCTAGCTATTTTAGGATTAATATTTATTTTACAGGCAACTTTGTATTTATTTTAACCAGGTACAATAGCTATTAAATAGTTAATAACTATTTAATAGTTACCTAGTTAAAATAATTACAAAATTACCTGTAAAATAAATCCTAACCTAAGTTACAATTAAACCTAACACTACACTATCAATAAATTAATTAAATACAATACCTACAAATAAATACAATTAAATAAACTAACTAAAGTACAAAAAATAAAAAAAATGTTTACAGACATTAGAAAAATATTATAACAATTTTAAGCTAATTACACCTACTCTAAGCCCCCTAATAAAATAACAAAGCCCCCAAAATAAAAAAATGCCCTACCCTATTCTAAATTAAAAAAGTTCAAGGTAGGATGATCTTCAGGGGGGTAGTGCTAGGTTTTTTTTAAGGGGGGTTTGGGTTAGATTAGGGGTATGTGGGTGGTGGGTTTTAATTTTGGGGGGGTTGTATTTTTTTTTACAGGCAAAAGAGCAGTTTTCTTTGGGGCATGCCCCGCAAAAGGCCCTTTTAAGGGCTGGTAAGGTAAAAGAGCTTTGAACTTTTTTAATTTAGAATAGGGTTTGGCATTTTTTTTATTTTGGGGGGTTTTGTTATTTTATTAGGGGGCTTAGATTAGGTGTAATTAGCTTAAAATTGTTGTAATATTTTTAAAATGTTTGTAACTTATTTGTTTTATTTTTTGTAACTTAGCTTTTTTTTTTGTACTTTAGTTAGTATGTAATTGTATTTAATTGTAGTTATTTGTAGTTAATTTATTTAATTAATTTAATGATAGTGTAATGCTAGGTTTAATTGTAACTTAGGTTAGGATTTATTTTACAGGTAATTTTGTATTTCTTTTAGCTAGGTAGTTATTAAATAGTTAATAACTATTTAATAACTATTCTAACTAGCTAAAATAAATACAAAGTTACCTGTAAAATAAATTTAAATCCTAAAATAGCTACAATGTAATTATTAATTACATTGTAGCTATCTTAGGGTTTATTTTACAGGTAAGTATTTAGTTTTAAATAGGAATAATTTATTAAAGTATAGTGTAGTGTTAGGTGTAATTGTAACTTAGGTTAGTTTTTATTTTACAGGTAAATTTCTCTTTATTTTAGCTAGGTAGCTATTAAATAGTTAATAACTATTTAATAGTTATTGTACCTAGTTAAAATAAATTGAAATTTGCCTGTAAAATAAAAATAAATCCTAAGATAGCTACAATATAATTATAATTTATATTGTAGCTATATTAGGGTTTATTTTACATGTAAGCATTTAGCTTTAAATAGGAATAATTTATTTAATAAGAGTTAATTTATTTCGTTAGATTTAAATTATATTTAATTTAGGGGGGTGTTAGTGTTAAGGTTAGACTTAGCTTTAGGGGTTAATACATTTATTAGAGTAGTAGTGAGGTCCGGTCGGCAGATTAGGGGTTAATACTTGAAGTTAGGTGTCGGCGATGTTAGGGAGGGCAGATTAGGGGTTAATACTATTTATTATAGGGTTATTGAGACGGGAGTGAGGCGGATTAGGGGTTAATACATTTATTATAGTAGCGGTGAGGTCCGGTCGGCAGATTAGGGGTTAATAATTGTAGGTAGGTGGAGGCGACGTTGGGGGCGGCAGATTAGGGGTTAGTAAATATAATATAGGGGTCGGCGGTGTTAGGGGCAGCAGATTAGGGGTACATAGGGATAACGTAGGTTGCGGCGGTGTAAGGTTAGGTGTGTTTAGACTCGGGGTTCATGTTAGGGTGTTAGGTGCAGACATAGGAAGTGTTTCCCCATAGGAAACAATGGGGCTGCGTTAGGAGCTGAACGCTGCTTTTTGCAGGTGTTAGGTTTTTTTTCAGCTCAAACTGCCCCATTGTTTTCTTTGGGGGAATCGTGCACGAGCACGTTTTTGAAGCTGGCCGCGTCCGTAAGCACCAATGGTATTGAGAGTTGCAGTGGCAGTAAATTATGCTCTACGCTCCCTTTTTGGAGCCTAACGCAGCCCTTCTGTGAACTCTAAATACCAGCGGTATTTAAAAGGTGCGGGGGAAAAAAAGCCAGCGTTAGATACGCGGGTCGTTACCGACAAAACTCTAAATCTAGCCGTATGACTTCTATTCCACCTTCAAATTAACTTAAAAGATCTTGTCTAGCTTCTCATAAATCTAATGAAGTTTGTATTGATCAACAACATACTGAAGTATTTCTGCTGATGAGGTTTTCTCTGACTCAGAGGATCCTATTTCAGAGACTGATAATGATAAATCAACTTTTTATTATGGAAGTATTTTTTACTTTGGGTATTGAGGAATCTAGTCCTCTTGATATCAAGAATAGCAAATGTTTGAATTCTAATTTTTTAAGCTTCTGAGGTTACTCTTGAAGTTTTTCTTATTTCAGATGCTATCTATCATATGTTGAGTAAGGAATTTAAACTTAGTGCTTCTTTTTACCTTTCTTCTAGGTTTAAAAATCTATATCTTTTAGTTTTTGGGTAAAGTCCCTAAGGTGGGGCTATTTCTTCTCTCGCCAAACGTACTTCTATCCTATGGAAGATATTTCTTCTTTTAATGATACTTTAGATAGGAAGTTTGTTTCCTATCTCACAGAAGCGTATTTACATATTGGCTATATTTTTAAACCTGCCATTTCTATGGCTGATGTTGCTGCTGTTTCAACTTTTTGGTTGGACAGTTTAGTTATCAGATCTTGAATTGTCTAAGCATTATTCTTTAACTTCAACATGCTAATCATTTCATTTGTGATGCTATATTTTATGTCATTTTAATTGATATTACATTTTTGTTTTTTAGCCATTTTACTAGAAAAATGTTATGGCTTAAATCTCTGGTATGGGTTCGAATTTAGATTACTAGCTTATTATTTTAGGATAGTAATTTTGTAGGTTTTCTATTGGATTTTATTATCTCCTCTATTACTGGGGAAAGGGGATTTTTTTCTGCCCCAAGATAAGAATTATAGGGTAATTTTTAAGCTCCAAATCGTTTTTTCATTCCCCTAAGGCCTTAGGCTCTAATTTGAGATTTACTCCGAATTTGAATAAATTTAAGCCTTATAAATGTAACTTATTTTGAAGGTGCGGCCTTTAAATCAGTTCAACTGGTTGGGGGGGGGGGGGGCAGATTGAATTTATTTTAACACATCATTTGGACAGTTTCTGTTCAAAATCAGTTGATTCAGAATATTGTTTTCTCAGGGGTATCGAATAGGTTTCAGAATAAAAACCGCCCATGGGAAGATTTTTTCCCATGTTACAACAAACCCTGTGAAAGCTCAGGTTTTTCAGAAATGTGTTTCAGATTTAGAGTTTTCAGGAGTAATGGTTCTAGTTCCTCTGCAGGAACGGAGTTTGGGTTTCTATTCAAATCTATTCATTGTCCCAAAGAAAGAATTCGTTCAGACCAATTCTGGATCTGAAATTTTTACATCGTTTTGTAAGAATCCCAACTTTCAAGATGGTGACTATAGGGACTATTCTGCCTTTCTATTCAGCAAGGTCACTTCATGTCCACAATAGACTTACAGGACGCTTATTTTCACATTACAATTCATTCAGACCACTATTGTTTTCTAAGATTCTCTTTTTTAGATAAGCATTACCAATTTGTCGCTCGTCCTTTTGGGCTAGCGACAGTTTAGTGATTCTTTTCAAAGATTATTGGTGCCCTTCTATCTGTAATCAGAGAGAAGGGTATTGCGGTGTTTCCTTATTTGGATGATATTTTGGTACTAGCTTTAATCTTTTCTTTTAGAAGAATCTCACTTGAAACAACTATTATGGTTTCTTCGAGACATGGTTGGAGGATCAATTTACAATAGACTTTCTTGAATCCTTAGACAAGGGTCACCTTTTTAGGTTTCTAGATAAGATTTAGTATCTATGATTCTTTCTCTGATAGACTAGAGATGAATTAAGTTAATTTTATTTTTTTCTAAATCTTCAGTCTCTGTTTTCTTCAGTGGTTATGTGCATGGAAGTTTTAGGTCTCATGACTGCAGCATCAGGTGCGATCCTCTTTGCTCATTTTTGTTTGAGGCCTTTATAGCTTTGCATGTTGCATTATAGGTGCAGGAATTATTTTCAGATATCAAAACTGATGTACTTAAATCCCAACACTCTTTTTCTCTCTGATTTGTTGGTTGGACTATCACCTTATTGTTCAGGGGGCCTCATTTGTCTGTCCTTCCTGGACTGTATTCTCAACAGATGCAAGTTTTTCAGGTGGGGGAGCTGTCTGAGAGTCCCTGACAG
Source organism: Bombina bombina (assembly GCF_027579735.1). Classification (NCBI taxonomy): domain Eukaryota; kingdom Metazoa; phylum Chordata; class Amphibia; order Anura; family Bombinatoridae; genus Bombina; species Bombina bombina. Next base: position 585,872,734 of record NC_069500.1, on the reverse strand, counting down.
AACTAGAGGGTTTGGAATCTTCATGCTATTTTCAGGGCTTTTCCGGCAGGGCCTCTAATGAAGAGAGAACTTTTAATTTGTTTTCAAACAGACAATATCTCAACAGTGGCATGTGTCAATCATCAAGGAGGAACTCGCAGTCCTTCAGTTATGGAGGAAGTATCTTGGATACTTTATTGGACGGAATCCAACTCTTGTCTAATTTCTGTGATTCATATCCTAGGTGTAGACAATTGGGAAGGGATTATCTCACCTGTCAGACTTTATATCTGGGGGAGTGCTCTCCATCCAGATGTGTTTTTTTCATCTTATACAGATGTGGTGTCTTCCAGAAATACTGTAGATCTGATGGTCTCTCATCTAAACAAGAGGCTTTCCAGGTCCAAGGATCTTCAGATGGAGATGGTGGATGCTCTAGCAGTTCCTTGGTTTTTACCAACCTGCTTAAATTTTTCCGCCTCTGGTTCTTTTTCCAAGGGTAATCTCCAAGATCATAATGGAACGATTTTATGTGTTTCTGATAGCACCAGCTTGGCCTCTCAGGTTTTGGTATGTAGACCTTGTCAGGATGTCCAGTTGCCAGCCTTGGCCACTTCCTTTAAAGCCAGACCTTCTGTTTCAGGGGCCATTTTTTCCGTCAGGATCTCTAAATTTGAAGGCATGGAAATTGAACGCTTAAGTGCTTAGTCATAGAGGTTTCTCTAAGTCTGTTTCAAGAAGAATTTCTTTCTTTCATGTAATTGGCAAGAGTCCATGAGCTAGTGATGTATGGGATATACATTCCTACCAGGAGGGGCAAAGTTTCCCAAACCTCAAAATGCCTATAAATACACCCCTCACCACACCTACAATTCAGTTTTACAAACTTTGCCTCCCATGGAGGTGGTGAAGTAAGTTTGTGCTAGATTTCTACGTTGATATGCGCTTCGCAACAGGCTGAAGCCCGGTTTTCCTCTCAGAGTGCAGTGAATGTCAGAGGGATGTGGAGAGAGTATTGCCTATTTGAATACCATGGTCTTCCTCTAGGGGATCTATTTCATAGGTTCTCTGTTATCGGTCGTAGAGATTTCTTCTCCTACCTCCCTTTTCAGATCGACGATATACTCTTATATACCATTACCTCTACTGATTCTCGTTTCAGTACTAGTTTGGCTATCTACTATATGTAGATGAGTGTCTTAGGGTAAGTAAGTCTTATTTCTATTCATGACACTCTAAGCTACAGTTGGGCACTTTATATGTAAAGTTCTAAATATATGTGTTAAACTTATATTTGCCATGATTCAGGATAATCAGTATTCCTTCTTTCAGACTGTCAGTTTCATTTTTTTGGGAAAATGCATATGAATTTATATTTTTCTTACCTTAAAAAAATTTTTAATTGACTTTTTTTTCTAAATTGCGGGCTGTTAGGCTCGCGGGTGCAGAAAATGCTTCAATTTATTGCGTCATTTTTGGCGCGAGACTTTTTTGGCGCAAAAAATTTGTCATTTCCGGGGTCATAGTTGATGCCAGAAGTTTTCATGTGGTTGCATCATTTTTGACATATGTGTGTTGCAGACTTTTTGGCGCCAAAAAATATGGGCGTCATTCTTGGCGCCAAAAAATGTGGGCGTTATACTTGGCGCCAAAAATGTGGGCGTCATACTTGGCGCCAGTTTTTTCACATTATTTCAGTCACACTTTTTAGTTGCTTATGGTTTCTAGAGGCTTGTTTTGTTTTGCATTTTTTCCCATTCCTGAAACTGTCATTTAAGGAATTTGATAATTTTGCTTTATATGTTGTTTTTTCTATTACATATTGCAAGATGTCACTACCTGACCCTGGATCATAATCTACTTCTGGAAAGATGCTGCCTGATGTCGGTGCATTTGTTGTAAACTTTTGGTAACTGTTCCTCCGGCTGTAGTTTGTGTTAGTTGTCATGATAAACTATCAAACGCAGATAATATTTACATAAGTAATAATCCATTACCTGTTGTTGTTCCTTCAACATCTAATGTTCAGGATGTTCCTGTTAATGTAAAATAATTTGTTTCTAATTCTATTCGGAAGGCTCTGTCTGTTATTCCTTCTTCTAGTAAACGTAAGAGGTCTTTTAAAACTTCTCATATTTCGATGAATTTTTAAATGACCGCCATCATTCTGACTTATCTATTTCTGATGAGGATCTATCTGGTTCAGAAGATTCTGCCTCAGATATTGACACTGATAAATCTTCATATTTGTTTAAGATGGAGTTTATTCGTTCTTTACTTAAAGAAGTGTTGATTGCATTAGATATGGAGGAGTCTAGTCCTCTTGATATTAAAACTAATAAGCGTTTAAATTCAGTTTTTAAACCTCCAGAAGTTTTTTCCAGTTCCTGATGCTATTTAAGAAGTAATTTCTAGGGAATGGAATAGTCTGGGTACTTCATTTACTCCTTCTCCAAGGTCTAAGAAATTGTACCCTTTGCCATCTGATAGATTAGAGTTTTGGGAAAAAATCCCCAAAGTTGATGGGGCTATCTCTAGTACTTCTTTTAAAGATCCTTTAGATAGGAAGCTTGAATCCTTTCTAAGGAAGACTTATTTATGTTCAGGTAATCTTCTTAGACCTGCTATTTCTTTGGCTGATGTTGCTGCAGCTTCCACCTTCTGGTTGGAGGCTTTAGCGCAACAAGTGTCAGACCATAATGCTTATAGCATTGTTAAACTTCTTCAACATGCTAATAACTTTGTTTGTGATGCAATTTTTGATATCATTAGAATTGATGTCAGGTATATGTCTTTAGCTATTTTAGCTAGAAGATCTTTATGGCTTAAGTCTTGGAATGCAGATATGACTTCTAAGTCAACGTTGCTTTCTCTTTCTTTCCAAGGTAATAAATTATTTGGTTCTCAGTTGGATTCTATAATCTCAACTGTTACTGGGGGGAAGGGAGCCTTTGTGCCTCAGGACAAAAAATCTAAAGGTAAATATAGGGCTGCTAATCGTTTTCGTTTTTTTCGTCAGAATAAGGAACAAAAGCCTGACCCTTCCCCTAAAGGAACAGTTTCCATTTGGAAATCTTCTCCAGTCTGGAATAAATCCAAGCCTTTTAGAAAGTCAAAACCAGCTCCCAAATCCGCATGAAGGTGTGGCCCTCATTCCAGCACAGCTGGTAGGGGGCAGGTTACGATTTTTCAAAGATGTTTGGATCAATTTGATTCAAAGTCTTTGGATTCAGAACATTGTTTCACTAGGGTACAGAATAGGTTTCAAGGTAAGACCGCCTGTAAGAAGATTTTTTCTCTCACGCATTCCAGTAAACCCAGTTAAGGCTCAGGCATTTCTGAAATGTGAGTCGGCTGGGGTAATTGTGCCAGTTCCAGTTCTGGAACGGGGTCTGGGGTTCTACTCAAATCTGTTCATTGTACCAAAGAAGGAGAATTCCTTCACACCAGTTCTGGATCTAAAAATATTGAATCGTTATGTAAGGATACCAACATTTAAAATGGTGACTATAAGGACTATTCTGCCTTTTGTTCAGCAAGGGCATTATATGTCTACAACAGACTTACAGGATGCATATCTTCATATTCCAATCCATCCAGATCACTATCAATTTCTGAGATTCTCTTTTCTAGACAAGCATTACCAGTTTGTTGCTCTTCCTTTTGGCCTAGCAACAGCTCCAAGGATCTTTTCAAAGGTTCTCAGTGCCCTTCTCTCTGTAATCAGAGAACAGGGTATTGCGGTATTTCCTTATTTGGACGATATCTTGGTACTTGCTCAGTCTTTACATTCTGCAGAATCTCATTCGAATCAACTTGTGTTGTTTCTTCAAAGACATGGTTGGAGGATCAATTTACCAAAGAATTCTTTAATTCCTCAGACAAGGGTAACCTTTTTGGGATTCCAAATAGATTCAGTGTCCATGACTTTGTCTCTAACAGAAAAGAGACATCTGAAATTGGTTTCAGCTTGTCGAAACCTTCAGTCTCAATCATTCCCTTCGGTAGCTTTGTGCATAGAAATTCTAGGTCTCATGACTGCTGCATCGGACGCGATCCCTTTTGCTCATACAAAGATATCACAATTAATATCCTTAAATCCCAATGTTCGATATTCTCTGACTTGGTGGTTGGATCACCATCGTTTAATTCAAGGGGCCTCTTTTGTTCGTCCAACCTGGACTGTGATCTCAACAGATGCAAGTCTTTCAGGTTGGGGAGCTGTATGGGGATCTCTGACAGTGCAGGGGGTTTGGGAATCTCAGGAGCCGAGATTACCAATCAACATTTTGGAACTCCGTGCGATTTTCAGGGCTCTTCAGTTCTGGCCTCTTCTGAAGAGAGAATCATTTATTTGTTTCAGACAATGTCACAACCGTGGCATATGTCAATCATCAAGGTGGGACTCACAGTCCTCAGGCTATGAAAGAAGTATCTTGGATACTTGTATGGGCGGAATCCAGCTCCTGTCTAATTTCTGCGGTTCACATCCCAGGTATAGACAATTGGGAAGCGGATTATCTCAGTCGCCTGACGTTACATCCGGGCGAATGGTCTCTTCACCAAGAGGTATTTTTTCAGATTGTTCAAATCTGGGGACTTCCAGAAATAGATCTGATGGCCTCTCATCTAAACATGAAACTTCCCAGGTATCTTTCCAGATCCAGGGATCCTCAGGCAGAAGCAGTGGACACGTTGTCACTTCCTTGGAATTATCAACCTGCTTATATCTTTCCGCCTCTAGTTCTTCTTCCAAAAGTGATTTCCAAAATCCTAATGGAGCGTTCGTTTGTACTGCTGGTGGCTCCAGCATGGCCACACAGGTTTTGGTATGCAGATCTCGTTTGGATGGCCAGTTGCCAACCTTGGACACTTCCGTTAAGGCCAGACCTTCTATCTCAAGGCCCATTTTTCCATCAGGATCTCAAATCATTAAATTTGAAGGTATGGAGATTGAACGCTTAATACTTAGTCATAGAGGTTTCTCTGATTCAGTGATTAATACTATGTTACAGGCTCGTAAATCAGTGTCTAGAAAGATCTATTACCGAGTTTGGAAGACTTACATTTCTTGGTGTTCTTCTCATAAATTCTCTTGGCATTCTTTTAGAATTCCTAGAATTTTACAGTTTCTTCAGGACGGTTTGGAAAAAGGTTTGTCTGCAAGTTCCTTGAAAGGACAAATCTCTGCTCTTTCTGTACTTTTTCACAGAAAGATTGCTAATCATCCTGATATTCATTGTTTTGTACAGGCTTTGGTTCGTATTAAGCCTGTCATTAAGTCAATTTCTCATCCTTGGAGTCTTAATTTGGTTCTGAGGGCTTTACAGGCTCCTCCGTTTGAACCTATGCATTCTCTGGATATTAAATTACTTTCTTGGAAAGTTTTATTCCCTTTGGCCATCTCTTCTGCTAGAAGAGTTTCTGAGTTATCTGCTCTTTCTTGTGAATCTCTTTTTCTGATTTTTCATCAGGATAAGGCGGTGTTGCGGACTTCATTTAATTTTTGACCTAAAGTTGTGAATTCTAACAAAATTAGTAGATAAATTGTTGTCCCTTCTTTGTGTCCTAATCCTAAGAATTCTCTGGAGAGATCTTTACATTCTTTGGATGTAGTTAGAGCTTTGAAATATTATGTTGAAGCTACTAAAGATTTCAGGAAGACTTCTAGTCTATTTGTTATCTTTTCTGGTTCTAGGAAAGGTCAGAAGGCTTCTGCCATTTCTTTGGCATCTTGGTTAAAGTCTTTGATTCATCATGCTTATGTGGAGTCGGGTAAATCCCCACCTCAAAGGATTACGGCTCATTCTACTAGGTCAGTTTCTACTTCCTGGGCTTTTAAGAATGAAGCTTCTGTTGATCAGATTTGCAAAGCAGCAACTTGGTCTTCTTTGCATACTTTTACTAAATTCTACCATTTTGATGTTTTTTCTTCTTCTGAAGCAGTTTTTGGTAGAAAAGTACTTCAGGCAGCTGTTTCAGTTTGATTCTTCTGCTTATAATTTCAGTTTTTTTCATTATAAGATTAAAACTTTTTTATTTGGGTTATGGATTATTTCTTCAGCGGAATTGGCTGTCTTTATTTAATCCCTCCCTCTCTAGTGACTCTTGCGTGGAAGTCCCACATCTTGAGTATCTGCTATCCCATACGTCACTAGCTCATGGACTCTTGCCAATTACATGAAAGAAAACATAATTTATGTAAGAACTTACCTGATAAATTCATTTCTTTCATATTGGCAAAGTCCATAAGGCCCACCCTTTTTGTGGTGGTTATGATTTTTTTGTATAAAGCACAATTATTCCAATTCCTTGTTTGATGCTTTCGCTCCTTTCTTATCACCCCACTTCTTGGCTATTCGTTAAACTGAATTGTGGGTGTGCTGGGGGGTGTATTTATAGGCATTTTGAGGTTTGGGAAACTTTGCCCCTCCTGGTAGGAATGTATATCCCATACGTCACTAGCTCATGGACTCTTGCCAATATGAAAGAAATTAATTTATCAGGTAAGTTCTTACATAAATTATGTTTTTCGGGTTTGGAAAACCTATATTTCATGATTATTCTTGGCATTCTTTTAGAATTCCTAGGATTTTACAGTTTCTTCAGGATGGTTTGGATAAAGGTTTTGTCTGCAAATATTTTGATAGGACACATTTCTGCTCTTTCTGTCTTATTTCATAGAAAGATTGCTAAATTTCCTGATATTCACTTTTTTTGTTCAGGCTTTGATTCATATTTAAGAACAATTTCAGCAAGAGAGCTGGACAGGATACTAACCAGAAAACCACTCTACCCTCATACGTATGGGCTAAGTGTATATAGGTTTTAAAATATATCAACTTTATTAGTTTTATTTAAAAAGGGTTACACACAATAAAAACAGTTGCAGCAAGTAAGTGGGTTTCAAACTAATGTAGTGCTCAATAATGACATAACATCCTGTTCCTATATACCATAAGAGATCCCACCCACATCTCATAGCTAGATAAACATCTCATACCAAGCAGGAGCAATCAACCCCAGATATCACAGAAATGTCAATCAAATTGCAACAAAAAGATACAAATAAAAAAACAAAAGATCATAAAATATGACAAAATATTACAAAGGAGGAAAAACAACAAAGGGGGAAAGGAAATAAATGTATCATACTATATGTACATATATACTAATTTAAGCTTTCTTCAAGGTGTGTGTGTGTGTGTAATATTAAAAAAAAAAAAATATATATATATATAATGTATATATATATATATATATATATATATATATATATATATATATATATATATATACACACACACAACGTGAAATACTGCAGTAAAGAATTGCTTTATGTTGCTGATAGCCTTTGCCACCGAAGCTATTTGATTGTGGAATGTTGTAGACAGTAACACACCTTTTTTTGTTTGATCCTGTTTTTCTGACTGTATGATTCTCCTATATCTAAGTATATTGACAAACCATACTAATAAAGTAGATAAGCTTGAAACAGATCTATCAAGTTTACACTGGATAGACCTACAGTATCAGGTTTGAAAACTATTTGAAAGTGTGCACTCATTTCTGTATTTGATGATATCACAAATAAAATTGTCTAGAGTCAGCATTTCCTTTACTTGAATTACCTTTTTTTTGCTTGTTGGAAATGGGATTATCCTCTAATTTGTGGGAAACAATACTGGTTTAACCCGCATAGTTTGTTTTATAATAGAAACAGGAAACATTTCTTGAAATATAGACATTATGCTGCTTAAAAAGTGACCTGATACCTCAGGCACCCACCCTACACCTAAGGAATTGACTTTTGTATTACTAATCTCTGAGATCTTGTGAGGATTCAATGAGATATTTACATGACCAATTGCCTTCATTTGATAGTCTGAAAGTGCTTATCCATAGTTTGTCAGGAGAACCGGTAACAAACAGTGTATCATACTGTCTCATAATGTAACTTGAAAGCTCTGCTGTTATAATAAAACACCTGCTACATTCACTTTAATAAATTATGTTGAAGTTGTTTGCACTAGCTACTGTATCATAAATAAAAATACAAAATATAGTCTGTTTAAAGAGATACTCTGGTTGAATAGCAGACAGAGGCAAATTAACTTACTACCGCCCACAAAACCTAACACTATGTAAAAAAACAACTTCTTTACTGTCACAGAGTGATTATGAAACTACTTGTGTCACTGAGGCCAGAGTTCTTTTTTAGATAGAGAGAAAACCAACATCAAACAGGAGAGAAACAAGGAGGGGAGGGAGAAAGAGGACTCCAGGACAGAACAAGATGTGGCTACAGACCAGACAATCAGTACAGGAGACGGGAGGATTGGTCCAGGAGGCCAAGATGGTGACTCCAGAGACAAAAGATGTACAGATAATAAACTTATCTAGCAGAAGTTTAACACAATCTCATAGTCAAGTTCTATCTAAGGGGGTCTGTCTTTCTCCCCACATCTGCTCTATATCAATTTGCATTGATAAAGGATTTGAATTTATTCTGCCGTAAACTAATACTAAAGAAAATGTATTGCAAACATGAGAATACCGATTATACATACTCTCAAACACTAGACACTCTCATTGACCTCTTAGAAGAAAGTGAAGAAGGTTTGACAGCAGACAGTTATGATAATCTTGATAAGAAACTTAGAAAGAAATCTCAGTTTATGCCACAACTCACAAGGTATCCCATGATTGAGGGGTTTCTAAAGGTAGTTACAAAAGAATTGCTGACAATAGATGATGTATCAACCAGTAACAACTAAAAATGAGAGACTAGCCTTGCTTGAGATACAGGGATAGGTTGATGCCCTTATAAAACCATCTGACAAGGGTGGTAATATTGTGATATGGGGAAGGAACTATATATAAAAGAAACAATGAAACAACTTAGTGATAAGGCCTGTTACAAATTATTATTTTCAAATCCTACAGAGGACTTTCTGAGTAAATACAATATTTTGATAGGAAGTGATAACATACAAGGTTGCATTACGGAAAAAGTTTGGGACTTTCTCAATGTCACATGTCCAAAGATCTCCACTTTTTATCTACTCCTCAAGATACATAAAAATAGGGATAAACCACCTGGATGACCTATTGTGTCAAGTATAGGCAGCTTATGCGAATCAGCAAGCCAATTCCTAGATCTATGTTTGAGAAGGATTGTATTGACTTTGCCCTCCTATGTTAGAGACACCATGGATGTGTTGGGAAAAATAGATGGTGTTGTAATTGAAGATAACACACTATTAATTACATGTGATGTTGAGTCCCTTTACACATCAAACACAATAAGCGGTGTAATGCAATCAAATATTTCCTAAACATGGAGGCCAATAACAAACTAAAAAGAAATAATTTTATTCTAAGATTACTCAAATTTGTCTTGGAGCACAATTATTTTGTGTTTAATGATCGCTTCTACCTTCAAACACAATGGGCTCTTCCTGTGCACCCACGTACGCCAACATCTACTTTGGTTGGTGGGAATGTGAGGTGTTTTTTGGGGATACGCTTACAGAATACACTGATAACATTATACTATGGGTCAGGTATATAGATGATCTACTAATTATGTCGAAAGGTGGGGAATACATTTTCAATGAATTTGTAAACAAACTGAATAATGATGATTTGAACATAAAATTAACTTAGCACAAGAGTTCGAATGAGGTGGATTTTTTGGATATTAAGATCTAGAAGGATAGTTCAGGACATTTAAATACAGATCTATTTAGGAAATTCACAGCCACAAACTCTATTTTGGAATTTAATAGCTGTCATTTATGGCCTTGCATATGTACATTCAGTCATAGGATAACTACGATAATGGATCGGGGTTGTTATATGGTCTGATTCATAATATTCATGTTGATTTATGTTGTTTGATCTTCAACAACTTAACTTAATGATATAAAACTTGTTCATATAAAATCAACGTTGCATATGGCATATAAGTGTAGAAATGCTTATTAATATGTTGTTCCGCATGTGGATTGATGATAAAATCTGCGAATAAACCATATCCGACAACATGAGGAATTATGCTTGTTATTTCTTTACATTATGGATTAAATGTGACCGTTATTATGATACAATAGGAGGAGAGAGGTGTGTGACAAAAGGATTTGTTAATGAAATCCAGACCGCGTGACTTATCAGATGACCCGTTGCAACCAATAACGGGTACTCAACTCGGATAGGCTATAGAGAGGACGTGTGCAGAATATGACCTCAGGATTGGTCAGAATCTGCTATTTAGAGGTAGGGAAAGATACATTCAGGTTCCCCTTTGAGAAAGCTGAGGCAAAATGCACAACAGGCTTTTGTAACAAGGTGGGGGCTATACATTTATATGTGTGAAAATTGTTCCACATATGTTTGATCTTAGATACTCTTACGGCATGTAGCTGCACATATCTAATTAACTACTGTGGTTATTTAATGGCTACTGAGAGTAATATAAATGTAAATATGTTTAGGACCGTGTCCCTGTTTATTATATAGGTATTTCTATGCTCAGTGGCTATATCCTTTGATTTTTTTATTGAGGCTATATTCCCCCTGGCCACATTTAGATCGGACATAAGATAAGACGTATGGTTCTTCACTTTTTTGTGAATTATAGCTCTACATAGGTCTTAATACCTTTCTTTTATTCTTTAATGTGTGTTTGTCTTGTGGATATGTTTCCGTAATTAACAGATTTTTAATCTTTATATTATTAAAAGTTAATTTTTATTGTGGCATTTTTGTAACTTTGCCTACTAGATATACTAACACTCTCTAAGCGAGTGCTCTATATCTGGGTTCTTCAAACCACGGGTCGAGACCCATTACTGGGTCGCAACACCATGTTTACAGGGTCATGACTTGTGGGTGCTATATGAGAGTGTGGGTGTTATGTGAGAGTTGTATGAGAGTGTTGTGGTGGTGTGTGTGTGTTTGAGAGTGTGTGGTGTGTGTGTGATAGTTGTATGAGAGTGTGTGTTATTAACTTTTATAAACAAAATAGAAAAGTAGAAAGGAGCACCGGCTGCGAGATGAAAATTTTAAAAATCTTCTTTTTTTTTTTTCAAATAATTTTTTATTGAAAATCGGTACAATGACAAATGTTAACATTTACAGTATCATTACAATAAAATATCAGCATAATATATTTTGTGAAGGTTATTGTCTCGTTCTGTCAAAGACCCAATCTTCTGGGTATTTTCAAAGCTATTAGTAACAGCAGTATTTGTAGGTTTTGTTAATTAAGTAGGAATATAGTCACAAAGAGAGGTGGAGAAAAGAAAAGGTTAGTGGAATTAGGGAAGGTGGGAAGGGGTAGGTCTCTTTTACTGGTTACTCCAATATGACCATTTATTCAGGAGAAGTTTATGTGAGATTTTAAGAGTTTTGCTCCCAGATAAGTTGAATGTTTAATATTGTGTCTGGTTTACTCTGATAACAATAGTGCATTTTCTCTAGCGTGAGGACATGAGTAACCTCTGATCTCCATTGTGCAATAGTGGGTTTGTCTTGTGTTTTCCATAATCTAGGTATTAATCTTTTTGCACAGGTTATCATTAAGAGTAAAAGTTTCTTGCGATAAAGACCGGTAAGTTCTGGGATGTGGTTGAGAAGAACTATCTGTGGTGAGAGCGCAATGTCTGTACCTAGTGTTTTGTTTATGTGCCTTTCTATCTGGGGCCAGAAGTCCCCCAAGTTTGGGCATGTCCACCAGATGTGTGTTAAGGTACCCACATCTCCACATCTCCTCCAGCAACTGGAGGAAGCTGTGGGGTAGATGACTCGTAGTCGCTGAGGGGTTAAGTACCACCTGGCTAGTATTTTGTAATTAAGTTCAGACATGATTAGTGAGGTGGAAGAGGAGTGGGTATGACGAAACCCGCATTTCCAGGACTCAGGATCTATCTCTGTGTGTAGTTCGTCCGACCATCTCATTAGGTATGTCGGGCGTTTCTCAGGGAAGGAGCCTCTAAGGATTTTATATGTCTGTGAGAGGTGAGCTCTGATATTTTACGGGTTAGTGCATAACTGCTCAAATTTAGTCATTGGTCTTAGAATTTCTACTCTGTGTGGGCTGTGGTTAAGAGCATGTCTAATTTGAAAATATGCGTACCAGTTGTGGAATGGAGGTCCCAATTCTTCACTAAGTGAAAGTCTGTCTCTTACTCCTTCAGGAGTAGTTATTAAATATATTGGTAGATTTGTAAAGAGTCTGTTTTCATTGACATGGGTGTGTAAGCTATGTTTTAAAAATATATGATATTGCAGGATAGGGGTTAGGGGGGATACTGGTGTTGATATTCCTTTTGTATGTGTGATCAATTCGTCCCATATTGCTAGGGTAGTTTTAATATATTCATTGTGTTGTATAGTATGAGGTCTAGAGTCTTTAGGGATCCAGGGCAAATCTCTCATGTGATTATTTTGTGATAGATGGCTCTCTATTTGTATCCATACATTTGAGGGTGCGGAGTGGTTCCAGGCCACTATTCTAGTTAGGTGTGTCGCTTTATAGTAGTTCGCTAAATTGGGGACATTAAGGCCTCCGTCCTCTTTAATAAGGTATAATGTGTGTTGGGCTATTCTCGGACGTTTATATGACCAGATAAAAGAATTTATCATCTTTTGCTGTGTTTGAATAAGATTTAGGTATAGTCATAGGTAGGGTTTGGAATAAATACAGGTATTTGGGTATAATCATCATTTTCACCGTATTTATTCGGCCTAACCATGATAGATGTCCTTGTCTATGCCATGAGTCTAACAAGCTCTTGATGCTATTGTGGAGGGTAGTATAGTTATCTGAGAATAGTTTGTGTGTGTCTTTGGGGATCACTAAGCCCAAATATTTAAGTTTATCCGTCAGTGCGAAATTTGTTTGTTGTGATATGGACTGTATTTCCTCAGATGTTAGATTAATTGGCATCAGTCCAGACTTTTCCATATTGATGGAGAAGTTGGATACTGTTTTATATCGTTCTAGTGTTTCTATGAGGGCTGGTAGGGAAACATTTGGAGATTGTAATGTGAGGATCACATCATCAGCAAACAGAAGGCATTTCTGAGCAATACTACCAAATTTCAAACCTTGAATATGTTGATTGTCTCTAATTTGTATCGCCAGGATTTCTACCGTAAGAGCGAATAGCAGTGGGGAGAGCGGGCATCCTTGGCGAGTGCCATTGGAAATAGGGAAGGGTTGCGAAATGGTGTTGTTTATTCTGACTTTGGCATTTGGATTGTGGTATAAGGCCTGTATTCTAGTGATAAATTTTTCTGAAAGGCCAAATTTTGACAGGGCGGACCACATGAACTGCCAGTCCACCCTGTCAAAAGCCTTCTCAGCATCAGTGGAGAGCAAAATTAGTGGTATATTGTTATAGGATGCATGGTGTAGTGAATGAAGCAATCTTATGGTATTGTCTTTCGCCTCCCGTCCTCTAATAAAGCCCACTTGATCAGGGTGTATTAGATCAGGTAATATCATGCTCAGACGGTTAGCTAAAATTTTCGCATAAATTTTCATATCTATGTTTATGAGCGATATCGGTCTATAGTTACCTACTGTGTCTCTGGATTTGCCCGGTTTGGGGACAACCGTAATCATTGCCTCCAGAAGTGAACTAGGGAGAGTAATTCCGCAATCTATATCAGTATAGAGTGATAGAAGATGAGGACTTATCTGTTTCTGCAAGAGTTGGTAGAACTTTGCTGTAAGGCCATCTGGGCCCGGCGATTTGCCGTTCGGCAGTGATTGTATTACTAAAGTAATATCACGATGGGTGATAGGGGAATCTAGCAATTGTTTATTCTCGTCAGTAATGTTAGGTATATCTATAGCGGCTAGAAATGACCTTAAGTTTTCTGTTTTGTCTATTGTTGTAGTGTCTTGTATATTGTATAAATTTGTGTAATAAGAGACAAATGCTTTAGTGATTTCTTCGTTTGTATGAATGTTCCTCCCTGTGTGATCTCTGATTGTTTTAATAAAATTGGAGATTCTTCGTTTTTTGAGAGATCTGGCTAGCAATCGACCTGCTTTATTGCTTTCTACAAAGAACTTAGACTTAGCAGTCATCGCTCTCATATGGGCTCATCTGTACAAGAAAATTATTAAGGTTTTCTCTTGCCTTTGTTAAATTAGTTAGGTTAGGGGTTGAGGTGGGGTCTGCTCTAAGAGCCGCCTCGCAGGTGGATAGTTCTCCAGTCAGAGTGATGTATTGGGCTGTATGCTTTTTACGCTGTTGGGCATTGTGTTTCATGATAACTCCACGAATGAAGCATTTGTAAGCCTCCCAGTTATTTGCCATGGATGTATCTTCAGGTTTGTTTAGTAAAAAATATTTGTCTGTGTGTTTTCTGATGTCTTCTACTGTTTCCTGGTCAGTAAGTAAGTGGTCGTTCAGTCTCCAGTTAAATGTATTACGTGGTTTATTAGACCATTTAAAGATAGTAGAGACCATGCTATGGTCTGACCAAGAGGTATGAGTGATCTTTGAATGAATGAGAGTTGAGAGGAGGGTTTGATCGCATAGGATATAATCTAACCTGGAGTAGGAGTGTTGTGGGTGTGAGAAAAAGGTGTAGTCTCTTTTGTCTACGTGTACTATTCTCCAAGTGTCAAAGAGGTTAATGTTTTGTAAGGCCGTATAGTTAGCTTTGAGGGTGTTGTTCCGTAGATAGGATCTCCCAGTTGATGTGTCTAATGTTGGATTTAAGGGGAAGTTGAAATCTCCCCCAACAATAATCGGGCCTTTAGCTATATCTAATATTAAGTTGATAAGAGGTTTATAGAAATGCGGGCTAGGTTTGTTCGGGGCATAAATGTTAACTAGAGTTACTGGGGCTCCATAGCATAGGCCCACTAGGATCAAGATTCTACCTTCTTTATCGGAGTGTTTCTGTAGTAGTTCAAAGTGAAAATTTCTTCTAAATGAGATGCTGACTCCATTTTTCTTTTGTGTACCTGAGCTACAAAAGTGTTGATCAAAATATCTTTTAGATAACGTAGGTTCGTGATTTTTCTTGAAATGGGTTTCCTGAGTCATTATAATATCTATTTTTCTTTTGTAAAAGTCATGAAATGCGATCAATCTCTTCTCTGCTGAGAGGAAACCTTTGACATTTTGTGTAGCTATGTGTATATTACCTGTTTTGAAATGAGATGTCTGAGTCATCTTAGAGTTTGGTACTGTGTGTAGAGAGGTCAGATGGTTTGTGGTAACCCACAAGGACTTTGGGGGGTATTAATTATATTTCTGCCTACAATCTAGGTACGTACAGGACCAAGAAGGAAACCTATGAGAAAGGAAGGGAATTGGGTGGGTAAAAGAAGGGGAAGGGTATAGTGTTAGAGAATAAGATTAGTATAGATAAGAGTATATATAGCAATAACAATATCAGCTGTGTTAAAATGTATCACTATAGCAATCTTCTTTTTCAAATTTAGTTTGGGAGCTATATTTTACAGACCGGGTGTTTGAAAAGTGTGGAGCTGCATAAAAATTCTACATTCAGTCTATTAGTGGTCTACTATCTGATATCCTGCTTTAAGCTAAAATGAAGCAATAGGAAGTAGGTCTTTATCTACTTCGCAGTGCGTTTACTGTATTTCTTAGCCGTGACGTTTCTTGGATTCGTATCTCAATAGGCAATCAAAATAAGTCTTGCACTAGTGACATTGGCAACAATATTTTTATAACAGGGTATTATAAGAGAATTTAGCAGTTATTATGAAATATGTAAGTGTAGGAACAACCACGTATTCATTCTGTTTCTGTTTAGGGTGATAAGATTAGGTAGTGATCATCAAATTTTAAAGGTATGATTATTGGACTATGGGTGGTAGTCTACAGTTTCCAGTTAGTTAAGCCAAGGAAGAGGTATGAATTTCTGCTTCTATACGTGGCGTTTGATAAACCAAAGTGTGCTAATGAGGTGTAGGGGAACATCTATATGAGTATCATGATACTGTAGTGAAGTGATAGGTATCACGTATAGCATACTATCACTTAAACCTATTGGTCAACATATAGTAAATTGAGCTCCATTAAAATTGCTAAGTGTTAATAAACTTGAGAAATTACATTCAAATAAACTTTTCAACATAAAATGAATAAAACTTTTTTTTTTGCAACTCAAGTAGATGCGTTTCATCAACATTGAGGTGTCTGTGTTTTTCTAATAGGACCATCATTTTAATTATCAATGAGAAAATAGTCCTCCATCCCCCCTGGCTAGACCAAAGGGGAATAGTATTATCAAGTCTCTATAATATAACTATTGGTTATTAAGATGAACTATAATTATAAAGAAAACAATTGGACAGTTATAGTTACTCATCCTGGAAAGTCTGTGTCCACATTGCTAGTGTTGTTCTGAGATATCTGTCGTCTTTTGGACTGTTTATTGTTGGTATCAGGCCCTGGTCTTCTTTGAGACTTGGGATTTTCCAACTTGTCTTGTCGAGCATGGGGAGATGGAAAGCTTCCGCTATCAGGCGGGTTGATGTTTAGTAGGTTGTAGAATCTGTTGATTTCTGTCAGAGAGGAGCATTCAATTTTCTTTCCATTCTTCATAACTATGACCGAGGTGGGGAACCCCCATCGATATGGGATGTGTAGTGACCTCAAATGTGATGTTAAAGGCTGAAAGTCTCTCCTCTTCTGAAGGGTTCTTTGGGATAGGTCTTGAAATACTTGAATTTTGTGGCTTTGAAAGTTTATGATTTGGTTTTTCCTTGCAACGTTATATATTTCTTCTTTTTGTCTGTAATTCTGGAAGTGGACTACAATGTCCCTTGGAGGCAGATCATCTGGAGGTTTTGGGCGAAGTGCCCGGTGCGCTCTGTCTAGGGGGATCTCCTCATTGTCTGATGTGTCATTTCCTAGGATCTTATTAAATAGAGCCTGTAAATAGTCTCTAATTTTTGTGGTTTGCGACTGCTTCAGGAATTCTTCGAAAGCGAAGATTCCCTCTTCTTGTGCGATTCCCCAAGTCATCAATTTTATCTTCTAAGTCAGTTAGATGCTGGAGTTGTTGTGCTTGGTTGGTAGTGAGATTCGCTAATTTTTGTGAGACCACATATTCATGTTCCTCTAGAGTGTCTACTCTATGACCAAGGTCTGTTATCTCTTTTTTAAGGTCCGCACATTCATCTTTAATACAGGATTTGACCTGTTCAATTAGAGCTGCCATTGCTTGATATGTGATTGGAGTGTCATCTTCAAGCATCTGGTTAATGGCTGATCTATCATCCATTTTGGTCTGTGTGTTATCTTGATCTGGGTCTTCTGCTGTAGTAACTTGTAGATCCTCAGCTTCCTTGGATTTGGAATTGAGGTCTGTTTGTTTAAAAAAGGTGTGAACTGTGCTTTGGCTGTTTTGTGGTGTCTTTTGCGGTCTGTCCTGTCGAAGATTTTTCCTTTGTGACATTGTGGCCTATGTTGTTATTTTTTTTTTTTTGGCAGTTAATTTTGTGGTGACGGTTGGCACTATACTTCCAGGGGGATTTTACCCTCACAGGGTGATTACGGGAAAAGGTAGTGGGGATATGACCCGTCACCACTTAGTGTAACGGGAAAAGGGATGGAGGTAAGTGCCTGATGAATAAATAGGAAAGGTAGTCCAGATGGCAGTTATTGAGGTATACAGTGGTGCGTTTTGATTAGACTGTAGTTCTGTGGTATTTGAGAACTATATCATTGGTGTCACCTTGTCAGCTGCTTAATAAAAGCTTCTTCTGTCGTGTCACAATGAGTCAGTGGGATACCAGCCTGTAAATTGTAGCTAGTGAGCAACAGGCCTTGTGCCTAGATTATAAGTGCGTCACAGTGTTGTTGGCTGAAACTCCTGTTTAGGCTTTTGTCCTTCTGCCCTTTTACTAGTGTATATGCTGTTTCAATCCTCTGCTGGTATGTTCAGGTCTGCCTGTAATAGCTGTTGGACAATTTAGGACCTTGTGTGCTAAACGCTTTTGAGTATGCAAAAGGGGATGGCAAGTGCAGTGTTAAAGAGCTCCATGGGAAATAACTGCTAGTGGCGCTAATAATGGCTTTCGCCTGTCCTTCTGCAATAAAGAGTCTATTATGAAATGTAATGCCCCTTAGTGCGATCAGCCTATTTTTTATCCTGGTGCGTATGATATTGCAATCGGCACTTTTTACTCACCGACTGCTACTAGTGTTGGTCACTACTTGTGCTGTTCCAAATAAAACAGCGGCCGCCAGTTCCAGTAAGGTAATCGGAGTTGTGATCTCCGGTTATTGCTAGCAGTAGTTGGAGCGCTGGTCTAGGCTGCTTTCTTCTGTAGTTGTTGCGAATGGAGTCAGGGTCGCGGTGTAGGCCTTAAGCCTTGCAGAGGTTGTCTCCGGTCAAAAGCGTCTCCTGTGCATCAAACTGACCCTTAAAGTGACCGCTGTGATGGTAAATGTAGACATCAGTTATAAGCTGCAGGTCAATTGTTGATTTCGGGCTGTTACATATTCCAACACCCGGTCTGACTACGGAGCTTCAGGAAAGTGCAGCCATCATGGTCGGCTGCTCGCTCCGCCCCCCCCCCCCTAAAAATTTTCTTTATTTGCACCATTGGCGTCTGGTTAAAAGTTCCACATAAGCGGCACAAATAGGTGTACAAATAAGTGAATGGTCAGCAAATAGCAACTGATGCGTTTCGGCTGGGTCCTCATAAGCTGCTACTTGTCACAATAAAATTCACAAATTTAAAAGCAACAGACCATTTCTGATTGGTTTCATCTTAATTGTTAAATGATTAGCACATGTTCCACAATAAATGTATGTGATCTCAGCTATTAACCCATAAACACCTGTTCTCTAAGAGCTAATGTTAAGCTTGAATGTACCTTGGCTTTTTCTTAGTTAGACATGATAGATATTCCCCACTCACAAGCAATGCTTCACTGGCTAAATAGCAAAATATACAATCTCTACTGCTATGTTAAAACTTAACAAACCTATTATTTGTAGACTTAAGACTTGTATTAATACTGTTGTAAAACTGCAAGGGTTATGGTATATTTCATCTCAATACACCCATATAGTAAATTTAAATATAAACTGAGCTGTGAATGGATAGACAGTCCGGATTCTGCATATATGCCAATGATTAATACAAATATTAAGTTGCATACTGCAATCTATGTACAAATTGTGGTTTTACTAAAATTCTATGACATTGCCAATGCTACGGATTGCCCATAGGGGGATGTCCATCCAAAGTTCCTGTGTTAGTGTCAATCACACATCCTTGCTTGAATGGGGGGTAGGGATTACTATCTATAAAGATAAAAAGTACATCTATATCTCTCCTAATATAAGCCTGCTGGCTAATGCATAATAATCATGACTTAAAGGAGCCAGCTAAATATTAATCTTACATTAAATACATTAGAAAGCTGCTTATGCTAGCATGATCCAGAGGATATATATTTAAACAATAAAAAAGACTAAATCTATTGTACGTTGGATCCTAACTCCAAACAGTCCCAATTTGTCAATAGCATTACCAATAATAATTCATAAGGTCAAAATCCGAATTCTTTCTCTATCTCCTCCATTTGGGGGTTGAAATACTCTCTCAATAGCTGTCCAAGTGAAACTACTTGAATTTTTTTTATGTACTGTGGCAAAATGTTGTACTAATGGTGTGCTTGCAACCCCTGATTTCATAGAAGATAGGTGTTCTCTTATTCTAGATCTAACCTCTCTGACCGTTAGACCTACATACTGTTTCTGGCACTCTTTACATGTTATTAGATACATTTCTGGAACTCTTGTCCTGTAAAGGTAGAAACAAACTGTGTCCCTGTGTCCAACTTTTCATAGGCTACGCAATTTGAAAAATGGCACTTATACATGCCTCTCGTGGTCAACCATGATGAATGTTGTGGAGGCTCTTTGTTTGGCAATTTAGTAGGTGAAATCATATTCCCTATGGTCATGTTTTTCTTATAAGCAAACCTACATTATTTTACATTCAATTTGGATAAACCATCATCTGCCCTCAGTATGGGAAGAAGTTTTCTTATGATGTTACAAATATTAGTTTATTGATTACTATATGTTGTTACAAACAGTAGATCATTAGATGGCTTTTCCTTTTTATTGCTTCCTGTTCTAGATTGTCTTGTTAACAAATCTTTACGGTTCAATTTCATAACTGAAAGTTTAGCTGATTCTATAATTTATTTTTGGTATCCTCTTTGTTCTAACCTTTCAGTTAGTAAATTTGCTTGCTCATCATAACTCTTGTCATCTGAGTAATTCCTTCTAAGTCGTGTGTACTGTCCTTTTGCTATTCCTTTAAAGGAGGACAAAATCTTTCTTCCATTCACCCCTCTTAATGTCAAATCAAGATAGTTAATACTCGAGCTATGGTTTTCTGAGGTAAATTTAATCCCTACATTGTTATGATTTAGACCTGATGTAAATAATTCCAGGGTCTCCTGGTCACCTTGCCAAATAAATAGAAGGTCATCTCTAAATCGTTTATAGATGACTATATTCTCTCTGAAGGGGTTCCTATCTCCAAATATGTGGTCCTGCTCCCACCAACCCATGAAAAGGTTGGCATAGGAGGGGGCAAAACGTGCCCCCATTGCGGTTCCACATACCTGGAGATAGAAAACCCCCTCAAACGAGAAATAGTTATGCTTCAGGAGAAAATATGTCACATTGACCACATATTCACAAAAGAGCAGGTCCCTGCCATAATATTTGTTCAAAAAGTAAGCTATGGCCTGTAAGCCATATTCGTGAGGTATTGATGAATAGAGGGATTGTACATCCACAGTTAGCCAAGTATACTTATCACTCCACTCTATATCTGATACCAACTGTAAGATATATAATCAATAATCCCAGCCAATGAGACTTAGAGAACAAGTTATTTTATTTATTGTAACTACAATATTCGAAAGCAGTGTATATCATAGCCCTCTCAGGAAAGATAAGAGGCACGCTGACTTGTATCCACACAAACCCCATCCACCAAACACATCCGTACCACATACAGTGTAAATAAAAATATATACTGGGTCAATTAATACAGAAAAGAAACAAACACAACCGTGTTAATATATACTGTGTAAATTGATACAACAATTCCCACCCCTAGGCGTCCCCAGGGGGTGGAAAAGGACAGCACCACCTGAATCACTGTTTATCAAAAATTACGTGGTATTGAAACCACAAAAAAAATAATATGAGTCAGCTGCGCAATCAATGAAAGAAACTGGAGTCAATTTTGCTGTGTCCAAAGTGTTAATTTTAAAGTCCCGATGCTATATAAGGCATCAAGAGGATCCATATGTTTCCCCATATGAAATAACCGGTCACACCGACTTTATAGCAGTCCATGTTTCTTTAAGCCACAAAAAAGAATTACATGTAATAGCCGGTCACACTCTGGAATATCAATAGACTTTATAGCAGTCCATGTTTCTTTAAGCCACAAAAAGGAATTACAAAGATTTTGTGAATTCAAACTGTGTACCAAGCTGTATTATATCTCTCTCAATGTCCTTTTATGTGAATTGCATCAAAAGCAATGCTAAAGCGAGGTATACCGCAAATCCAACTTCACACCCTTTATCAAATTTTCACTCACGGAATATTGCTTAAACACAGCATATAAAGTTCCCTCAGGTATTCTTATAGTAGGCTTGATGTTGCAACAGTCGGTTACAAAATGCCGTAAGTGCTGATAATGATCTCTTCAATGTGAACAAAAGCAGACCAAAGGTATAATGTTAGAAGACAAGAGGTTTGTTAAAGATACAAGCACTCTTTTCTTTAATAAGCTACCCCAAATGGTGAGTAGATCTCCTAACTACTGACCTATAAAAAGAAAAAAGTAAAAAATACAAGTATGGGGTAGCGCTAAAATAGCATAGAGATAGGGAAAATTATTTAAATGCACTTATACGCAAATATGGTAAAATGCAATTTTGTTATACAAATACTACAGAGAACTATTTATTGGATGATGAGTGTATACAGACAACTGATGTTGTAAGTGTACTTTTAAATATCAGTGATAGGTGCTAGTTAAGTGTTAAAAATCTTAGGGGAAATTAATAATTCAATTCAATTAGTGTAGAAATATATTTCAATAGGTTCATACAGGAAGCAAAATAACCCGTAATATATGTCTACTAAAAACCTGAAATACAATTGATGCCAAGTGTGAACAACGATATATGTGATACGTGAAACTAAGTAATCAGTGATCAGTGCTTAACTTGCGCTCAAGAGGATGTCTAAAAAAAAGTCCTAAATATAAAGTAATCCTAAGGAAATTGTATCCTATAAATTCATGTAAGTAATAGATAAATAAAGTTCATATGTGAATACAATGACTTAAATAAAACACATGTGATTGTATGTGCAGTGATTGTTGTTTAAAATATTTAGAAACAGTAAATGTATATCAATAATTGTATATCAATAATTTGAGTAGCAGAATATTAATTAGATAACTTTTATATGAACATTTGATTAAAAAACAAAGTAAGATGCCGGCATCATATTAAATAAATAATATGACAATAATATGACAATAATGCATTAGCAGATAAAAACGTTAATACATGGATAAAGAGCTAAAAGTTCATGAAACAATTGGAATGTCCGTAACTATGCTGGCACGGAGAACACAAGGAAATTGATTAGAAGTTCCATATGGGTGATAACAATGTTACCGTGATTCCAGCGTTACCGTTACTCCAGGTGTTAGCGGTCTCAACAAAATGGAAATGTCTTTCTTGCGTTTTCTGAGAATGTACCAGTGGTAAGACTC
Organism: Bombina bombina; assembly: GCF_027579735.1. Lineage (NCBI taxonomy): Eukaryota > Metazoa > Chordata > Amphibia > Anura > Bombinatoridae > Bombina > Bombina bombina. The sequence continues at coordinate 585,849,912 of NC_069500.1, read as the reverse complement.
ACGGAGGACAATTTCCAAAGTTGTGGGTATAGTGGGTAGATGATGGGACCGAGATATCTGTTGTGGCAATGTGATACCGATGCAAACTGTGGTTCTCGGTCCTACTACCTGTTCCAAAGGTATAATGTTACCTGTCTCAGCAGACGCTGGTATAGCTAATATTACCATGAGACATTGTCAGCAGAATCTCAATATCCTATACAAAAAGTATATACAATGCCATTGTATATACTTTTTGTATAGGATATTGAGATTCTGCTGACAATGATGAATTTATTTAAATAGACCATTATTCAATTCCTCATAATGGATGTGATTATTGAACCTTGTGTCATCCGATGTAACATTTTTAAGCACAATATCGAATGGATGTTAGTGCCCAGTCATTGATGGAGTACACGTAGGTGACATTGTATTTCTTTTTAATGCGATGATATAGGGTTTACATATAGCTGGTAGTATGGCCTTCCTTTTGGTTTTGATATCTGATCGATTTGTTACGCTGAATTGTGTATGATCTGATATGCTGATAATAGGGAGCTGTTTCTGGGTAGCTCCTTGTATATATTATTTGACTGTTTTGTTCCTCACACTCTTGATTGTTTATTCATCCTGGTACTATTCGGGTATCTTTAAATAAATAATATACCTGATGGTGTGGAGAGATTTGCCTTCTCACAGAGCCGCTGGGAGAATTAACTTCCTTTCCCCTGTATGACTTTTACGTCAGCGATATGTGCAGATAAGGGTTAGTCAAGCGCATACGTGAATACATGTACTGATAATAGCGCTTATAGATTTCTAAGTGTACAATAGATGTAGAATACACTGTTACTATTATAGGAGAACTCTTTGTTTGAGGTTATTTATTTGTGGCGTTATTCGTGAGGATTATTCTCATCCGGTGTCCATATAAGTGTGAATGTATGCAGCGCATATGAAGCGAATGTGACGTAAGGAGGGTGTGTTTGTATTATCCAATAGATTTTTAGTTGTACTGGTTTAAATGTTACCCCATCTCTAGCACCTGGACATTCCTTGACAAAGGGGTGGAGTCCCCGAAACACGCGTCGGAACCAGTAAAGACGCCATCACCTGATCTTACCTGCTGTGTTGGAGCCACTTAGTTTGCCTGCTGCATTAAGCGTGCCTAAGGGAAGTTAGCAAGATGGGATGCGGTCCATTTCCACACTGAAGATTTCTCCGGTGACAAGTCTCACGGTAATATTAGCTATACCAGCGTCTGCTGAGACAGGTAACATTATACCTTTGGTCTGCTTTTGTTCACATTGAAGAGATCATTATCGGCACTTACGGCATTTTGTAAACGACTGTTGCAACATCAAGCCTACTATAAGAATACCTGAGGGAACTTTATATGCTGTGTTTAAGCAATATTCCGTGAGTGAAAATTTGATAAAGGGTGTGAAGTTGGATTTGCGGTATACCTCGCTTTAGCATTGCTTTTGATGCAATTCACATAAAATGACATTGAGAGAAATATAATACAGCTTGGTAAACAGTTTGAATTCACAAAATCTTTGTAATTCCTTTTTGTGGCTTAAAGAAACATGGACTGCTATAAAGTCTATTGATATTCCAGAGTGTGAGCGCTATTACATTCTTTTTTGTGGCTTAAAGAAACATGGACTGCTATAAAGTCTATTGATATTCCAGAGTGTGACCGGTTATTTCATATGGGGAAACATATGGATCATCTTGATGCCTGATATAGCATTGGGACTTTAAAATTAACACTTTGGACACAGCAAAATTGACTCCAGTTTCTTTCATTGATTACGCAGCTGACTCATATTATTTTTTTTGTGGTTTCAATACCACGTAATTTTTGATAAACAGTGATTCAGGTGGTGCTGTCCTTTTCCACCCCCTGGGGATGCCTAGGGGTGGGAATTGTTGTATCAATTTACACAGTATATATTAACACGGTTGTGTTTGTTTCTTTTCTGTATTAATTGACCCAGTATATATTTTTATTTACACTGTATGTGGTACGGATGTGTTTGGTGGATGGGGTTTGTGTGGATACGAGTAAGCGTGCCTCTTATCTTTCCTGAGAGGGCTATGATATACACTGCTTTCGAATATTGTAGTTACAATAAATAAAATAACTTGTTCTCTAAGTCTCATTGGCTGGGATTATTTATTATTATTGAGTTGAGGACCGACTCTATCCCGTGCCTGAGCACTCTACAATTTTGGTTGGTGCGGTCACCCTATATATAATGCAACTGTAAGATATGTTTCGTGTCTTTCACGTGACTCCAAAGATCTAACACCATAGGTTGTAGAATCATATCTAACCACTCTGATAGAGACCCTATACCGCTAACTATTGGCCTTCCTACCACATTTTCTGTACTCTTATGTACCTTAGGGAGGTGATTAAATATCGGTATCTTTTGATAGGTGACAACAAGATACTCACTGGTGTTCTTATCAATAAAACCTTGTTCCACACCATCATCCACCAAAACTCTAAATTTCTTGTTGAAAGTGTTAGTGGGATCTGAACTTAAGATTCTATAATCATGTGTGTTAGTTAGCTGCCTTAATGCTTCCTTAATGAAATCATTCCTATTTTGAACAACCACAGAGCTCCCCTTGTCAGCGGCACATATTACCAGATCCTTATTCTGTGATAGGTTCTTAAGTATCTCTTTCTCCTTGTGTGTTAGATTTTGTCTAGTATTAGAATGTTGGTGGTAAGATCATTCTCAACCCTATTCTGGAATTTTTCAATTATGTTTCCTCGACTCTGTATGGGGTAGAAGGTAGATGTTTTTCTTAATTTTGGTGTGCATATACTCTGTTCAGTGTGAGCTACATCCATTGTACTTTCATCAGCTAAAGATCCCAATGTAGCCAAGTCACAGAGATGCTGGAAATGTAATTCACCTGCATCCATATTCCTATCAGAGCTAGGTTGAACAACCATGCTCTCTGGTGACTGGTCTTCATTGGAAATATAGCTGCCTGATGAGAAATGTTTTTTAAGGGTCAGTTTTCTAATCAATTTGTTAACATCCAGGAGTGCATTGAATAGATTAAATGAATTTGTAGGTACAAATCCTAATCCCAATCCTAATATTTTTAATTCCACATCATTTAAGGTGTATGAAGACAGATTAATGACATTTGTTATTGGCAATGTGTCTGTCTTTGTTGTTCTTAGAGGGTACCTCCCTCTTGAGGGTCCTACGGTGTCTTGCCCCCCCCCCCCCCCGTCTGATTTTGGCTGGGGAACCAAAAAAACCTGGTTCATCTCTGATCTTTCAATATTATCAGGATTATTTACAATATATGGATTTTCAGCTACTGGGGTGCTATACTTGGAACCCTTATGAGTGTTCTTCAATATGGATACAGGCTGTTTTGTGTTTTCTTTGGGTCTAAACACTTGTTGATTATGATTAGTGTGACCCATATGCTGTTGATTGTGCTGATAGTATTGTGTTAATTGCCTAGTTTGAATACCAGGCCCTGAATCTTCCTCTCCTCTGTTTCACTATCTGAAAACTGAATATGTCTATTGTTTCTGCCTCTTCCTCTGTTTCTACGTCCTCTACCTCTACCCCTAAACCCAAAGTTACTCCTTTGGTTAAATTACCTTCTGGTCAAAAACCTCTCCTTTCTATTCCAAATATAGACCATGTTGTTGTATAATCTGACTGGTCCCTAATACATTTGGAGTGTTTTGTTTCTAACAGTAATTTCTTGGCCTCTGCCACTATACTCTGCAATGTTTGATCAAACGTTGGGTAGCTACTATGTTCACACCTAACATTCAATTCATCCTGTATTAAAGTAATCTCATTTTTACTATTAAGTAATCGGCTAGTCTTAAATTGTATTAGCAACTGCATCAATCTGAATGAGCATTCAGACAGGACATCATTCCACTGATTAATGAATGCCCTATCCTCTGTTAAAAAAGTGGGATATTTATTGAGTCTCAATCCCCTTGATATAATGTTCATTTTGCTGTAACTCTCTAATGTCCAAATGTCCCACTTGAGTTTATTTTCTTTTAACAGATGATATTCCATTTCCTCAAACAATGCAGTTAGGGTATATTTAGAGTGACCTGTCCATAGAAAAAATAGTCCAACAATCCGGGTTTAACTCTTCCCTTTCCTGGGCATTTCTTAGAGAAAAAAGGTTATTGGTCTTGATGCTACTTCCATTTGTGCCTCCATTATCCAGGTCTAGACAAACAAACAACCCCTCCTAGTCTAGAGCCACTGTTTATGGATAGCGTAACTCAAACGCTAGTGTTAATGTACAAAACTGTCAAAGGGGTTAACGGTGTCTCTTACTCTAGGAACTGGGTATCCCTTTAGGGTATATTATATATATGTAAAATGCTGCAGCCAGCTGGGGATCAATGAGACTGCCTCTCATACCAATCAGTCACAGAATTGCGATAGTGTGATAATAAAAGTTCTTACTGAAGCTTCCTGTACTCCTGGCCGATTTAAGGTAGAGGCTGAATCTCCGCTATAGTCCCGCTCTGGAAATCCTTCCCGAGATCCGACACCTATCCGTGTCTGTAGCGTGTTCTTCCTCCAGTCAGCTCTCCATACCCTCCTCGGCCGTTTGCAGGGGCGCGGTTCAGGCTCCATCAATCGGAGCGTCCGATGACGTCAACTCTCCCAAAACAGCTGCTGCAAGGACCTGAACTCACTCCGGACAGTATAACCTGGGCAATGTACTATCTCCAAAGCATGCCATGCTCACAGGGGTTAGTGTCAGCAACAAAATAGAAAAGTAGAAAGGAGCACCGGCTGTGAGATGAATATTTTAAAAAAATTATTTATTTACACCATTGGCGTCTGATTAAAAGTTCCACATAAGCTGCACAAACAGGTGTACAAATAAGTGAATGGTCAGCAAAAAGATGGTGTTGTAATTGAAGATAACACACTATTAATTACATGTGATGTTGAGTCCCTTTACACTTCAATCAAACACGATAAGCGGTGTTATGCAATCAAATATTTCCTAAACATGGAGGCCAATAACAAACTAAAAAGAAATAATTTTATTCTAAGATTACTCAAATTTGTCTTGGAGCACAATTATTTTGTGTTTAATGATCGCTTCTACCTTCAAACACAAGGGACAGCCATGGGCTCTTCCTGTTCACCCACGTACGCCAACATCTACTTTGGTTGGTGGGAACGTGAGGTGGTTTTTGGGGATACACTTACAGAATACACTGATAACATTATACTATGGGTCAGGTATATAGATGATCTACTAATTCTGTCAAAAGGTGGGGAATACATTTTCAATGAATTTGTAAACAAACTGAATAATGATGATTTGAACATAAAATTAACTTAGCACAAGAGTTCAAATGAGGTGGAATATTTGGATATTAAGATCTACAAGGATAGTTCAGGACATTTAAATACAGATCTATTTAGGAAATTCACAGCCACAAGCTCTATTTTGGAATTTAGTAGCTGTCATTTATGGCCTTGCATATGTACATTCAGTCATATGATAACTACGATAATGGATCGGGGTTGTTATATGTCTGATTCATAATATTCATGTTGATTTATGTTGTTCGATCTTCAACAACTGAACTTAATGATATAAAACTTGTTCATATAAAATCAACGTTGCATATGGCATATAAGTGTAGAAATGCTTATTAATATGTTGTTCCGCATGTGGATTGATGATAAAATCTGCGAATAAACCATATCCGACAACATGAGGAATTATGCTTGTTATTTGTTTACATTATGGATTAAATGTGACCATTATTATGATACAATAGGAGGAGAGAGGTGTGTGACAAAAGGATTTGTTAATGAAATCCAGACCGTGTGACTTATCACATGACCCGTTGCAACCAATAACGGGTATTCAACTCGGATAGGCTGTAGAGAGGACGTGTGCAGAATACGACCTCAGGATTGGTCAGAATCTGCTATTTAGAGGTAGGGAAAGTTACATTCAGGTTCACCTTTGAGAAAGCTGATGCAAAATGCACATCAGGCGTTTGTAACATGGTGTGGGCTATACATTTATATGTGTGAAAATTGTTCCACATATGTTTGATCTTAGATACTCTTATGGCATGTAACTGGAATCTGTGAAAAAAATCACAAAGAGAGAGGGCGCCTCCTAGTGCAAATCTGTGGGAATAGTTGTAATCACAGATCAGGTAGATAGTGTAATACTCACAAAATGAGCAGCACCCATGTGCTAATTGATTCAGGCTGGGGGAATTGCAGTGACCTAGCTACACTGATCCTGCAGCAGGATGGTGGATCCAGGTAATCCAGGGAAAGAGAAAAGCTCAAACTTCCAAAGCGTGGTTTAAAAAGTAATTTATTTAAAAGTAAGGATGTACTCAACACATCCAAACCAAAGTAATAAAAACAAGTGTTTTAAAAACAGTTGCAACACGTTTCTCAGCCAGACTGGCTGTTTCACAAACAGTTGCAATGCGTTTCTCAGCCAGACTGGCTGTTTCATCAGGCATCTGATGAGATGCCTGATGAAACAGCCAGTCTGGCTGAGAAACGCGTTGCAACTGTTTTTAAAACACTTGTTGTTATTACTTTGGTTTGGATGTATTGAGTACATCCTTACTTTTAAATACATTACTTTTTAAACCACGCTTTGGAAGCCTGAGCTTTTCTTGTTCCCTGGATTACCTGGATCCACCATCCTGCTGCAGGATCAGTGTAGCTGGGTCACTGCAATTCTCCAGCCTGCATCAATTAGCACATGGGTGCTGCTCATTTTGTGAGTATTACACTACCTACCTGATCTGTGATTACAACTATTCCCACAGAGTTACACTAGGAGGCACCCTCTCTCTTTGTGATTTTTTTCACAGATTCCAGTTTCCTCACCCATCTTCAAGAGAGGAGCTGCCCATCATATAGGAGGACATATTCAGACGAACCTCCTCAACAGATGTACTTTTTTGGAATCCATCTATACCAGACTTTTACATATTAGACCTCCATGTTTGGACTCAGTTAAGTTTACCAATATAGTGTAATGTGTAATATATAACTACTGAATGGTTATTATATATCATAAACCAATATATTATATTGCTTTACTTATAACTTATGAATGGGGTATTGTACACTGGTCCATATACTATTTGTATATTTGCTAGTCTTAATCCATATTAGGAATTTGATCTACTTACCATCTAACTTCTGGTTTATTTATTTGTGAGTTGGTATCATACTTATTGTGATATTTATCATCTATTTGTTGGTTAAGGGCTTTTGTTGATACTTAGACATTGGCAGTCGTTTAGCGCCCCCTAGGGTTGCACACTCAGCTGTTAGCAACAGTTTGGATCTTACGGCATGTAGCTGCACATATCTAATTAACTACTGTGGTTATTTAATGGCTACTGAGAGTAATCTAAATGTAAATATGTTTAGGAATGTGTCCCTGTTTATTATATAGGTATTTCTATGCTCAGTGGCTATATCCTTTGATTTTTATTGAGGCTATATTCCCCCTGGCCGCATTTAGATCGGACATAAGATAAGACGTATGGTTGTTCACTTTTTTGTGAATTATAGCTCTACACAGGTCTTAATACCTTTCTTTTATTCTTTTATGTGTGTTTGTCTTGTGGATATGTTTCCGTAATTAACAGATTTTTAATCTTTATATTACTCAAAGAAAATTTTTATTGTGTCATTTTTGTAACTTTGCCTACTAGATATACTAACACTCTCTAAGCGAGTGCTCTATATCTTGGTTCTTCAAACCATGAGTCGGAACCCATTACTGGGTCGCAACACCATGTTTACTGGGTCATGACTTGTGGGTGCTATATGAGAGTGTGGGAGTTATATGAGAGTGTGGGAGTTGTATGAGAGTAAGCGTGGTGTGTTTTGTATGAGAGTGTTGTGGTGGTGTGTGTGTGTTTGAGAGTGTGTGGTGTGTGTGTGATAGTTGTATGAGAGTGTGTGTTATTAACTTTTAAAAACAAAATAGAAAAGTAGAAAGGAGCACCGGCTGCAAGATGAAAATGTTAAAAATATTCTTTATATACACCATTGGCGTCAGATTAAAAGTTCCACATAAGCGGCACAAACAGGGGTACAAATAAGTGAATGGTCAGCAAATAGCAACTGACGCTTTTCGGCTGGGTAGCCGTCCTCATAAGTTGCTACTTGTCACAATAAAATTCACAAATTTAAAAGCAACAGATCATTTCTGATTGGTTTCATCTTAATTGTTAAATGATTAGCACATGTTCCACAATAAATGTATTCGATCTCAGCTATTAACCCATAAACAACTGTTCTCTAAGAGCTAATGTTAAGCTTGAATGTACCTTGGATTTTTCTTAGTTAGACATGATAGATATTCCCCACTCACAAGCAATGCTTCACTGGCTAAATAGCAAAATATACAATCTCTACTGCTATGTTAAAACTTAACAAACCTATTATTTGCAGACATAAGCCTTGTATTAATACTGTTGAAAAACTTCAAGGGTTATGGTATATTTGATCTCAATACACCCATATAGTAAATATAAATATAAACTGAGCTGTGAATGGAAAGACAGTCCGGATTCTGCATATATATGCCAATGATTTATACAAATATTAAGTTGCATACTGCAATTTATGTACAAATTGTGGTTTTACTAAAATTCTATGACATTGCCAATGCTACGGATTGCCCATAGAGGGATGTCCATCCAAAGTTCCTGTGTTAGTGTCAATCACACATCCTTGCTTGAATGGGGGGTAGGGATTACTATCTATAAAGATAAAGATAAAAAGTACATCTATATCTCTCCTAATATAAGCCTGCTGGCTAATGCATAATAATCATGACTTAAAGGAGCCAGCTAAATATTAATCTTACATTAAATACATTAGAAAGCTGCGTATGCGAGCATGATCCAGAGGATATATATTTAAACAATAAAAAAGACTAAATCTCATTGACATTCACCCTAACTATGCAAAGTCATGTATGTTGGATCCTAACTCCAAAGAGTCCCAATTTGTCAATAGCATTACCAATAATTCATAAGGTCACAATCCGAATTAAAACCTTTTGGAACTCTAGTTTGGAGCTTAAAAATCCAAAATACTTCCTGGCGGCCTAAAATTCTACATTTTATTATGTACTGTGGCAAAATGTTGTACTAATGGTGTGCTTGCAACCCCTGATTTCATAGAAGATAGGGGTTCTCTTATTCTAGATCTAACCTCTCTGACCGTGAGACCTACATACTGTTTCTGGCACTCTTTACATGTTATTAGATAAATAACATATGTGGACCTGCAATTCATACAAGTACGTTTCTGGAACTCTTGTCCTGTAAAGGTAGAAACAAACTCGGTCCCTGTGTCCACCTTTCCACAGGCTACACAATTTGAAAAATGGCACTTATACATGCCTCTCGTGGTCAACCATGATGAATGTTGTGGAGGCTCTTTGTTTGGCAATTTAGTAGTTGAAATCATATTCCCTATGGTCATGTTTTTCTTATAAGCAAACCTACATTATTTTACATTCAATTTGGATAAACCATCATCCGCCCTCAGTATGGGAAGATGTTTTCATATGATGTTACAAATATTAGTTTATTGATTACTATATGTTGTTACAAACAGTAGATCATTAGATGGCTTTTCCTTTTTTTTACTTCCTGTTCTAGATTCTCTTGTTAACAAATCTTTACGGTTCAATTTCATAACTGAAAGTTTAGCTGATTCTATTATTGATTTTTGGTATCCTCTTTGTTCTAACCTTTCAGTTAGTAAATTTGCTTGCTCATCATAACTCTTGTCATCTGAGCAATTCCTTCTAAGTTGTGGGTACTGTCCTTTTGCTATTCCTTTAAAAGTGCTCCTAGGATGGCAACTAGATGCATGCAATAATGTGTTGCCTGATATTGGCTTTCTGTATACTGAGGACAAAATATTTCTTCCATTCACCCCTCTTAATGTCAAATCAAGATAGTTAATACTAGAGCTATGGTTTACTGAGGTAAATTTAATCCCTACATTGTTATGATTTAGACCTGATGTAAATAATTCCAGGGTCTCCTGGTCACCTTGCCAAATAAATAGGTCATCTATAAATCGTTTATAGATGACTATATTCTCTCTGAAGGGGTTCCTATCTCCAAATATGTGGTCCCGCTCCCACCAACCCATGAAAAGGTTGGGATAGGAGGGGGCAAAATGTGTACCCATTGCGGTTCCACATACCTGGAGATAGAAAATCCCCTCAAACAAGAAATAGTTATGCTTCAGGAGAAAATATGTCACATTGACCACATATTCACAAAAGAGCAGGTCCCTGCCATAATGTTTGTTCAAAAAGTAAGCTATGGCCTGTAGGCCATATTTGTGAGGTATTGAGGAATAGAGGGATTGTACATCCACAGTTCGCCAAGTATACTTATCACTCCACTCTATATCTGATACCAACTGTAAGATATGTTTTGTGTCTTTCACATGACTCCAAAAATCTAACACCATAGGATGTAGAATCATATCTAACCACTCTGATAGATGTTCTGAAAAAGACCCTATACCGCTAACTATTGGCCTTCCTACCACATTTTCTGTACTCTTATGTACCTTAGGGAGGGATTTAAATATCGGTATCTTTTGATAGGTGACAACAAGATACTCACTGGTGTTCTTATCAATAAAACCTTGTTCCACACCATTATCCACCAAATCTCTCAATTTCTTGTTGAAAGTGTTAGTGAGATCTGAACTTAAGATTCTATAATCATGTGTGTTAGTTAGCTGCCTTAATGCTTCCTTAATTAAATCATTACTATTTTGAACAACCACAAAGCCCCCGTTGTCAGCGGCACGTTTTACCAGATCCTTATTCTGTGATAGGTTCTTAAGTATCTCTTTCTCCTTGTGTGTTAGATTTTGTCTAGTGTTAGAGTGTTTGTAATATAAGGTGGTAAGATCATTCTCAACCCTATTCTGGAATTTTTCAATTATGTTTCCTCGACTCTGTATGGGATAGAAGGTAGATGTTTTTCTTAATTTTGGTGTGCATATACAGTGTGAGCTACATCCATTGTACTTTCATCAGCTAAAGATTCTAATGTACCCAAGTCACAGAGATGCTGGAAATTTAATTCACCTGCATCCCTGTTCCTATCAGAGCTAGGTTGAACAACCATGCTCTCTGGTGACTGGTCTTCATTGGAAATATAGCTGTCTGATGATAAATGTTTTTTAAGGGTCATTTTTTTAATCAATTTGTTAACATCCAGGAGTGCATTGAATAGATTAAATGAATTTGTAGGTAAAAATCCTAATCCCAATCCTAATATTTTTAATTCCACATCATTTAAGGTGTATGAAGACAATTAATGACATTTGTTATTGGTAATGTGTCTGTCTTTGTTGTGTTCTTAGAAGGTACCTCCCTCTTGAGGGTCCTACGGTGTCTTGCCCCCCCCCAGTCTGATTTTTGCCGGGGAACCGAAAAAACCTGGTTCATCTCTGATCTTTCAATATTATCAGGATTATTTACAATATATGGATTTTCAGCTACTGGGGTGCTATACTTGGAACCCTTATGAGTGTTCTTCAATATTACATTCAAGCTTACCATTACATTCAAGATTAACATTAGCTCTTAGAGAACAGGTGTTTATGGGTTAATAGCTGAGATCAAATACATTTATTGTGGAACATGTGCTAATCATTTAACAATTAAGATGAAACCAATCAGAAATGGTCTGTTGCTTTTAAATTTGTGAATTTTATTGTGACAAGTAGCAGCTTATAAGAATGGCTACCCAGCTGAAATGCGTCAGTTGCTATTTGCTGACCATTCACTTATTTGTACCCCTGTTTGTGCCGCTTATGTGGAACTTTTAATAAGAAGCCAATGGTGTAAATAAAGCATAATTTTAAAATTTTCATCTTGCAGCCGGTGCTCCTTTCTACTTTTCTATTTTGTTGCAGACACTAACCCCTGTGAGCACGGCATGCTTTGGAGATAGTACATTACCCAGATTATACTGTCCGGAGTGAGTTCCGGTCCTTGCAGCAGCTGTTTTGGAAGAGTTGACATCATCAGATGCTCCAATTGGTGGAGCCTGAACCGCACCCCTGCAAACGGCCAAGGAGGGTATGGAGAGCTGACTGGAGGAAGAACACGCTACAGACACAGATAGGTGTCGGATCTCTGGAAGGATTTCCAGAGCGGGACTATAGCGGAGAGTAAGTACAGGAGGCGTTGGTAAGAACTTTTATTATCACACTATTGTAATTCTGTGACTGATTGGTATGAGAAGCACTCTCATTGATCCCCAGCTGGCTGCAGCATTTTACAGATATATAATATACCCTAAAGAGATACCCAACTCATAGAGTAAGAGACACCGTTAACCCCTTTGACAGTTTTGTACGTTAACACTAGCATTTGGGTTACGCTATCCATAAACGGTGGCTCTAGACTAGGAACGGTTGTTTGTTTGTCTAGACCTGGATAATGGAGGCACAAATGGAAGTAGCAGCAAGACCCATAACCTTTTTTCTCTAAGAAATGCCCAGGAAAGAGAAGAGTTAAACCCGGATTGTGGGACTATTTTTTCTATGGACAGGTCTAAATATACCCTAACTGCATTGTTTGAGGAAATGGAATATCATCCGTTAAAAGAAAATAAACTCAAGTGGGACATTTGGACATTAGAGATTTACACCAAAATGAACAAGGGGATTGAGACTCAATAAATATCCCACTTTTTTAACAGAGGATAGGGCATTCATTAATCAGTGGAATGATGCTCATTCAGATTGATGCATTTGCTAAGACAGTATAAGACTAGCCAATTACTTAATATTTAAAATGAGATTATTTTAATACAGGATGAATTTAATGTTAGGTGTGAACATAGTAGCTACCCTAAGTTTGATCAAACATTGCAGAGTATAGTGGCAGAGGCCAAGAAATTACTGTTAGAAACAAACACTCCAAATTTATTCGGGACCAGTCAGATAATACAAACAACATGGTCTATATTTGGAATGGAAAGGAGAGGTTTTTGACCAGAAGGGAATTTAACCAAAGGAGTAACTTTGGGTTTAGGGGTAGAGGTAGAGGATGTAGAAACAGAGGAAGAAGCAGAAACAATAGACATATTCAGTTTTCAGATAGTGAAACAGAAGCAACAGGGGATAGTTCATTATCAGGAGGAGAGGAAGATTCAGGGCCTGGTATTCAAACTAGGCAATTAGCACAATACTATCAGCACAATCAACAGCATATGGGTCACACTAATCATAATCAACAAGTGTTTAGACCCAAAGAAAACACACAACAGCCTGTATCCATATTGAAGAACACTCATAAGGTTTCCAAGTATAGCACCCCAGTAGCTGAAAATTCATATATTGTAAATAATTCTGATAATATTGAAAGATCAGAGATGAAACAGGTTTTTTCGTTTCCCCAGCCAAAATCAGACAGGGGGGGGGCAAGACACCGTAGGACCCTCAAGAGGGAGGTACCCTCTAAGAACACAACAAAGACAGACACCTTACCAATAACAAATGTCATTAATCTGTCTTCATACACGTTAAATGATGTGGAATTAAAAATATTAGGATTGGGATTAGGATTTGTACCTACAAATTCATTTAATCTATTCAATACACTCCTGGATGTTAACAAATTGATTAGAAAACTGACCCTTAAAAAACATTTCTCATCAGACAGCTATATTTCCAATGAAGACCAGTCCCATACAGTGTCGAGGAAACATAATTGAAAAATTCCAGAATAGGGTTGAGAATGATCTTACCACCTTATATTACAAACATTCTAACACTAGACAAAATCTAACACACAAGGAGAAATAGATAGTTAAGAACCTATCACAGAATAAAGATCTGGTAATACGTGCTGCTGACAAGGGGGGCTCTGTGGTTGTTCAAAATAGGAATGATTTCATTAAGGTAGCATTAAGGCAGCTAACTAACACACATGATTATAGAATCTTAAATTCAGATCCCACTAACACTTTCAACAAGAGATTGAGAGATTTGGTGGATGATGGTGTGGAATAAAGTTTTATTGATAAGAACACCAGTTAGTATCTTGTTGTCACCTATCCAAAGATAGCGATATTTAATCACCTCCCTAAGGTACATAAGAGTACAGAAAATGTGGCAGGAAGGCCAATAGTTAGCGGTGTAGGGTCTTTTTCAGAACATCTATCAGAGTGGTTAGATATGATTCTACAACCTATGGTGTTAGATCTTTGGAGTCATGTGAAAGACACAAAACATATCTTACAGTTGGTATCAGATATAGAGTGGAGTGATAAGTATACTTGGCGAACTGTGGATGTACAATCCCTCTATTCCTCAATACCTCACGAATATGGCCTACAGGCCATAGTTTACTTTTTGAACAAATATTATGGCAGGGACCTGCTCTTTTGTGAATATGTGGTAAATGTGACATATTTTCTCCTGAAGCATAACTATTTCTCGTTTGAGGGGGTTTTCTACCTCCAGGTATGTGGAACCGCAATGGGGGCACATTTTGCCCCCTCCTATGCCAACCTTTTGATGGGTTGGTGGGAGCGGGACCACATACTTGGAGATAGGAACCCCTTCAGAGAGAATATAGTCATCTATAAACAATTTATAGATGACCTTCTATTTATTTGGCAAGGTGACCAGGAGACCCTGGAATTATTTACATCAGGTCTAAATCATAACAATGTAGGGATTAAATTTACCTCAGAAAACCATAGCTCGAGTATTAACTATCTTGATTTGACATTAGGAGGGGTGAATGGAAGAAAGATTTTGTCCTCAGTATGCAGAAAGCCAATCCTAGGAGCACTTTTAAAGGAAGAGCAAAAGGACATTACACACGACTTAGAAGGAATTGCTCAGATGACAAGAGTTATGATGAGCAAGCAAATTTACTAGCTGAAAGGTTAGAACAAAGAGGATACCAAAAATCAATAATAGAATCAGCTAAACTTTCAGTTATGAAATTGAACCGTAAAGATTTGTTAACAAGAGAATCTAGAACAGGAAGTAATAAAAAGGAAAAGCCGAGACTTCCGGTGGGCGGCTCTAGAAGATGGCCGCAAGCTCTCTTAGCTCTGAAGAAATTCTCTTCTTATGACTGCAATTTTACCATTCTTCTATGCCATCTGCATCTCCCTTGACAGATAAGGTGTCCGGGAACTTATAGCAGATAGAAGCCTGTCAACTACTTCTTCCCTGGAGGTCAATTTACTGAAGATAAAACCCACAAGGGACTACAGAGCCATGGACCTCACAAGAGACATTGTTAAGCAGCTGAGTACTACCTTTTTACCTACTTTTGAATGTCTGTTCATAAGCTATGAACGACTACATGAAGCAGTGCGAGCAACTAGGAGACTCTGCCCTATCGGATCTGATGCTGTAAAGGAGGGAAAGACATCATTACGGATAACTTCCTTGACACCTACTACAGCACCTGCCCAATCATCGGCAAAACCAACTAGAGTATCTACTCCAAATGCTTCATCTACTTCAGTTCCTTCCGATTTGCTGGAGTATGAAGTTGAAAGTCTGGTGGATTCTAGGATTTCCAAGGGCGAACTCCAGTATTTGGTGCGCTGGAAGAACTACACCGAGGAAGATGACACCTGGGAACCCTCCTCTAATCTTTCCGCTCCTAAGTTGGTGGCACAATTCCATAGGCGAAATCCGGATTGTCCCCGGCCTCAAGCTGTGGGACAGCTTGCTTAGGTGGGGGGTCATGTCAGGTCTCCTGTCAGTCATTTCATAGCCCTTCCCACTTTGTCTTTAAGAGTATCCTGTTTCCTGTAAACAGGTGCTTAGTATTGAAACTGCTTCCTAGCAGGTGTATGTGCAGTTGTTTCTTAGGATACAAACCTAACATAATCTCCTTTCTCTAAGCCACTTGGACATCTGAACTAAGGATTAAAACTCCACTCTACTACTGCAGCATTTTTTGCCCCGGCAGTTTCTGAAGCTACATTGGACCGCAACATATTTCACAGCACACCTTCCTATTACAAAATCTTGCGCTCCCTTCTTGCCACAACTCCACTGGCACGTAGTGGTTGTTTCCTGAGTACAAGTCAACTAACCAGAAGAAAACCAAAGCAATTACAAAGAGGAAAATTGGATTGTAAAACCGGAACTTAGCCACACCCCCTTTTGTGACATCACTCTCTGTTCATTCAGCTTCAGTACAGCCTACTCTGATTCAGTGTGTCAGCAGCCTGTCAGCAAGTCTGAATAGGATTGTTTCCATCTCTACACTATCTGATACAAGGTAACACCTTGCCTGAACTAACTAACAGAGACTTTGTTTACTATAACACCAGAGCCTTTGTGTTGTTACATTGTGCCCAGATTAACTTTAACCTTTAATAACTTTTCACTGATAGTTAATCTGTATTCATCCACATTGAATACAGAAACTCAGGTGGAACAAACTCATTTTATGCAACACTGCAATTGAGATCCAAAAGTATATTCATAATTGTAACAGAGTAAACACAGAATATCAAATAATACTAAGCCTAACCGTGAAATGGATCCAGCAGAGCTGCCTCAGTATGTTTATTCACTTTCTCAACGTGTGGATCAATTTAATCAAGGGTTAAGGGAAATTCAGCTAGAAAATCAAACTTTGCATAAAATAATAAAGGACTCAATACAACAAAAATCAGGTCATACTGAAACTATCCCAGAACCATTAGTATCTCAACCAGATATGTTTCATGGTGACAGGAAGCTCTACAGACAGTTTAAAAATGCTTGCAAAAAATAAAACATATAATACTGATAAAATAAAGGTATTAACGATAATATCCTTTTTACGTGGAAAACCCAGGGCATGGGCCGACCAATTCTATGAAAATGATGATCCTATTTTAAGCTCTCTTGATGAATTCTATGAAGCAATGGATGATCTGTATCAGGATATCAACATCCAGAACACAGCTGAAACAAGAATGAGAGCATTTAAACAAGGAAAGAAAAATGCAGAAGAATACCTCACTGAATTTAAACATTACGCCACAGATTCACAGTGGAATTCAGTAGCGCTGAAAAATCAATTCAGGCTTGGTTTGTCTGATCCAATAAAAGACGAGCTAGCTCGCATTGAACCTCCCAAGATGCTAGAAGATTTAATGAAGTTAGTTGTGCAAATAGATAGGCGTCTCAGAGAGAGGAAGGCAGAACGTCAATCCTCAGAGTACACGCCGCGGCTACCTCAAATTCACTTTTCAGAGTCTCCTAATCCCCAAGCAATATCAAACAGTAATCCAGAAGCAATGGATATCGGGGTTATTCGAGGACCCCTGACGTCAGAAGAGAGGAGCCGTCGGAGAGCACAACAATTATGTATGTACTGTGCTAACCCTAATCACAGTGTGAAGGATTGCCCACTACTTATCCGTACAAAGAGAAGTAAATTTACTTATATACATTCTTTTATGCCTAAAGATCTAAAACCAACTTACTGTCATCTATCTCTATTTTTACAGTGGGACCAAAACCGAACGAGGATTGATGCCATCATAGATTCAGGAGCTACAGGAAACTACATAGATAGGACTTTCACTGTAAATAATAAAATTCCACTAGTGGTTAAGCAAACTCCTGTTGTAATTAGAGTTATTGATGGTACTAAAATATCCACTGGTCCTATAACACACAGTACTATACCATTATTAGTTACAACTCACACTGGTCACACAGAGTATATTGTTTTCGATGTATTGCCTTCACCTTTGTTTCCCATTGTACTAGGCTTAGATTGGTTGCGGCTACACCAACCTGGCATAAACTGGAAAACTCTAGCTGTTGAACTAAACTCCACTTATTGTCAACAAACCTGTTACCCAAGGGATATACTAATACAAATTCCAGATCCTATTCCAACACTACCCCCTCAATATACTGATTTTCAGGACGTGTTCAGCAAAAAGATGGCAGAAACTTTACCACCTCATCGCAAGTACGATTGCCCAATTGAGTTAATACCAGGGTCATCCATACCGTTTGGACACCTATACCCACTCAGCCCGCCAGAGTTGGCACATTTGAAAGAATATCTTGAAGAAAATCTGAGGAAAGGATTTATCAGACCGTCTACCTCACCCGCGGGAGCGGGAATGTTCTTCGTAAGGAACAAGGACTCATCTTTAAGACCTATCATAGACTATCGAGAACTCAATAAAAGAACAATCAAAAACAGGTATCCGCTACCTTTGATACCGGAACTCATATAACGCCTACAAGATGCTAAAATATTCACAAAGCTCGATCTACGTGGCGCATATACTTTAATCCGCATACGAGAAGGGGATGAGTGGCTGACGGCATTTAGAACCAGATACGGTTTATTCGAGTATCTGGTAATGCCATTTGGTTTATGTAATGCGCCAGCCACTTTCCAGAATTTCATCAATGAAATATTCAGAGATCTACTTGATGTATGCATTGTCATTTATCTTGATGACATCCTTATATATTCAGACACTATGGAGCAACATGTTAAAGATGTCAGGAAGGTTTTGACAAGACTTCGATCTCATCAATTATACGCTAAGCCAGAGAAGTGTTTGTTCCATACTAAGGAGGTGTCATTTCTTGGATACCATATCAGTCCAACTGGGATCCAAATGCAAGACAACAAAGTCCAGACAGTCTAAGAATGGAAAGAACCCGCTACTAAAAAAGAATTGCAACGTTTTTTGGGATTTGCAAACTATTACAGAAAATTTATAAAAAATTACTCCAAGATTGCAAGACCTCTCACACAACTTATCAGCTCGACTACTCCGTTCCGTTGGACACCTAGCGCTGCCGAAACATTTTCATACCTAAAACATTGTTTTACATCTGCACCTATATTACGTTTTCCAAACCCAAAGCTGCAGTATATCCTAGAAGTGGATTCATCTGACTTTGCAGTTGGTGCAGTACTCTCGCAAAGAGAAACGATAGATTCCCCCATTCATCCAGTCTCTTTTTATTCTAAGGTGATGACTGCTGCTGAGATGAATTACTCCATTGGAGACAAGGAGCTTTTGGCAAAAGAAACTCCTTGGAACACTGGAGACACCTGCTTGAGGGGACTTCTACTCCAATACTCATATACACAGACCACAGAAATTTAGAGTTTCTTCAAAAAAACAAAACACTATCTGCAAGACAGGTTCGATGGAGCCTTTACTTCTCACGTTTTGATTTTCATATCATGTATCGACCAGCCAGTAAGAATGGCAAAGCCGATGCTTTGTCAAGAAAGGATACCAAACCAACACAAAGCACAAATCCATCTTTTATCATTCCAGCAGAACATTTTATCCATCTGTCAACACAACAGGATTTCATAACATCTTTACGCAAAGCACTTACCAACGACAAAGAGATTCCACATTCTTTGGTAACAAAGCATACCAATGGATTATATTATCATGGTGAACAACTGTCACGTTTACATATTGTTTAATAACAACCAGTTACTTGTACTGTGAATATCCCTTTAATTCTCTGATCAATTTACCTGCTATGCTATTTAAGCCTCCTCCCCCCTCTCCACTTTGCTTGTTATTGTTTTCCACTAACCATAGTGTGATTCAAACTGAGCACTAATTTACCTCTTTGGATTTCAACCTAAATTATTCTTTTTGGATTCACCAAACTTTTCTTGCTGAAACCAGCCTACATCTTTTGTTACCGGATTGTCATTTTCTCTCAAGCCGTTGCTGTCAGCTTGCTTCATTCAGCCTAATCCTCCGCCCTGCATCGTGGAGCTGTGACGTCACACGCCAACATTTTCGGCATCAGCGCTGCAACCGCTTCACCAATTCAAGCTGTGAGATTTTTCCTTAAACTTTCTAAATACTTTGTTTACCCTCAAGGTACAGTCTGTAACCACTTACTTATTTTTCATGCTATTATCCTTTTTTGCAATAACTGCTACGCATACTTGCCCATAATTCCTGATATATTGTGGTAAAGCTTTATACTTTCATTGTAGCTAATTTTTGTGTTAACACTGTTTCATTTTTTCCTTTGGTTATAGTCATGGTTTTTCTGTTGTTTCTCCAGTAATCATTTACTTGATACAGCTATAGAAATATCTAATCCTATTTAACCATATAACAAAATTGCAAAGTTTATACTCGGATTCTGACATTACTTCCTTTAGTAATCCATGTTATTATCTAGTTTAAACCTTGCTACAAATCCTATTAACTCAGCAGTTGTGATTCATTTATATATTTTTCATACTACAACATAGTATCTTTAACATTACAGAATAACAAGCCATAAAATATGGATCCAGCTGAGATGTCTAATCAGATACAAACTCTCTCTCAAAAAGTGGATGCCTTAACTGATGGCCTCAATACCCTCAAACAAGAAAACCAGGGACTGAAAACTTATATTAAAGACTTTGTAGATAGTAGAACCCGGTTCCAGGAACCACAAGTTAGTCTCCCAGATGTATTCTCAGGGGATAGAAAACAATTTAGAGATTTTAAAAACGCTTGTCTTCTGTTGTTTGCACTAAAACCATACACATATCCCACTGACAGAGTTAAGGTGATGACTACCATTTCCTACTTAAGAGCAGAACCCAGAAGTTGGGCTAATTCCTTCCTGGAAACAAACGATGATATACTTAACTCTCTAGATTCCTTCTTTTCTACCCTTGGTCAGCTTTATGACGACCCTTACAAACAATTAACCGCTGAAACTGCAATGCGCTCTCTTAAACAGAGAAGAAGAGATGTAGAAGATTATATTGCAGATTTTAAGAGGCTAGCTACTGACACTCAATGGAATAATTTGTCTCTAAAAAATCAGTTCAGACTGGGTTTGTCAGAATCTATTAAAGACGAACTTTCTCGCATTGAAATTCCTCACACTTTGGAGGAACTAATTAATCTTAGTATCAGTATTGACAGAAGACTTAGGGAGAGACAAAACGAGAAAGGATATCATGAATCAACACATAAAAAACAAAACCCTACTTTACCAACATATTCTCATGTTAAAAACACCACTGAACCTATGGAAATTGGGTTTCTTAAAGGCCCATTAAGCAATCAAGAAAAGTTAAGAAGGCGCTCCCAGAATCTATGCATGTACTGTGCATCAGAAGAGCATACTGTCAAGGCCTGTCCTATTCTCCAGAAACAGAATAAGGGTAAGAACTCCCATCCTTTTTATTCCTTAAATGCTGTGTCACACTCTGCAAGCTACTGTAACCTATGCCTTCTCTTGCAGTGGGATCAACTTCGAGTGAACGTTTCAGGGATAATTGACTCTGGTGCTTCTGCTTCTTACATTGATGTGTCTTTTGCCACAAAAAATAAAATTCCACTTATAAAAAAAAAAGGCTCCTGTACCTTTAAGGGGTATTGATGGGGAGGTTTTGTCCTCTGGACCGGTAATGTATGAAACAATACCATTGCTCCTATCCACACCAGACCACCATAGGGAGTACATTTCTTTTGATGTCATTACATCCCCCGTCTTCCCTCTCATTTTAGGCCTACAATGGTTAAAATTACATAACCCTCTGATTTCATGGTCAGATCTAAGTGTAAAGCTTAATTCTGAGTATTGCTTATCCACTTGCTACCCTACTCTGCTTCTACAACCACCTCAAATCTCCACTGATATAGAGATACCTGATGTTTATGCTGATTTTATTGATGTTTTCAGTAAAAAAGAATCTCAAAATCTACCGCCGCATCGTATTTATGACTGCCCTATTGATTTATTACCAGGTGCAGTCATACCTTGCGGTCATGTGTTCCCGTTGTCCAAACCTGAACTGGAACACTTAAAATCATATATTGAAGAAAATCTACAGAAGGGGTTCATCAGACCATCTACTTCTCCCGCTGCGGCCGGTATGTTTTTTGTAAAAAATAAAGATGGCAGTTTAAGACCCATAGTGGACTACCGGCAGCTTAACAAGGTTACCGTTAAAAACCGGTATCCTTTGCCCCTTATTTCAGAGCTAATTGAGCGTTTGGAAGGTGCCAAGGTCTTCACTAAACTTGACCTTCGAGGTGCATATAATCTCGTTCGGATGAGGGCTGGAGACGAATGGCTGACGGCATTCCGTACTCGTTATGGCTTGTACGAATATACCGTCATGCCATTCGGTCTCTGCAACGCCCCGGCAACCTTCCAACACTTTATTAACGATATTTTCAAAGATATCCTTGACACTTATATTGTAATCTATCTTGATGATATTTTGATCTATTCAAAAACATTAGAAGATCACATAAAACACGTCAGACAGGTATTATCACGCCTACGCTCACATTCTTTATATGCTAAAGCCGAGAAATGTATATTTCATACAAACCAGATCACCTTTCTTGGTTATCAGATTTCGGAATTTGGCATACAGATGGATGACTCAAAAATCACTACCATAAGACAGTGGCCAGAGCCAAGTAATAAGAAACAGGTACAAAGCTTCCTTGGCTTTGCAAATTTTTATCGAAAATTTATAAAAAATTTTGCAGCAATTGCCAAACCACTTACCAACCTCACAAAATCAAATGTTAAGTTCATCTGGACTGCTGAATCCCAAAAGGCTTTTGATCTCCTAAAACAAAAATTTACTTCTGCACCTATATTACGTTACCCTAACAACCAACTCCAATATGTATTAGAGGTCGATGCCTCCGATTATGCTATTGGAGCCGTTCTTTCACAAAGAGAACATCTAAAGAAACCTCTACATCCCGTAGCTTTTTATTCAAGATGTTTGACGGCTCCTGAGTTGCATTACCCCGTGGGTGACAAAGAATTACTGGCTATCAAGGTTGCTTTTGAACAGTGGCGTCATCTCCTTGAAGGTGTCACATACCCAACCATAGTGTATACTGATCACAGGAATTTACAGTACCTCAAAAGTACGAAAACCCTCACTGCAAGACATGTTCGTTGGAATTTGTATTTCTCCAGATTTGATTTCCTTATCACTTACAGACCGGCTAGTAAGAACAAGAAGGCAGACGCTCTCTCACGACTGCCTACTTCCTCTGATCTCTGTCTTCCAAAAGAATCTGTAATCCCAGAGAATAAATACCTGTTGTTTCTCATTGATTCTATTCCATTCCTAAGAGAAGAACAACATAAAGACCAAACTAAGCCTCTTCAACAGTTACAAATGAAACAGGATTCCCTTTATTATTTTGATGAGAAGTTATATGTACCCCCTTCCATCAGAGATTTGATATTACATTCAGCTCATGAATCCTTATTTGCGGGACATACCGGAATCCACAAGACACAAGAGCTTATCAAAAGGAGTTACTGGTGGCCTGATATGAATACCGACATAATGAAGTACATTAACTCCTGTTCAGTTTGTGCCACCACTAAAAGATCAAAACATAGACCCTATGGGTTACTCATGCCTTTACCTACTCCATCACGACCTTGGGCCGACATAGCCTTGGATTATGTCGTTGATCTCCCCAGATCCTCCAATAATACCACTATCCTTGTCGTGGTGGACTTATTCAGTAAGATGATACATCTTATACCGTACCACAAGCTACCTACCGCTGCCGAAACTATACAACTGCTCCTACTACACGTCTTCAGACTTCACGGTCTCCCTCGACGCATTTTAACAGACCGTGGCTCCCAGTTTACTAGTTCTCTTTGGACTGAATTTTGCAAGATTTTCAATATTGACAAAAGACTTTCAACCTCTTATCATCCTCAGACTAATGGTCAGACTGAAAGGTCTAACCAAAGCATTGAACAATTCCTAAGGTCTTATTGTCATGTCGACCAACACTCTTGGTCTCAACATCTGCCCTACGCTGAATTTACATTCAACAACACAGTACATTCCACAACCAACCAGACTCCATTCTTCATTAACTATGGATTCCATCCAACATTTCAACTACTACCCCAAATCAGTTCACTACCATATATCTCTGATTTAACAAATTCCATCACTTCTAATTTTACAAAAGTCAAGAACGCTATTGAACAAGCTAAAACCAAACAGAAACTTTATTACGACTTAAGAAGGATGGCTCCACCACGGTACTCCCTTGGAGATTTAGTTTGGCTGTCAACCAAAAACTTACATCTTAATACTCCTAGCAAAAAACTTTCACCTTTATTCATTGGACCTTTTCAGATAATCAAAATCATAAATGAGAATGCAGTTCGGTTACAATTACCTAGCACTTTGAAAATACACCCAACCTTCCATGTTTCCCTACTAAAACCCTACCGTTCTGTACGTGATGCCACTTCACGCCAAAGTATTCCTCCTATCTCCATTGATCCCAACATTGAATATGAGGTTAAATCCATACTTGACTCTAGAATGTATAGGGGTAACTTACAGTATCTGATAAGATGGAAAGGCTACACTTCGGAACATGACTCTTGGGAGCCAGCTGTTAATATATCTGCCCCCAGACTCATCTCGCAATTCCATCAACAGAATCCGGATCGCCCTCATCCCTGATCCACGGAGTGGATCATTTAGGGGAGCATCCTGTCACGTTTACATATTGTTTAATAACAACCAGTTACTTGTACTGTGAATATCCCTTTAATTCTCTGATCAATTTACCTGCTATGCTATTTAAGCCTCCTCCCCCCTCTCCACTTTGCTTGTTATTGTTTTCCACTAACCATAGTGTGATTCAAACTGAGCACTAATTTACCTCTTTGGATTTCAACCTAAATTATTCTTTTTGGATTCACCAAACTTTTCTTGCTGAAACCAGCCTACATCTTTTGTTACCGGATTGTCATTTTCTCTCAAGCCGTTGCTGTCAGCTTGCTTCATTCAGCCTAATCCTCCGCCCTGCATCGTGGAGCTGTGACGTCACACGCCAACATTTTCGGCATCAGCGCTGCAACCGCTTCACCAATTCAAGCTGTGAGATTTTTCCTTAAACTTTCTAAATACTTTGTTTACCCTCAAGGTACAGTCTGTAACCACTTACTTATTTTTCATGCTATTATCCTTTTTTGCAATAACTGCTACGCATACTTGCCCATAATTCCTGATATATTGTGGTAAAGCTTTATACTTTCATTGTAGCTAATTTTTGTGTTAACACTGTTTCATTTTTTCCTTTGGTTATAGTCATGGTTTTTCTGTTGTTCCTCCAGTAATCATTTACTTGATACAGCTATAGAAATATCTAATCCTATTTAACCATATAACAAAATTGCAAAGTTTATACTCGGATTCTGACATTACTTCCTTTAGTAATCCATGTTATTATCTAGTTTAAACCTTGCTACAAATCCTATTAACTCAGCAGTTGTGATTCATTTATATATTTTTCATACTACAACATAGTATCTTTAACATTACAACAACTTTACCTACCTGACATATTAGTTGAACCTATACTTAAAATGTACCATGATTCTCCCATCTCTGGTCATCTCGGAGTGAATAAAACTATAGCAATCATAGCAAGACAGTTTTGGTGGCCAGCTATGAGGAGGTCCATTACAGAATATGTAGACACCTGTCATGTATGTGTTACTACCAAACCAGAAAGACAGAAACCTTACGGACTCTTAATGCCTATCGCTCCATCTACCAAACCTTGGGAACATATTGAAATGGATTTTATTGTCGACTTACCTCCTTCTGGCAAACAGAACACCATTCTGGTAGTCATAGATCTCTTTACGAAGATGGGTCACTTTATACCCTTCCACAAATTACCTACATCTATAGAAACTGCAGATTTATTCATGAAACATGTTGTCAAATATCACGGGATCCCACGTAGAATCACCACTGATCATGGAACTCAATTCACCTCTCAATTTTGGAGAAAATTGTGTGACAAACTCCAAATAGACCATAGATATTCCACTTCATTCCATCCTCAGACCAATGGCCAAACTGAGAAACTTAATCAATGGCTTGAACAGTACATTTGCTGCTATTGTTCTCAACATCAACAAAATTGGCTCCAACACATTCATCTAGCAGAATTCGCTTATAACAATAATACCAATTCTTCAACTAAATTATCTCCGTTCTTTGCGAATTATGGATATCATCCTCAAATACTACTGACTGATTCACTTCCATCACCTTCACCATTGGTCGATGAGTTCCATAATTCGCTACTTGAAATATTCAAACAAATCCGACACAACATAATTGCTGCACAAGAGACCCAAAAACGATACTATGATCTGCGTAGAAGACCATCACCAAACTATCAGGTTGGAGATCTTGTTTGGTTATCCACCAAGAATTTAAAAATGCAAGTACCCAGTAAAAAACTTGGTAGTCTGTTTATTGGACCCTTTCCTATTGCCAAGGTCGTTATCCAGAATGCAGTCACTTTGACATTGCCTCCATCATCAAAACTTCATCCAACCTTTCATGTATCACTACTGAAACCGGCAAAACCTAACATAATCTCCTTTCTCTAAGCCACTTGGACATCTGAACTAAGGATTAAAACTCCACTCTACTACTGCAGCATTTATTGCCCCTGCAGTTTCTGAAGCTACATTGGACCGTAACATATTTCACAGCACACCTTCCTATTACAAAATCTTGCGCTCCCTTCTTGCCACAACTCCACTGGCACTTAGTGGTTGTTTCCAGAGTACAAGTCAACTAACCAGAAGAAAACCAAAGCAATTACAAAGAGGAAAATTGGATTGTAAAACCGGAACTTAGCCACACCCCCTTTTGTGACATCACTCTCTGTTCATTCAGCTTCAGTACAGCCTACTCTGATTCAGTGTGTCAGCAGCCTGTCAGCAGCCTGTCAGCAAGTCTGAATAGGTTTGTTTCCATCTCTACACTATCTGATACAAGGTAACACCTTGCCTGAACTAACTAACAGAGACTTTGTTTACTATAACACCAGAGCCTTTGTGTTGTTACATTGTGCCCAGATTAACTTTAACCTTTAATAACTTTTCAGTGATAGTTAATCTGTATTCATCCACATTGAATACAGAAACTCAGGTGGAACAAACTCATTTTATGCAACACTGCAATTGAGATCCAAAACTATATTCATAATTGTAACAGAGTAAACACAGAATATCACAATAACCATCATCGTGGTACCATGTGGTCAGACAACTTAAAACCCGACTCAGGCCAAAGCGGACTTCCCCCGCACACTGTAGACGCCTGCAACGGATCACAGCCCACATCGGGGGACAGCATCTTAGGGGCCTCATAGAAAGTCGATCTACAATGCTCCCCTATGTGGGCTACAGCTTGGATCGTCACACCGCCAAGGCTTTGGAAGGCTGCACATTATGCACACGTGGGACAACAGTTCAAATTATATCGGCCAGCATCGCACGCAAGCCACCCTGCAATAGCACATATCGATACTGCAAGGAATCAAGATAATTCAGGATATGATCATAGAATAACTGGCAGAGGAGTCGGCTAGGTCTTAACTTTATGTCTTGCAGCCTTCTGTATACACCACGTTATGGCACCGGGCATGGACAGATATTGCCGACTTAAATGTTGAGTTTTGTGTACTGTTGATGCTTACAAATTGTGCTCCTGTTTGCAGCACACACAGATTGGCAGAAGGTTTATTATGGGCAGATGAGTATAACAATGTGATGCCAATTTGCCTTTCTTAGGTCTATATATTGTCTGCTTAGTTCTCTTATGTCTGCACCTGTACTTTCTTCTTTCTGCCCCCTTGCTTGAGCAGAAGTGCTCCGTGTGCAGTTTATTTTTATTTATCTCTTTTTCTATGCAATTGGTTACGCTCTGTACTCAGTCGGATTTTACCCTGGGAGAACTGTGATGTTGGGACCTGATGTGCACGCTGCGCTCTCCAGCATATAGATGCAATATTTGGTTGTTGGCGCCTGATGATAGTTTCTAGAGAACACCATGAATGTAAACTCACAAAAATTATCAGTGATGCCAGATCTTGCACTGTGATCTCTCTAAATGTTTACTGACATTGCCTACATAGATGAGAATGTAACTGTCATAATTAACGGCAGCTAATTAATTTTCCCAATTAAACTGCAGTTGGCGTAGACATGGTTAACATACATAAGTATACCTCCAGGGGATGCCTCGGCTCCTTATGTGTATATCATTTTATAACAATCTTTGCTTTTAAGGAGTGAATAGGGGGGGGGGGGGTCCCATTGTAGCTCTGTGGCTCCTGTTGTTTGTTTGTTTTATATACAATCTATTTTTGGCTTGTGTTTGATTGAAGATATAGAAGAGTCCAACTGTCTCTTTCACCATGGTCAAGAAATCTGCTAATTTTTGTAGAAGAATATATATATATATGTTGCTTAGGTTGCAAAGTACTATAAACTTGCTCAGCTAGGTTATACATGTACTAAATTTTACCGCCTCCCTCCAACTCTACAGAATCGCTTTGATTGGATTCAGCCCTAGGGCTGAGCACTCTTAGAGATAATATCCCTCCTGGCCCCTACATTATATGGAAATTCTGCACCCAAAAATGCTATCATGTTTAGTGTACCCTCAGGCAGTTGCTATGTATGAGGGAGACAGCACACTCATTTTGTATGGCTCAATTGTGCCATGGTATTAGTCACTGAACATATCATATAATAATGTTATTCTATGTCTAATTTACATTAACTCAGCATCATTGATTTTATTTTATACCCACTGTACTAGCCATTCATCTATTGAAGGCTCCCACAGCTACAGCTCCTTAATATTGCTGCCTTGTAACTCAACTTGTGAGATGTGTGGAGGAATCTTCTGTTAGTTCTATATTTCTTTCATGTAATTAACAAGAGTCCATGAGCTAGTGACGTATGGGATATACATTCCTACCAGGAGGGGCAAAGTTTCCCAAACCTTAAAATGCCTATAAATACACCCCTCACCACACCCACAAATCAGTTTTACAAACTTTGCCTCCAAGGGAGGTGGTGAAGTAAGTTTGTGCTAGATTCTACGTTGATATGCGCTCCGCAGCAAGTTGGAGCCCGGTTTTCCTCTCAGCGTGCAGTGAATGTCAGAGGGATGTGAAGAGAGTATTGCCTATTGAATGCAGTGATCTCCTTCTACGGGGTCTATTTCATAAGGTTCTCTGTTATCGGTCGTAGAGATTCATCTCTTACCTCCCTTTTCAGATCGACGATATACTCTTATATTTACCATTTCCTCTACTGATTCTCATTTCAGTACTGGTTTGGCTTTCTACAAACATGTAGATGAGTGTCCTGGGGTAAGTAAGTCTTATTTTCTGTGACACTCTAAGCTATGGTTGGGCACTTTATTTATAAAGTTCTAAATATATGTATTCAAACATTTATTTGCCTTGACTCAGAATGTTCAACTTTCCTTATTTCCAGACAGTCAGTTTCATATTTGGGATTATGCATTGAATTATCATATTTTTTCTTACCTCAAAAATTTGACTTTTTTCCCTGTGGGCTGTTAGGCTCGCGGGGGCTGAAAATGCTTCATTTTATTGCGTCATTTTTGGCGCGGACTTTTTTGGCGCAAAAATTCTTTTCCGTTTCCGGCGTCATACGTGTCGCCGGAAGTTGCGTCATTTTTTGACGTTATTTTGCGTCAAAGATGTCGGCGTTCCGGATGTGGCGTCATTTTTGGCGCCAAAAGCATTTAGGAGCCAAATAATGTGGGCGTCTTTTTTGGCGCTAAAAAATATGGGCGTCATTTTTTTCTCCACATTATTTAAGTCTCATTATTTATTGCTTCTGGTTGCTAGAAGCTTGTTCACTGGCATTTTTTTCCCATTCCTGAAACTGTCATTTAAGGAATTTGATCAATTTTGCTTTATATGTTGTTTTTTTCTTTTACATATTGCAAGATGTTCCACGTTGCAACTGAGTCAGAAGATACTACAGGAAAATCACTGCACAGTGCTGGAGCTACCAAGCTAAGTCTGCTATAAACTTTTGGTATCTGTTTTCTCCAGCTGTTATTTGTATTGCATGTCATGTCAAACTTATTAATGCAGATAAAATTCCCTTTAGTACTGTTACATTACCTGTTGCTGTCCGTCAACATCTAATTTTCAGAGTGTTCCTGATAACATAAGAGATTTTATTTTTTAAATCCATTAAGAAGGCTATGTCTGTTATTTCTCCTTCTAGTATACATAAAAGTCTTTTAAAACTTCTCTTTTTTTCAGATGAATTTTTAAATGAACATCATCATTCTGATACTGATAATGGTTCTTCTGGTTCAGAGGTTTCTGTCTCAGAGGTTGATGCTGATAAATCTTTGTATTTGTTCAAGATGGAATTTATTCGTTCTTTACTTAAAGAAGTGTTATTTGCATTAGAAATAGAGGATTCTGGTCCTCTTGATACTAAATGTAAACGTTTAAATAAGGTTTTTAAATCTCCTGTAGTTATTCCAGAAGTGTTTTATCTCCCTGATGCTATTTCTGAAGTAATTTCCAGGGAATGGAATAATTTGGGTAATTTATTTACTCCTTCTAGACGTTTAAGCAAATTATATCCTGTGCCATCTGACAGATTAGAGTTTTTTGGGACAAAAATCCCTAAGGTTATGGGGCTGTCTCTACTCCTGCTAATGTACTACTATTCCTATGGCAGATAGTACTTCATTTAAGGATCCTTTAGATAGGAAAATTGAATCTTTTCTAAGAAAAGCTTACTTATGTTCAGGTAATCTTCTTAGACCTGCTATATTTTTAGCGGATGTTGCTGCAGCTTCAACTTTTTGGTTAGAAGCTTTAGCGCAACAAGTAACAGATCATAATTTTATAGCATTATTATTATTCTATAACATGCTAATAATTTTATTGGTGATACCATCTTTTGATATCATTAGAGTTGATGTCAGGTATATGTCTCTAGCTATTTTAGCTAGAAAAGCTTTATGGATTAAACTTGGAATACTGACATGTCTTCTAAGTCAACTTTGCTTTCCCTTTCTTTCCAGGGTAAATAATCATTTCGTTCCTTTCCTCACAACAAGGAACAAAAG
Organism: Bombina bombina; assembly: GCF_027579735.1. Lineage (NCBI taxonomy): Eukaryota > Metazoa > Chordata > Amphibia > Anura > Bombinatoridae > Bombina > Bombina bombina. Next base: position 585,818,847 of record NC_069500.1, on the reverse strand, counting down.
CCTGATCTTTCATCCTCAGGAGCGGTATCAGTTTGGAAACTATTTCCAATTTGGAATATATCCAAGCCTTATAGAAACCTATAGCCAGCTCCTAAGTACCTATGAAGGTGCGGCCCTTATTCCAGCTCAGCTGGTATGGGGCAGATTACGTTTTCTTCAAAGAAATTTGGATCAATTCCGTTCTTAATCTCTGGTTTCAGAAACATTGTTTCAGAAAGGTACAGAATTGGCTTCAAGTTAAGGCCTCCTGCTAAGAGATTCTTTTCTTTCCCGTGTCCCAGTTGTCACAGCAAGGCTCAGCATTTCTGAAATGTGTTTCAGATCTAGAGTTGGCTGGAGTATTTATGCCAGTTCCAGTTCTGGAACAGGGGCTGGGGTTTTATTTTATCTCTTCATTGTACCAAAGAAGGTCAATTCCTTCAGACCAGTTCTGGATCTATCATTATTGAATCGTTATGTTAGGATACCAACATTCAAGATGGTTACTGTAGGACTATCCTGCCTTTTGTTTAGCAAGGGCATTATATGTCTACAATAGATTTACAGGATGTGTATCTGCATATTCCGATTCATCCAGATCACTTTTAGTGTCTGAGATTCTCTTTTTAGACAAGCATTACCAGTTTTGTGGCTCTACTGTTTGGCCTAGCCTCAGTTCCAAGAATTTTTTTCAAAGGTTCTCGGTGCCCTTCTTTCTGTAATCAGAGAATAGGGTTTTGGTATTTCCTTATTTGGACGATATCTTGGTACTTGCTCAGTCTTCTCATTTTCGAAGAATCTCATACGAATCGACTTGTGTTGTTTCTTCAAGTTCATGGTTGGAGGATCAATTTACCAATCAGTTCATTGATTCCTCAGACAAGGGTAACCTTTTTAGGTTTCTAGATAAATTCAGTGTCTATGACTCTGTCCTTGTCAGACAAGAGAAGTTTAACATTGATATCAGCTTGTCAAAACCTTCAGTCACAATCATTCCCTTTGGTAGCCTTATGCATGGAAATGTTGGGTCTTAGGACTGCCGCATCAGATGCGATCTCCTTTGCTCGGTTTCACATGCGACCTCTTCAGCTCTGTATGCTGAACCAATGGTGCAGGGATTACTCAAAGATATCTCAATTAATATCTTTAAACCGATTTTACGACACTCTCTGACATGGTGGACAGATCACCATCGTTTAGTTCAGGGGGCTTCTTTGTTCTTCCGACCTGGACTATAATCTCAACAGATACAAGTCTTACAGGTTGGGGAGCTGTGTGGGGGTATCTGACGGCACAAGGGGTTTGGGAATCTCAGGAGGTGAGATTTCCGATCAATATTTTGGAACTCCGTGCAATTTTCAGAGCTCTTCAGTCTTGGCCTCTTCTGAGGAGAGAGTTGTTCATTGTTTTCAGATAAGACAATGTCACAACTGTGGCATACATCAATCATCAAGGAGGGACTCACAGTCCTCTGGCTATGAAAGAAGTATCTCGAATTTTGGTTTGGGCGGAATCCAGCTCCTGTCTAATCTCTGCGGTTTATATCCCAGGTATGGACAATTGGAAAGCGGATTATCTCAGTCGCCAAACGTTGCATCCGGGCGAATGGTCTCTTCACCCAGAGGTATTTCTTCAGATTGTTCAAATGTGGGAACTTCCAGAAATAGATCTGATGGCTTCTCATCTAAACAAGAAACTTCCCAGGTATCTGTCCAGATCCCGGGATCCTCAGGCGGAGGCAGTGGATGCATTTTCACTTCCTTGGAAGTATCATCCTGCCTATATCTTTCCGCCTCTAGTTCTTCTTCCAAGAGTAATCTCCAAGATTCTGAAGGAATGCTCGTTTGTTCTGCTGGTAGCTCCGGCATGGCCTCACAGGTTTTGGTATGCGGATCTTGTCCGGATGGCCTCTTGCCAACCGTGGACTCTTCCGTTAAGACCAGACCTTTTGTCTCAAGGTCCTTTTTTCCATCAGGATCTGAAATCCTTAAATTTAAAGGTATGGAGATTGAACGCTTGATTCTTGGTCAAAGAGGTTTCTCTGACTCTGTGATTAATACTATGTTACAGGCTCGTAAATCTGTATCCAGAGAGATATATTATAGAGTCTGGAAGACTTATATTTCTTGGTGTCTTTCTCATCATTTTTCTTGGCATTCTTTTAGAATACCGAGAATATTACAATTTCTTCAGGATGGTTTAGATAAGGGTTTGTCCGCAAGTTCCTTGAAAGGTCAAATCTCTGCTCTTTCTGTTCTTTTTCACAGAAAGATTGCTATTCTTCCTGATATTCATTGTTTTGTACAAGCTTTGGTTCGTATAAAGCCTGTCATTAAGTCAATTTCTCCTCCTTGGAGTTTGAATTTGGTTCTGGGGGCTCTTCAAGCTCCTCCATTTGAACCTATGCATTCATTGGATATTAAATTACTTTCTTGGAAAGTTTTGTTCCTTTTGGCCATCTCTTCTGCCAGAAGAGTTTCTGAATTATCTGCTCTTTCTTGTGAGTCTCCTTTTCTGATTCTTCATCAGGATAAGGCGGTGTTGCGAACTTCTTTTGAATTTTTACCTAAAAGTTGTGAATTCCAACAACATTAGTAGAGAAATTGTGGTTCCTTCATTATGTCCTAATCCTAAGAATTCTAAGGAGAAATCGTTGCATTCTTTGGATGTTGTTAGAGCTTTGAAATATTATGTTGAAGCTACGAAATCTTTCTGTAAGACTTCTAGTCTATTTGTTATCTTTTCCGGTTCTAGGAAAGGCCAGAAAGCTTCTGCCATTTCTTTGGCATCTTGGTTGAAATCTTTAATTCATCTTGCCTATGTTGAGTCGGGTAAAATTCCGCCTCAGAGAATTACAGCTCATTCTACTAGGTCAGTATCTACTTCCTGGGCGTTTAGGAATGAAGCTTCGGTTGACCAGATCTGCAAAGCAGCAACTTGGTCCTCTTTGCATACTTTTACTAAATTCTACCATTTTGATGTATTTTCTTCTTCTGAAGCAGTTTTTGGTAGAAAAGTTCTTCAGGCAGCGGTTTCAGTTTGAATCTTCTGCTTATGTTTTTTGTTAAACTTTATTTTGGGTGTGGATTATTTTCAGCAGGAATTGGCTCTTTATTTTATCCCTCCCTCTCTAGTGACTCTTGTGTGGAAAGATCCACATCTTGGGTAGTCATTATCCCATACGTCACTAGCTCATGGACTCTTGTTAATTACATGAAAGAAAACATAATTTATGTAAGAACTTACCTGATAAATTCATTTCTTTCATATTAACAAGAGTCCATGAGGCCCACCCTTTTTTGTGGTGGTTATGATTTTTTTTGTATAAAGCACAATTATTCCAATTCCTTATTTTATATGCTTCGCACTTTTTTTCTTATCACCCCACTTCTTGGCTATTCGTTAAACTGATTTGTGGGTGTGGTGAGGGGTGTATTTATAGGCATTTTAAGGTTTGGGAAACTTTGCCCCTCCTGGTAGGAATGTATATCCCATACGTCACTAGCTCATGGACTCTTGTTAATATGAAAGAAATGAATTTATCAGGTAAGTTCTTACATAAATTATGTTTTCTTAGTTTTTAATTGTTGTTTGATTAGTGTATGGTGGTTTGGGGGGAGGGTTCGGGGATTAGTTGGGGATGAAAATGCAAAATGAGAGAGCTAAACATATGTAGATAGCAGGAATGTAAATCGTTATTAATATATGGATTATCTTAGCTGTCATGTATTGATCTACTGAATGTCTGTTATGTTCTGAACAATATTATCTCTAGGTAAATGGTATGCCTACTGTATCTGTAGCTGTAACTTTCATTACAATGTCTGGAACTGTTGATTGTTGTATTCATGTGTTAGCTCTCAATAAAAAAGAATTTAAAAAACAAAACAAAAGGAAAAGCCATCTAATGAGCTACTGTTTGTAACAACATATAGTAATCAATAAACTAATATTTGTAACATCATAAGAAAACATCTTCCCATACTGAGGGCGGATGATGGTTTATCCAAATTGAATGTAAAATAATGTAGGTTTGCTTATAAGAAAAACATGACCATAGGGAATATGATTTCACCTACTAAATTGCCAAACAAAGAGCCTCCACAACATTCATCATGGTTGACCACGAGAGGCATGTATAAGTGCCATTTTTCAAATTGCGTAGCCTATGGAAAGTTGGACACAGGGACCCAGTTTGTTTCTACCTTTACAGGACAAGAGTTCCAGAAACGTACTGGTATGAATTGCAGGTCCACATATGTTATTTATCTAATAACATGTAAAGAGTGCCAGAAACAGTATGTAGGTCTAACGGTCAGAGAGGTTAGATCTAGAATAAGAGAACACCTATCTTCTATGAAATCAGGGGTTGCAAGCACACCATTAGTACAACATTTTGCCACAGTACATAATAAAAATTCAAGTAGTTTCACTTGGACAGCCATTGAGAGAGTATTTCAACCCCCAAATGGAGGAGATAGAGAAAGAATCCTAGGCCGCCAGGAAGTATTTTGGATTTTTAAGCTCAAAACTAGAGTTCCAAAAGGTTTTAATTGGGATTTTGACCTTATGAATTATTGGTAATGCTATTGACAAATTGGGACTCTTTGGAGTTAGGATCCAACATACAATATGTATGACTTTGCATAGTTAGGGTGAATGTCAATGAGATTTAGTCTTTTTTATTGTTTAAATATATATCCTCTGGATCATGCTAGCATAAGCAGCTTTCTAATGTATTTGATGTAAGATTAATATTTAGCTGGCTCCTTTAAGTCATGATTATTATGCATTAGCCAGCAGGCTTATATTAGGAGAGATATAGATGTACTTTTTATCTTTATCTTTATAGATAGTAATCCCTACCCCCCATTCAAGCAAGGAAGTGTGATTGACACTAACACAGGAACTTTGGATGGACATCCCTCTATGGGCAATCCTTAGTATTGGCAATGTCATAGAATTTTAGTAAAACCACAATTTGTGCAAAGATTGCAGTATGCAACTTAATATTTGTATTAATCATTGGCATATATGCAGAATCCGGACTGTCTTTCCATTCACAGCTCAGTTTATATTTATATTTACTATATGGGAGTATTGAGATCAAATATACCATAACCCTTGAAGTTTTTCAACAGTATTAATACAAGGCTTATGTCTGCAAATAATAGGTTTGTTAAGTTTTAACATAGCAGTAGAGATTGTTTATTTTGCTATTTAGCCAGTGAAGCATTGCTTGTGAGTGGGGAATATCTATCATCTCTAACTAATAAAAAGCCAAGGTACATTCAAGCTTAACATTAGCTCTTAGAGAACAGGTGTTTATGGGTTAATAGCTGAGATCAAATACATTTATTGTGGAACATGTGCTAATCATTTAACAATTAAGATGAAACCAATCAGAAATGGTCTGTTGCTTTTAAATTTGTGAATTTTATTGCGACAAGTAGCAGCTTATGAGGACGGCTACCCAGCCGAAATGCGTCAGTTGCTATTTGCTGACCATTCACTTATTTGTACCCCTGTTTGTGCCGCTTATGTGGAACTTTTAATCAGACGCCAATGGTGTAAATAAAGAATATTTTAACATTTTCGTCTTGCAGCCGGTGCTCCTTTCTACTTTTCTATTTTGTTGCTGATACTAACCCCTGTGAGCATTGCATGCTTTGGAGATAGTACATTACCCAGGTTATACTGTCTGAAGTGAGTTCCGGTCCTTGCAGCAGCTGTTTTGGGAGAGTTAACATCATTGGACGCTCCGATTGGTGGAGCCTGAACCGTGCCCCTGCAAACGGCTGAGGAGGATATGGAGAGCTGACTGGAGGAAGAACACGCTACAGACACGGATAGGTGTCGGATCTGGGGAAGGATTTCCAGAGCGGGACTATAGCAGAGATTCAGCCTCTACCTTAAGACCTGCCAGGAGTACAGGAGGCGTCGGTAAGAACTTTTATTATCACACTATTGTAATTCTGTGACTGATTGGTATGAGAAGCACTCTCATTGATCCCTAGCTGGCTGCAGCATTTTACAGATATATAATATAGCCTAAAGGGATACCCAGCTCCTAGAGTAAGAGACACCTTTAACCCCTTTGACAGTTTTGTACATTAACTTTTATAATACTTTCAAGTTTGACTACTATCAGGAATAAAGTATGCACACATTATTGTCACTTTGCAAAAAATTGCAGCTAACTTTTGGTAAATTACTTAAAAAAATTTCAGACTATGCATAAAAATAGGGTCGTAAAGGTATGCGGTATCATGGCACTGGGACTTGGGGAGAAACGTTTGAAGAACCCTGCTCTATATGGTGCTTCTTTCCACTTCATACATACACTAATTTAATTGGCACTGAGCACCCTCCACGTAGTCTTGTGTGGAAAAGAATTTGAAACACTGTGTCACACACATCATTTTGTAACTGATCTGTTTCTCTCTTTCACATCTAGCATCCTGCGTAACTATATAAACAGCTCCCAAATTACAATTTGCCTTTCTAAAATTATTTGGAGGACCAGGTACCGATGAGACTTGTTAGATGATCTCTCCAGAGCAGAGAACTTTAGATGAATCCAGGAAAACTGGTGTGACTTTTTTCCTAGCCAAGGTTGTGACATTTTTCCCTGTGACTTTTTTGTTTGTTTACCCTTCATCACCAAGCCCCAAATGCTATTGCCTTGTCTTTTTATTATGCAGTTGTTAATTATGCAGTTCTACTATATTTAATGGTCCTTTACAAGTTAAAGTATGAGCTAGCATTGTGCGTTAAATCACGCTTATCATATGAAGTATTGTTTTTATTTACCCCCATTATTACATGCTAAAGCATGTTATCAGTTGCCAAATGTCCTCCACAAAAATACTGGACAACCTGTTTGTGACAGGGCACAATGGTAGGTGGGATAACACAATGTCTCCCACAAAAGATCTATGTTAGCCAAACTCTTGAACTCACCATGTATAATTTTTACAACTGAGCAGTCATTTTACCATTTGGCTGCCAGTAACGCACCTAAAAAAAATTGCTGGCTGCTAGTAACGCACCTAAATCCCCTTGACTGCCCCTAACGTCTGTTTCAACTTTGAAATATGTTGAGGTATTGGATGTCTTTTATATATATATATATATATATATATATATATATATATATATAGCTAACATACGTGGACTGTACAAAAATACTGGACATATAAATAAGATTATTTTTTTTTTACACATCCTGATACATAAAGACTTCATAAACTAAATGCAGGATGTACAGTGTACCTTCTCATACTCTCACCCCTGGGGGTGTTGCCCCTTACATCCTGCTCAAAGGGTAGGATGTGCGTGTGTGTGCATGAATATATATATATATAGATATAGATATATATATATATATATATATATATTTGTACAAAATATCAGCACTCACCAACACACACAACCACTCTGTGCCAGGCCAGGTAAATCCAGAATAGTATGAACTGCAGTAGGACAGGACCCGGTGATGATCCGTTTATGACCCACAATAATAACAGCCAGCACCAGAGAATTGTTGAATCAGCAATTTAATGCAAAAACAGCATAACGTTTCAGCCCCCTCAGGAGCCTTGGTCACATGCAGCGAAATGAAAAGCAGGCATAAAATACAAAACCAATACAAAACCTTAAATACCCCCACCCACCAATCAGATACGTAACACAGAACCATTACCGCATGTGAGTCTAAGCACAGCTGTATCGCATAGCAATCTACATTGACCACGAACGGCCACTTGTAACCAAAGCGACGGTGTGCTAACAAATTATACGAAACAACGTGTTGCCACTGCGTTTGTGTTTACCATGGTTTCCTACGCTAGCGTAACTACGTCATCATGTACGCATGCGCAGTGGCAACACGTTGTCTCGTATTGTTAGCACACCATCGCTTTGGTTACAAGTGGCCGTTCGCTTTTCATTTCACTACATGTGACCAAGGCTCCTGTGGGGGCTGAAACGTTATGCTGTTTTTGCATTAAATTGGTGATTCAACAATTCTCTGGTGCTGGCTGTTATTGTTGTGGGTCATACACGGATCATCACCGGGTCCTGTCCTACTGCAGTTCATACTATATATATATATATATATATATATATATATATATATATATACACCTAATGGCCAAAAGTATCTAGAATAAGAGAACACCTATCTTCTATGAAATCAGGGGTTGCAAGCACACCATTAGTACAACATTTTGCCACAGTACATAATAAAAATTCAAGTAGTTTCACTTGGACAGCCATTGAGAGAGTATTTCAACCCCCAAATGGAGGAGATAGAGAAAGAATCCTAGGCCGCCAGGAAGTATTTTGGATTTTTAAGCTCCAAACTAGAGTTCCAAAAGGTTTTAATTGGGGTTTTGACCTTATGAATTATTGGTAATGCTATTGACAAATTGGGACTCTTTGGAGTTAGGATCCAACATACAATATGTATGACTTTGCATAGTTAGGGTGAATGTCAATGAGATTTAGTCTTTTTTATTGTTTAAATATATATCCTCTGGATCATGCTAGCATAAGCAGCTTTCTAATGTATTTGATGTAAGATTAATATTTAGCTGGCTCCTTTAAGTCATGATTATTATGCATTAGCCAGCAGGCTTATATTAGGAGAGATATAGATGTACTTTTTATCTTTATCTTTATAGATAGTAATCCCTACCCCCCATTCAAGCAAGGATGTGTGATTGACACTAACACAGGAACTTTGGATGGACATCCCTCTATGGGCAATCCGTAGTATTGGCAATGTCATAGAATTTTAGTAAAACCACAATTTGTGCAAAGATTGCAGTATGCAACTTAATATTTGTATTAATCATTGGCATATATGCAGAATCCGGACTGTCTTTCCATTCACAGCTCAGTTTATATTTATATTTACTATATGGGAGTATTGAGATCAAATATACCATAACCCTTGAAGTTTTTCAACAGTATTAATACAAGGCTTATGTCTGCAAATAATAGGTTTGTTAAGTTTTAACATAGCAGTAGAGATTGTTTATTTTGCTATTTAGCCAGTGAAGCATTGCTTGTGAGTGGGGAATATCTATCATCTCTAACTAATAAAAAGCCAAGGTACATTCAAGCTTAACATTAGCTCTTAGAGAACAGGTGTTTATGGGTTAATAGCTGAGATCAAATACATTTATTGTGGAACATGTGCTAATCATTTAACAATTAAGATGAAACCAATCAGAAATGGTCTGTTGCTTTTAAATTTGTGAATTTTATTGCGACAAGTAGCAGCTTATGAGGACGGCTACCCAGCCGAAATGCGTCAGTTGCTATTTGCTGACCATTCACTTATTTGTACCCCTGTTTGTGCCGCTTATGTGGAACTTTTAATCAGACGCCAATGGTGTAAATAAAGAATATTTTAACATTTTCGTCTCGCAGCCGGTGCTCCTTTCTACTTTTCTATTTTGTTGCTGACACTAACCCCTGTGAGCATTGCATGCTTTGGAGATAGTACATTACCCAGGTTATACTGTCTGAAGTGAGTTCCGGTCCTTGCAGCAGCTGTTTTGGGAGAGTTAACATCATTGGACGCTCCGATTGGTGGAGCCTGAACCGTGCCCCTGCAAACGGCTGAGGAGGATATGGAGAGCTGACTGGAGGAAGAACACGCTACAGACACGGATAGGTGTCGGATCTCGGGAAGGATTTCCAGAGCGGGACTATAGCAGAGATTCAGCCTCTACCTTAAGACCTGCCAGGAGTACAGGAGGCGTCGGTAAGAACTTTTATTATCACACTATTGTAATTCTGTGACTGATTGGTATGAGAAGCACTCTCATTGATCCCTAGCTGGCTGCAGCATTTTACAGATATATAATATAGCCTAAAGGGATACCCAGCTCCTAGAGTAAGAGACACCTTTAACCCCTTTGACAGTTTTGTACATTAACTTTTATAATACTTTCAAGTTTGACTACTATCAGGAATAAAGTATGCACACATTATTGTCACTTTGCAAAAAATTGCAGCTAACTTTTGGTAAATTACTTAAAAAAATTTCAGACTATGCATAAAAATAGGGTCGTAAAGGTATGCGCTATCATGGCACTGGGACTTGGGGAGAAACGTTTGAAGAACCCTGCTCTATATGGTGCTTCTTTCCACTTCATACATACACTAATTTAATTGGCACTGAGCACCCTCCACGTAGTCTTGTGTGGAAAAGAATTTGAAACACTGTGTCACACACATCATTTTGTAACTGATCTGTTTCTCTCTTTCACATCTAGCATCCTGCGTAACTATATAAACAGCTCCCAAATTACAATTTGCCTTTCTAAAATTATTTGGAGGACCAGGTACCGATGAGACTTGTTAGATGATCTCTCCAGAGCAGAGAACTTTAGATGAATCCAGGAAAACTGGTGTGACTTTTTTCCTAGCCAAGGTTGTGACATTTTTCCCTGTGACTTTTTTGTTTGTTTACCCTTCATCACCAAGCCCCAAATGCTATTGCCTTGTCTTTTTATTATGCAGTTGTTAATTATGCAGTTCTACTATATTTAATGGTCCTTTACAAGTTAAAGTATGAGCTAGCATTGTGCGTTAAATCACGCTTATCATATGAAGTATTGTTTTTATTTACCCCCATTATTACATGCTAAAGCATGTTATCAGTTGCCAAATGTCCTCCACAAAAATACTGGACAACCTGTTTGTGACAGGGCACAATGGTAGGTGGGATAACACAATGTCTCCCACAAAAGATCTATGTTAGCCAAACTCTTGAACTCACCATGTATAATTTTTACAACTGAGCAGTCATTTTACCATTTGGCTGCCAGTAACGCACCTAAAAAAAATTGCTGGCTGCTAGTAACGCACCTAAATCCCCTTGACTGCCCCTAACGTCTGTTTCAACTTTGAAATATGTTGAGGTATTGGATGTCTTTTATATATATATATATATATATATATATATATATATATATAGCTAACATACGTGGACTGTACAAAAATACTGGACATATAAATAAGATTATTTTTTTTTTACACATCCTGATACATAAAGACTTCATAAACTAAATACAGGATGTACATTGTACCTTCTCATACTCTCACCCCTGGGGGTGTTGCCCCTTACATCCTGCGCAAAGGGTAGGATGTGCGTGTGTGTGCATGTATATATATATATGTATATATATATATATATATATATATATAGATATAGATATAGATATAGATATATATATATATATATATATATATATATATATATATATATATATATATTTGTACAAAATATCAGCACTCACCAACACACACAACCACTCTGTGCCAGGCCAGGTAAATCCAGAATAGTATGAACTGCAGTAGGACAGGACCTGGTGATGATCCGTTTATGACCCACAATAATAACAGCCAGCACCAGAGATTTGTTGAATCACCAATTTAATGCAAAAACAGCATAACGTTTCAGCCCCCTCAGGAGCCTTGGTCACATGCAGCGAAATGAAAAGCAGGCATAAAATACAAAACCAATACAAAACCTTAAATACCCCCACCCACCAATCAGATACGTAACACAGAACCATTACCGCATGTGAGTCTAAGCACAGCTGTATCGCATAGCAATCTACATTGACCACGAACGGCCACTTGTAACCAAAGCGACGGTGTGCTAACAAATTATACGAAACAACGTGTTGCCACTGCGTTTGTGTTTACCATGGTTTCCTACGCTAGCGTAACTACGTCATCATGTACGCATGCGCAGTGACAACACGTTGTCTCGTATTGTTAGCACACCATCGCTTTGGTTACAAGTGGCCGTTCGCTTTTCATTTCACTACATGTGACCAAGGCTCCTGTGGGGGCTGAAACGTTATGCTGTTTTTGCATTAAATTGGTGATTCAACAATTCTCTGGTGCTGGCTGTTATTGTTGTGGGTCATACACGGATCATCACCGGGTCCTGTCCTACTGCAGTTCATACTATATATATATATATATATATATATATATATATATATATATATATATATATACACCTAATGGCCAAAAGTATGTGGAAAACTGACCATCAAACCTATAATTGGACATCCCATTCAAAAACCATGCTCATTAATATGTAGTAGCCACCCCCTTGCAGCTTTCTTCAATGTGTGTGTGTGTGTAAGTGTAATATTAATATAAAATATATATATATATATATATATATATAAATACGAAAATGGCAGGCACACCAAACTAATGTAGATAATGTATTTATTCAGACATATGGCAATAGTACAGAGCAACGTTTCGGGGCTCCCTCCCACCCCTTTCTCAAGCTCAATAATGACATGACAACATCCTGTTCCTATATACGATAAGAGATCCCACCCACATCTGATGTCATAGCTAGCTAAACATCTCATACCATTCAGGAGCAATCAACCCCAGATATCACAGATATTTCAATCAAACTGCAACAAAAAGATACAAATTAAAAAAAAAAAACAAAAGATCATAAAATATAACAAAATATTACAAAGGAGGAAAAACCACAAGGGGGGGGGGAATAAATGTACCATACTATGGGGGGTAGTTATCAACGTGTCTACTTTACCTGCCTTCGCCGGTTCAATACGCCCGCCTAAGCTCGCCTACCATCGCCGCCGTGGACCTGCAAAATTTCGCCTAAGTTATCAAAAACTCTGTCAAAAAGCTGCGCACCAAGTACGGGGCGATGAGCAGCGGACTGTGAGAGTTATCACTCATCCGATCTCGCTGCTCTTCGGCTTTTTGACAGCTTTCTTGCTAGCCTGTCACTAAGCACCCACACTAACTACACTGTTCTACCCCCTATACCGGAGCCCCCCGCAACTCAATAAAGTTATTAACCCCTAAACCGCCACTCTTAGACCCCGCCGCAACTCTTATAAATGTATTAACCCCTAAACCGCTGCTCCCGGACACCACCGCCACCTACATTATACCTAGTAACCCCTATCCTGCCCCCCCTATACCGCCGCCCTCTATAATAAAGTTATTAACCCCTATCCTGCTGATCCCAGACCTCGCCGCAACTAAATAAATAGTTTAACCCCTAAACCGCCGCTCCCGGACCCCGCCGCAACCTATATTAAACTTATTAGCCCCTATCCTGCCCCCCTACACCGTCGCCACCTATAATAAATTTATTAACCCCTATCCTGCCCCCCCTACACCGTCGCCACCTATAATAAATTTATTAACCCCTATCCTGCCCCCCACTACACGCCGCCACTGTAATAAAATTATTAACCCCTAAACCTAAGTCTAACACTAACCCTAACACCTCCCTAACTTAAATATTAATTAAATAAATCTAAATAATATTTCTTTTATTAACTAAATTAATCCTATTTAAAACTAAATACTTACCTTTAAAATAAACCCTAATATAGCTACAATATAAGTAATAATTATATTGTAGCTATCTTAGGATTTATTTTTATTTTACAGGCAAATTTCAATTTATTTTAACTAGGTACAATAGCTATTAAATAGTTAATAACTATTTAATAGCTACCTAGTTAAAATAAAGAGAAATTAACCTGTAAAATAAAAACTAACCTAAGTTACAATTACACCTAACGCTACACTATACTTTAATCAATTATTCCTATTTAAAACTAAATACTTACCTGTAAAATAAACTTTTAAAGGCATGTAAGGTAAAAGAGCCTTGAACTTTTTTAATGTAGAATAGGGTAGTGCGTTTTTTTATTTTGGGGGGCTTTGTTATTTTATTAGGGGGCTTAGATTAGGTGTAAGTAGCTTAAAATTGTTGTAATATTTTTTAAATGTTTGTAACTTATTTTTTTATTTTTGGTAACTTAGCTTTTTTTATTTTTTGTACTTTAGTTAGTTTATGTAATTGTATTTAATTGTAGTTATTTGTAGTTAATTTATTTAATTAATTTAATGATAGTGTAGTGTTAGGTTTAATTGTAACTTAGGTTAGGATTTATTTTACAGGTAATTTTGTATTTCTTTTAGCTAGGTAGTTATTAAATAGTTAATAACTATTTAATAACTATTCTAACTAGCTAAAATAAATACAAAGTTACCTGTAAAATAAATATAAACCCTAAAATAGCTACAATGTAATTATTAATTACATTGTAGCTATCTTAGGGTTTATTTTACAGGAAAGTATTTAGTTTTAAAAAGGATTCATTTATTTAATGATAGTGTAGTGTTAGGTGTAATTGTAACTTAGGTTACTTTTTATTTTACAGGTAAATTTCTCTTTATTTTAGCTAGGTAGCTATTAAATAGTTAATAACTATTTAATAGCTATTGTACCTAGTTAAAATAAATTGAAAGTTGCCTGTAAAATAAAAATAAATCCTAAGATAGCTACAATATAATTATTATTTATATTGTAGCTATATTAGGGTTTATTTTAAAGGTAAGTATTTAGTTTTAAATAGGATTAATTTAGTTAATAAGAGAAATATTATTTAGATTTATTTAATTAATATTTAAGTTAGGGGGTGTTAGGGTTAGTGTTAGACTTAGGTTTAGGGGTTAATAATTTTATTACAGTGGTGGCGGTGTAGGGGGGCAGGATAGGGGTTAATAAATTTATTATAGGTGGCGACGGTGTAGGGGGGGCAGATTAGGGGTTAATAGCTTTATTATAGTGGGCGGCGGTATAGGGGGGGCAGGATAGCGGTTACTAGGTATAATGTAGGTTGCGGCGAGGTCCAGGAGCGGCGGTTTAGGGGTTAACACATATATTATAGTTGCGGCGGGCACTGGGAGCGGCGGTTTAGGGGTTAATACATATATTATAGTTGCGGCGGGGTCTGGGAGCGGCGGTTTAGGGGGTAACATATTTATTATAGCTTGCGGTGGGCTCTGGGAGCGGTGGTTTAGGGGGTAATAACTTTAGTTCCGGCGGTGTAGGGGGGGCAGATTAGCGATGTTTAGACTCGGGGTACATGTTAGGGAGTTAGGTGTAGACAGCTCCCATAGGAATCAATGGGATGTCGGGCAGCAGCGAACATGAACTTTCGCTATGGTCAGACTCCCATTGATTCCTATGGGATCCGCCGCCTCCAGGGCGGTGGATTGAAAACCAGGTACCCTGGGCCGGAAAAGTGCCGAGCGTACCTGCTAGTTTTTTGATAACTAGCAAAAGTAGTCAGATTGTGCCGAACTTGTGTGCAGAACATCTGGAGTGACGTAAGAATCGATCTGTGTCGAACTGAGTCCGGCGGATCGAAGCTTACGTCACTAAATGTCACTAAATTCTACTTTTGCCGGTATCTAGGGCTTGATAACTAAGGCGAATCAGCCTCGCCACAAATACGCTGCGGAATTCCAGCGTATTTGAGGTAGACACGTTGATAACTAGAGGTCTATATGTACATATATATTTTTTATAAAATTTAAGCTTTCTTCAAGGTGTGTGTGTAATATTAAAATATATATATACACAAAGTGAAATACTGCAGTAAAGAATTGCTTTATGCTGCTGATAGCCTTTGCTACAGAAGCTATCTGATTGTGGGGTGTTGTAGGCAGTAACACACCTGTTTTTCTGACTGTATGATTCTCCTGTGTCTCAGTATATTGACAAACCATACTATTAAAGTAGATAAGCTTGAAACAGATCTATCAAGTTCACACTGGACAGATCTGCCATAGACCTACAGTATCCGGTTTGAAATCTATTTGAAAGCGTGCACTCATTTTTGTGTTTGATGATATAACAAATAAAATTGCCTCAGCATTTCCATTACTTGAATTACCTTTTTTTTTTTTTTTTTTTTTTGCTTGTTGGAAATGGGATTATCCTCTAATTTGTGGGAAACAAGACTGGTTTAACCCGCATAGTTTGTTTTATAATAGAAACAGGAAACATTTCTTGAAATATAGACATTATGCTGCTTAAAAAGTGACCTGATACCTCAGGCACCCACCCTACACCTAAGGAATTGACTTTTATATTACTAATCTCTGAGATCTTGTGAGGATTCAATGAGATATTTACATGACCAATTGCCTTCATTTGATAGTCTGAAAGTGCTTATCCATAGTTTGTCAGGAGAACCGGTAACAAACAGTGTATCATACTGTCTCATAATGAAACTTGAAAGCTCTGTTGTTAAAATAAAACACCTGCTACATTCACTTTAATAAATTATGGTTGAATGTTTTTTATACTAGCTACTGTATCATGAATAAAAATACAAAATATAGTCTGTTTAAAGAGATATTCTGGTTGAATGGATAATTGAAACAGCCACTAGTTAAAGGGATATGAATCCCAAAAAAATTATTTCATGCAGGTGGTGAGAGTCCACAATCCATAACTCCTGGGAATTACCTTTCCTGACCACTTGGAGGAAGCAAAGATTCCAAAACTCCAATAGCGCTATAAAACTCCTCCCACCTCTGTCTTGTCTTTGCCCTTGCTGGAGGTAGGTGAAGAATGTAGTTTCAGAGAAGGGTTTTCTGAGTCGAGACCCATTTTCCCCTCAGAGTGCTGCTTTGACCTTGGGATGTATTCGGCAGTAGAACAATTTCTACCTTATGGGAGTTAGTCACAAGCCTGCCAAAAGTGTTGCAGGGACATTTCCTTTGCCTCTTCCTCTTGGGGTGTTGGTATACTCCTATTCCATTTCCTCTGCTGATAAGCTTCACCACTGGTGCCGCTTTCTACTGGATTCCATGTTATCATCCAGTAGTCTAACACTAATATAAGCCTGTTGGGCTAATAAAGTATGTCTATGATTATACTATGTAGACTAGGGACATTATTATTTATATATGTGTTTGTTATTGCTCCTTTTTAAATTTTATGGCTCCATGCCTCTTTTTGCTGGCACGCGTCAGGTTTTTTGGTGAACAAGTTTTTTGCACGCATGTTCTTCCTTTTAGTGCTGAGCACGCTGTTAGTTCTATGGTGTACTCAGTTCTCATGTGCACTATTTATTATTTTTTTAAGTTGGGATAGCATTCTTGGGCCTAGCCGTTTCTATTTAATACTCTGTTTGGAGGGGGTAAGTTTTTATTTTTCCTTGCTTCAAGAGCTCCTGGTTAATATAACCTTATGAATGTATATTTCTACTTTATTGTAGAGTCTATCTATTATGGAGCCGTCTGTGTTTGTCCCTGAAACTCCTTTAGAAACTAACTCCTCTAAACACTTTCATACCAATGCAAAATATTTATATTAAAAGAATGCTGATATATTGGGGCGTATTTATCAAAGCGTCAATATTAGTGCATTCCCCGGCGTCAATACGATCGGCAGACATAGCTGATGCGGATCCACATACGATCCCCTTATTTATAAAAAAAAAAACATTAAAAACATGCGCATGAAGTACAGCGCAATGAGCATTGGACTGTTGTTAACTAACAGTCCTCGATGTCATGGTTATTCGGGTTTTTCCCAACTTTATTTATACCATTTCATTACTGTCCATGAACAAGCACATTTCTCTAAAGCTAATCTTTTATTTTTCATCTGTTAATGTCCAAGAAATAGATAGATTTATACCTCAACAAACAATATCTCATAGAAAGTTATTTTTATATTTATTTGTTATATGATACTTTCACATAAATTAATGTGTATTTGTATTTCTCGAAGTCATGATATGCGTTTATCTCTTTTTTTTTTCTAATTGATTATTAAAGCTAGAATTTGTACATATATCTTTGCACATACTTGTGTGTGTATGTATGTGTATATATATATATATATATATATTTGTTTCATGTAAGTGGCAAGAATCCTTGAGCTAGTGACGTATGGGATATACATTCCTACCAGGAGGGGCAAAGTTTCCCAAACCTCAGAATGCCTATAAATACACCTCCCACCACACACATACTTCAGTTTTACAAACTTTGCCTCCCTATGGAGGTGGTGAAGCAAGTTGTGCTTGATTTTCTTCTGTGAAAGGCGCTTCTAAGCATTTTGAAGCCCAATTCCTCTCAGAGTACAGTGTTTGTCAGAGGGATGTGAAGGGAGTATTGCCTATTGATTTAGTGGTTTCACCCATGGGAAATACTTTCAAAGGCTCTCTGTAATCAGTCGTAGGGATTCATTCCTTGCCTCCCTTTTCAAAACGACGTTATACTCCTATACCATTACCTCTGCTGATTTTTTTCAGTACTGGTTTGGCTGTCTGCTATATGTGGATGGTTGTCTTCTGGTAAGTATGTATCATTATTTTAAGACACTCTCAGCTGTGTTTGGTGCTTTATGTTATAAAGTTTTAAATATTTGTATTTGCTTATATTTGCCAAGAGTCAGGTCTATGTATATTTCCCTTTTCTGCAGACTATCAGTTTCAGTATGGAATTCATGTTCGGGAAGATTATTTTTCATTTTTTTTTCTTACCTGGGGTTCCAGATTCTTTCAAATTTGACTTTGTTTTCCAAATTATCGTGGCCAAACTCGGCTCGCGGGGATGCAAAATGCCATTTTTTATGGCGTCATTTTTTAGCGAAAATATTTTTGTTGTGAAATTGCATCTAAGGTGATGTAAGTTTCATCATTTCCTGCATCTTTGTGGACGCAAGTTGTTTGGGCGCGAAGTAGCGCTTGTTATGACGCGAGTTGCGGGATTTCCTGATGTTAGCTTTGGTGACAAAAAAAAACTTTGTTGTATATTACCCCTCTTCCTTTAATGCTTCTGGTTATCTTCATGTTAAGAGCTATGATGCTTATTTTTTTGCATCTTACTTTAGCATAAGCATTTTTTCCCATTCCTGAAACTGCTATATGAGGAAATTGGATATTTTGTTTAAATGTTGTTTTTTTCTTTTTACATTTTGCAAGATGTCTCAATCTGATTCTGCCTCTGATGTTGCTGTAGAAACCATGCTGCCTGAACACAGTTCTACCAAAGTCAAGTGTGTCTGTTGTAAATTAACTGATGTTATTTCTTCAGCCCAATTATGCAGCATCTGTCATGATAAGCTTTTGCATGCAGATAATGTTTCTTTTAGTACTAATACACTGAGTGTTGTTCCTTCAACGTCTAAAGTACCTGATATTCCTGCAGATATAAAGAATTATATTGCTGCAGCTATATATAAGGCTATGTCTGCTATTCCGCCTTCAAATAAACGTAAAAAGTCTTTTAAAACTTCTCATAATTCTGATGAAATTTGTATTGACCGACAGCATACTGAAATATCATCTGCTGATGACAATTCTGGTTCAGATGATCCTGATTCAGAGTCTGAAATTGACAAATCTTCCTATCTGTTTAAGATCGATTATATTAGTTCTTTATTGAAGGAAGTTCTGGTTACTTTGGGTATTGAAGAATCTAGTCCTATTGATAATTAAACACAGTAAACGTTTGAATACTGTTTTTAAACCTCATAAGATTGCAGCTGAGGTTTTT
This sequence comes from Bombina bombina, assembly GCF_027579735.1. Lineage (NCBI taxonomy): Eukaryota > Metazoa > Chordata > Amphibia > Anura > Bombinatoridae > Bombina > Bombina bombina. The sequence goes on along the minus strand of NC_069500.1, from coordinate 585,799,455 downwards.
CCTGTTCCAGATGCTGTTTCTGATATGATTACTAAGGAATGGTCTAAGCCTGGTTCTTCTTTCAATCCTTCTTCTAGGTTTAAGAAGTTGTATCCTTTACCTGTGGCTAATTTAGAGTTTTGGGAAAAACTTCCTAAGGTTGATGGGGCTATTTCCACTCTTGCCAAATGTACTACTATTCCTATGGAAGATAGTACTTCTTTTAAGGATCCTTTAGATAAGAAGATTGAATTTTATCTTAGAATAGCATATTTACATTCTGGCTATATTCTTAGACCTGCTGTTTCTATGGCTGATGTGGCTGCTGCTTCAACTTTTTGGTTGGCTAGATTAGCCCGGCAGGTAGAAGATCATGATTTTTCCATTATTCTTCTGCTTCAACATGCTAATCATTTCCTTTGTGATGCTATATTTGACATTATTAAAATCGATGTTAAATCTATGTCTTTAGCTATTTTTGCCAGAAGAGCTTTATGGCTTAAATCTTGGAATGCTGACATGGTGTCTAAATCTAGGTTACTATCTCTATCTTTCCAGGGTACGAATTTATTTGGTTCTCAATAGGATTCAAATATTTTCACTATTACTGGAGAGAAGGGAGTTTTTTTTACCTCAAGATAAAAAATCTAAGGGTAAATTTAAGGCTCCTAATCGTTTTCGTTCCTTTCGTCAGAATAAGGAACAAAAGCCTACTCCTTCCCCTAAGGCCTCTGGTTCCAATTGGAAACCATCTTCAAATTGGAATAAAACCAAGCCTTAATAAAGACCAAATTCAGCCCCCAAGACTGCATGAAGGTGCGGCCCTCAATCCAGTTCAGCTGGTGGGGGGCAGATTGAAATTGTTTCAGGAAATTTGGTCAGGTTCGGTTCAGAATCGGTGCATTCAGAAAATTGTGTCTCAAGGGTATCAAATAGGATTCAGAATAAGACCTCCAGTGAGAAGATTCTTTCTTTCTCATGTTCCAACAAATCCTGTGAAAGCTCAGGCTTTTATGAAATGTGTTTAGATCTAGAGCTTTCAGGGGTAATTTATTCCAGTTCCTCTACAAGAACAGGGTTTGGGGTTTTATTCAAATCTATTCCTTGTCCCAAAGAAAGGGAATTCTTTCAGACCAGTTCTGGATCTGAAACTTTTAAATCGTTTTGTTAGAGTCCAAAATTTCAAGATGGTGACTATAAGGACTACTCTGCCTTTTGTTCAGCAAGGGCATTTTATGTCCACAATAGGCTTACAGGATGCTTATCCTCATATTCCAATTCATCCAGACCACTATCGGTTTCTGAGATTCTCTTTTCTAGACAAGCATTACCAGTTTGTCGCTCTTCCATTTGGCCTAGTGACAGCTCCAAGAATCTTTTCAAAGGTTCTTGGTGCCCTTCTATCTGTAATCAGAGGGCAGGGTATTGCAGTGTTTCATTATTTGGAGTCCAACTCTTGTCTAATTTCTGCGATTCATATTCCAGGTGTAGACAATTGGGAAGCGGATGATCTCAGTCGTCAGACTTTGCATCCAGGGGAGTGGTCTCTCCATCCAGATGTGTTTCATCAGATTGTACAGATCTTCCAGTAATTGATCTGATGGCTTCTCATTTGAACAAAAAACTTCCCAGATATATTTCCAGATCCAAGGATTCTCAGGCAGAGATGGTGGATGCTTTAGCAGTTCCTTGGTTTTACCAACCTGCTTACATTTTTCCATCTCTAGTTCTTCTCCCAAAGGTGATTTCCAAGATCATAATGGAACAATCTCATGTGTTTCTGATAGCAGCTGCATGGCCTCACAGGTTCTGGTTTGTGGATCTTGGATATTAAACTACTTTCTTGGAAAGTGTTATTTCTTTTGGCTATCTCTTCTGCTAGAAGAGTTTCTGAGTTGCTGGCTCTCTCTTGTGAGTCTCCTTATCTGATATTTCATCAAGATAAAGTGGTTTTACGAACTTTGTTTACATTTTTGCCTAAAGTTGTGAATTCTAACAACATTAGTAGGGAAATTGTCATTCCTTCTTTGTGTCCTAATCCTAAGAATTCTCTTGAGAGATCTTTACATTCTTTGGATTTGGTAAGAGCTTTGAAATACTATGTTGAAGCCACTAAGGATTTCAGAAAGACTTTTAGTCTATTTGTTATTTTTTCTGGTTCCAGGAAAGGTCAGAAAGCCTCTGCCATTTCTTTGGCATCTTGTTTGAAACTTTTGAGTTACAAGGCTTATTTGGAGGTGGGGCAGTCACCACCTCAGAGAATTACAGCTAATTCTACCAGATCAGTTGCCACTTCTTGGACTTTCAAGAATGGAGCTTCAGTTGATCAGATTTGCAAAGCAGCAACTTGGTCTTCTTTGCATACATTTACTACATTTTACCATTTTGATGTGTTTGCTTCTTCAGAAGCAGTCTTTGGTAGAAAAGTTCTTCAGGCAGCTGTCTCAGTTTGATTCTTTTTGCCTATGATTTGAGTTTTTTTAAATTTAAGAAAACTTAATTATTATTTGGATTTAATTTTTTCAGCTGCAGTAGCTGTTTTTATTTTATCTCTCCCTCTCTAGTGACTCTGTGGATTTCCACATCTTGGGTATTGTATCCCATACTTCATTAACTCATGGACTCTTGCCACTTACATGAAAGAAAACATAATTTATGTAAGAACTTACCTGATAAATTAATTTCTTTCATAGTGGCAATAGTCCATGAGACCCACCCTATTTTTTGGTGGTTATGATTTTTTGTATAAAAGCACATTATTTTGTTTCCAGTTTTTTCCAGTTCCTCTTTTTGTATGCTTTTTTATAGACATGTGCGATTCGTTTCGTTCCGATTTCAAATTCGTACAAATTTGAACGATTTCTGCGATTCGGACCGTTTCGAATATCCGAATGAAATCCTTTCCGAAATCATACTAATCAGAAAGCATTTGTTCCGAAATATTCGAATCGTTCGGATAAAATCGTTTTCATTCGGATGTGCGTGGCACAGTTGTATTTCTTAAAATAATTTCAATCCAAAGAACCACAAAATAGTTAGAAAATGAGATATGTAATTATTGATTGAAGAGATAAAATATTTAGTTCGGTTTCTTGACTAGCATGGTATACTACGTAACATAATTATTAACGAGTGACAACGAATCGATTCAAATTCATTTGTTTATTAACATGAGTGTACTGTCATATTCTTCTACGGTCTTCTTGTCCAATCGGATCATTCCTTTTGTTTTGTGGGTTGGATTACTGTCACAGTGATAGTTTTCTGGTCCAATAATTATATTATTTTAATTTTGTGGGTTGGATTACTGTCACACGCAGTGCAATGTGCTATAGCTTTTCCTCAAGGGTTATGCTTGTTCTGTGCTGTGCTGTTATTAAGCAGAAGGCAGACATTATTCAGACTTGCAGGCTGTCAGCATTGCAGCAGAAGACAAGCCCTGAAGTTGGACAGTTACAGAACAGAAGAGAAGAAGGCACAGTGTCCTAGAGATTTACTGGTCTGCGTATTTTTGTTTATTATATTATTATTTTTTTCTGAAATTGTGACCCAAGGGAGAAAGTTATACAACAGTCAAATATATCTTTATCTTATAGCTCTTGCATTAATAATTGTTATTTGAACTTCTCACTAGAGTAGTTAGTTAAATTTTATTATAATTGTGTATTGTATTGATTGTCTTGGGGGACTTTTTGGGAGTTCTTTCTATGTATGAGCTGAGCTCACTCCAATTTTTTTTGTTTAAGAGAGTTACTGCTGTGCTGTCTTAAACTTAGATAACAGGCACACAGGTTGGTGAATGTATGATCATAGGATTTTGAACACATCAGCAGAAGACTAGTGATGTCGCGAACCTAAAAATTTTGGTTCGTGAACGGCGGACTCGAACTTCCGCGACTGTTCGCGAACCAGCGAACCGGGCGAACCGCCATTGACTTTAATAGGCAGGCGAACTTTAAAACCCACAGGGACTCTTTCTGGACATAATAGTGATGGAAAAGTTGTTTCAAGGGGACTAACACCTGGACTGTGGCATGCCGGAGGGGGATCCATGGCAAAACTCCCATGGAAAATTACATAGTTGATGCCGAGTCTGGTTTTAAGCCATAAAGGGCATAAATCACCTAACATTCCTAAATTGTTTGGAATAACGTGCTTTAAAACATCAGGTATGATGTTGTATCGATCAGGTAGTGTAAGGGTTACGCCCGCTTCACAGTGACAGACCAAACTCCCTGTGTAACGCACCGCAAACAACCGCAAACAGTCCATTTGCACAACCACGAGATAGATAGATTTGATAGATAGATACATAGATTACATAGATCAATAGATGCAATATACATTTGATAGATACGAATTACATAGATCAATAGATGCAATATACATTTGATAGATACGAATTACATAGATCAATAGATGCAATATACATTTGATAGATACGAATTACATAGATCAATAGATGCAATATACATTTGATAGATACGAATTACATAGATCAATAGATGCAATATACATTTGATAGATACGATTGATAGTTAGATAGATTTGATAGATAAAAAGATAGATTTGATAGATATATAATTTCACAGACAGAGAATTACAAGACGTGCGTTCTGGGACCCATGGTAAGGTTCCCAGAGGCAGTTGCGGTGCCAGGGGACGTGTATATGGCATGGATTTTAGGAACCGGGAGATGGAAAAAGATGCTTGGTCGGTCCTCCTGCTTCAAATTTGGGGCACTGCGCGTGCAATCTATTGTGCCACCAGATATGAGTGGTGTGTTAAGTAGTACTATTCTTAGCAGTTTAATACCTGTTACTCCCCCTATCGGGGGAGGTGTATATGGCATTGATTTTAGGAACCGGGAGATGGAAAAAGATGCTTGGTCGGTCCTCCTACTTCAAATTTGGCCGAAACACAAGTGGCTGTCACAAAACAATCCGGCCACAAGATAGATAGATTTGATAGATAGATACATAGATTACATAGATCAATAGATGCAATATACATTTGATAGATACGAATTACATAGATCAATAGATGCGATATACATTTGATAGATACGAATTACATAGATCAATAGATGCAATATACATATGATAGATACAAATTACATAGATCAATAGATGCAATATACATTTGATAGATACGAATTACATAGATCAATAGATGCAATATACATTTGATAGATACGAATTACATAGATCAATAGATGCAATATACATTTGATAGATACGAATTACATAGATCAATAGATGCAATATACATTTGATAGATACGAATTAAATAGATCAATAGATGCAATATACATTTGATAGATACGAATTACATAGATCAATAGATGCAATATACATTTGATAGATACGAATTAAATAGATCAATAGATGCAATATACATTTGATAGATACGAATTACATAGATCAATAGATGCAATATACATTTGATAGATACGAATTACATAGATCAATAGATACAATATACATTTGATAGATACGATTGATAGTTAGATAGATTTGATAGATAAATAGATAGATTTGATAGATATATAATTTCCCAGACAGAGAATTATAAGACGTGCGGTCTGAGACCCATGGTAAGGTTACTTCCTTTTGTACAATCGAGTACAGGTTGGGGTCCACTGCGGTGTCCCCTATCAGGGGACGTGTATATGGCATGGATTTTAGGAACTGGGAGATGGAAAAAGATGCTTGGACACCCAGTACAGGTCGTTCTCCTTCAGCCTTTTTATACGAGGGTCCCCGACCCTCAACAGGCACGACAGCATGAAAGACCCCATATGCCATGACTTCCTTTTGCAGAATCGAGTACAGGTATGGCATCGATTTTAGGAACCCGGAGATAATTGTTAGGAACCGTGAGATGGAAAAAGATGCTTGGACACCCAGTACAGGTCGTTCTCCTTCAGCCTTTTTATACGAGGGTCCCCGACCCTCAACAGGCACAACAGCATGAAAGACCCCATATGCCATGACTTCCTTTTGCAGAATCGAGTACAAGTATGGCATTGATTTTAGGAACCCGGAGATAATTGTTAGGAACCGGGAGATGGAAAAAGATGCTTGGACACCCAGTACAGGTCGTTCTCCTTCAGCCTTTTTATACGAGGGTCCCCGACCCTCAACAGGCACGACAGCATGAAAGACCCCATATGCCATGACATCCTTTTGCAGAATCGAGTAAAGGTATGGCATCGATTTTAGGAACCCGGATATAATTGTTAGGAACCGGGAGATGGAAAAAGATGCTTGGACACCCAGTACAGGTCGTTCTCCTTCAGCCTTTTTATACGAGGGTCCCCGGCCCTCAACAGGGACGACAGCATGAAAGACCCCATATGCCATGACTTCCTTTTGCAGAATCGAGTACAGGTATGGCATCGATTTTAGGAACCCAGAGATAATTTTTAGGAACTGGGAGATGGAAAAAGATGCTTGGTCGGTCCTCCTACTTCAAATTTGGGGCACTGCACGTGCAATCTACTGTGCCACCAGATATGAGTGGTGTGTTAATTAGTACTATTCTTAGCAGTTTAATCCCTGTTATGTGCCTTTTTTTTGGTTTGGGTTTTGAAGCCACAGTGCAGCACTAGAGGCCAGAAAAATTAGGCATGTACACATGCCTGAAAAATTAGGTATTGTTGCAGCCGCTGCTGTAGCAGCGGCCAGAAAAATTTATGTTTGTTTGACAGTTAGAAAGTGCCCTAAAACATTGCGGCTTGAACCCTAGTTGTTGGCGGATAAGTCACGCAAGTCATCCGGCATTCGAAGATAAAATACAGCAGCATGTGGACCATTTTTAGCCCAAGGCAGCTCATCTCATCAGGCCTTTTTTTACTCGAATGTATCACCCAATGTCAGTCCCTTCGGGATCCATCCCTCATTCATTTTAATAAAGGTGAGATAATCAAGACTTTTTTGACCTAGGCGACTTCTCTTCTCAGTGACAATACCTCCTGCTGCACTGAAGGTCCTTTCTGACAGGACACTTGAAGCGGGGCAGGCCAGAAGTTCGATTGCAAATTGGGATAGCTCAGGCCACAGGTCAAGCCTGCACACCCAGTAGTCAAGGGGTTCATCGCTCCTCAGAGTGTCGAGATCCGCAGTTAATGTGAGGTAGTCTGCTACCTGTCGGTTGAGTCGTTCTCTGAGGCTGGATCCCGAAGGGCTGTGGTGATGCATAGAAGTTAAAAAGGTCCACATGTCCTCCATCAACAACACGTCTGGAAAGCATCCTGTCATTGCCGGCGTGGTCGTGGGAGGAGGAGGATTACTTTCATCTCTTCCCCTGTTAGATTCCCGTTGTGCTGTGACATCACCCTTATACGCTGTGTAAAGCATACTTTTTAATTTATTTTTGAACTGCTCCATCCTTTATGACTTGTGGGAATTCGGTAACATTTCAGTCACTTTATGCTTATACCGGGGGTCTAGTAGCATGGACACCCAGTACAGTTCGTTCTCCTCAAAGCCACATTCCTCCTCTGACTCCTCTTCCTCACAATCCTCTTCCTGCATTGCCGCTGGTCCAGCAAGCGATGCTGATAAGGCTGTTTCTGGTGGTGATGGAGACCACAACTCTTCCTCTTCCTCTTCACGCTCATCTATGGCCTGATCCAGCACTCTTCGCAGGGCACGCTCCAGGAAGAAAACAAATGGTATGATGTCGCTGATAGTGCCTTCGGTGCGACTGACTAGGTTTGTCACCTCCTCAAAAGGATGCATGAGCCACCAAATTACTTCCATTGTCAGAAACAACTTTGTCAATCTCCAGTTGGTGCGGAGTCAGCCACTGATCCACCTGTGCATTCAGGGCGGACAGGAGTGCTGGTGCGGTGTGACTCTCTGCTTTCAGGCAAGTCAACCCCAAGACGGCGTGACACTGCCGTATCCGGGATGTTGAATAGTACCTGGGGAGCTGGGGGGGGTGCCGTTGATGTGGAGCAAGACGCAGCAGCAGAAGAGGACTCAGCCGAGGAAGAGGTTATGGAAATGGATGGAGTAGGAGGAGTAGAGGAGGTAGCAGCAGGCCTGCCTGCAAGTCGTGGCGGTGTCACCAACTCCTCTGCAGAGCCACGCATTCTATGCTTGTCAGCCGTTAGCAGGTTTACCCAATGCGCAGTGTAGGTGATATACCTGCCCTGACCATGCTTTGCAGACCAGCTATCAGTGGTCAGATGGACCCTTGCCCCAACACTGTGTGCCAGACATGCCATTACTTCCTTTTGCACAATCGAGTACAGGTTGGGGATTGCCTTTTGTGAAAAGAAATTTCGGCCGGGTACCTTCCACTGCGGTGTCCCAATAGATACAAATTTTTTTAACGCCTCAGACTCCACCAGCTTGTATGGTAAAAGCTGGCGGGCTAAGAGTTCAGACAAGCCAGCTGTCAGATGCCGGGCAAGGGGGTGACTTTGGGACATTGGCTTCTTACGCTCAAACATGTCCTTGACAGACACCTGACTGTGGGCAGATGAGCAGGAACTGCTACGGAAGAGAGACTGAGTGGCGGATGGTTGAGAGGGGGCAAGGAGCACAGCAGTGGTTGACGTGGCTGAAGATGCTGGACCAGGAGGAGGATGGCGGCTTTGAGTTTGTGTGCTGCTTCTACTCATGTGTTCATCCCATCAGCGTTTGTGATGTGAGATCATGTGCCTTTGCAAAGCAGTTGTACCTAGGTGGGTGTTGGACTTCCCACGACTCAGTTTCTTTTGGCACAGGTTGCAAATGGCATCGCTGTTGTCAGAGGCAGACACACAAAAAAAATGCCACACTGCTGAGCTCTGCGATGACGGCATTCTGGTGGTGGCAACAGCATGCGTTGATTGGCGTGCTGTCTGGCTGACCCCGGGTGCCGATGCATGCTGTCTGACTGTGCCACTAGCTCCTTGCAATGACCTTCCCCAGCGTCCAACTCGTCTCCTCCTCCTCCTCTCTGTCTCCCCATCTGAACTTTCCCCCTCTTCTTCTTCTCTTCTAGCGGGCACCCACGTGACATCCACGGACGCATCATCATCAACCGCTTCACTTGTATCTGACAAATCGACAAAGGAAGCAGCAGCGAGTACACCATCATCATCATCATCACACCGTACGTCCATGTCTGTAATGCTGCCTGACTGAGACATATCTCTGTTATCTACATCCTCTGTCAATGATGGTTGCGCATCACTCATTTCTTCCAACTGATGTGTCAATAACTCCTCTGACAGATCAAGTGAAGCGACTGTGGTGCTAGTGTTGGTGGTGGCGGCAGGCGGGCGAGTGGCACTGGTCACTTGAGAGGTGCCCGAAGCTAAGCTGGAGGTGGATGGTGCGTCAAGAATCCGAGCGGAAGCTGTAGAAGATTGGGTGTCCTGTGTTAGCCAGTCAACTAGGTCCTCCTCAGAACTTTTCACGTTCATGGTACGTGGCCTCTGAACACTGGGCATTATTGTAGGGTCAAAGGGAATCACAGCACCACGACCACGATGGCACCTGCGGGGTGGCCTGCCTCTGCCTGTCATTTTTTTTTTAAATGTAGACTTACACTACTATTAAACAAAATATGAGTGGTGCCACTGACAAAAAAGCAGACTGATGTTTCACAATCCAAAAAGTTTATTTTTTTTAAATGTACACTTACACTACTATTAAACAAGATATGAGTGGTGGCACTGGGCAAGTGGGCACAGTATACGCTGTGAGCCTGACACAAAAAAGCAGACTGATGTTTCACAGTCAAAAAAATTTTTTCTTTAAATATTTACACTACTGTTACAACAAATATGAGTAGTGCCATTAACTTGGCAAGTGGGCCTGGCACACACACTGGCAGGCAGGCAACTGCAATAAGATTACACTAGCAGACTGATGTTTCACAGTCAAAAAAGTTTTTTTTAAATATTTACACTACTGTTATAACAAATATGATTGGTGGCACTACTTGGCAAGTGGGCCTGGCACACACGCTGGCAGGCAGGCAGGCAACTGCAATTAGATTACACTAGAAGACTGATGTTTCACAGTCAAAAAAGTTTTTTTATTAAATATTTACACTACTGTTACAACAAATATGAGTGGTGCCACTAACTTGGCAAGTGGGCCTGGCACACACGCTGGCAGGCAGGCAACTGCAATTAGATTACACTAGCAGACTGATTTTTCACAGTCAAAAAAGTTTTTTAAAAAAATATTTACACTACTGTTATAACAAATATGATTGGTGGCACTAGTTGGCAAGTGGGCCTGGCACACATGCTGGCAGGCAGGCAACTGCAATTAGATTACACTAGCAGACTGATGTTTCACAGTCAAAAAAGTTTTTTTAAAATATTTACACTACCGTTATAACAAATATGATTGGTGGCACTAGTTGGCAAGTGGGCCTGGCACACACGCTGGCAGGCAGGCAACTGCAATTAGATTACACTAGCAGACTGATGTAAAAGTTTTTTTTAAAAAAATTTACACTAATGTTACACCAGATATGAGTGGTGGCACTGAGGAAGTAGGCACAGTATATGCTATGAGCCTGACACACAGGTTGGCAGTGGCAGGCTGGTCTGGCAACTGAAATTAGATTACACTAGCAGACTGATGTTTCACAGTCAAAAACGTTTTTTTATTAAATATTTACACTACTGTTACAACAAATATGAGTGGTGCCACTAACTTGGCAAGTGGGCCTGGCACACACGCTGGCAGGCAGGCAGGCAACTGGAATTAGATTACACTAGCAGACTGATGTTTCACAGTCAAAGTTTTTTTAAAAATATTTACACTACTGTTACAACAAATATGAGTGGTGCCACTAACTTGGCAAGTGGACCTGGCACACATGCTGGCAGGCAGGCAACTGCAATTAGATTACACTAGCAGACTGATGTTTCACAGTCAAAAATGTTTTTTTTATTAAATATTTACACTACTGTTACAACAAATATGAGTGGTGCCACTAACTTGGCAAGTGGGCCTGGCACACACGCTGGCAGGCAGGCAGGCAACTGCAATTAGATTACACTAGCAGACTGATGTTTCACAGTCAAAGTTTTTTTTTAAATATTTACACTACTGTTATAACAAATATGATTGGTGGCACTAGTTGGCAAGTGGGCCTGGCACACACACTGGCAGGCAGGCAACTGCAATTAGATTACACTAGCAGACTGATGTTTCACAGTCAAAAAAGTGTTTTTTTTTAATATTTACACTACTGTTACAACAAATATGAGTGGTGCCACTAACTTGGCAAGTGGGCCTGGCACACACGCTGGCAGGCAGGCAACTGCAATTAGATTACAATAGCAGACTGATGTTTCACAGTCAAAAAAGTTTTTTTATTAAATATTTACACCACTGTTACAACAAATATGAGTGGTGCCACTACCTTGGCAAGTGGGCCTGGCACACACGCTGGCAGGCAGGCAACTGCAATTAGATTACACTAGCAGACTGATGTTTCACAGTCAAAAAAGTTTTTTTATTAAATATTTACACTACTGTTATAACAAATATGATTGGTGGCACTAGTTGGCAAGTGGGCCTGGCACACACGCTGGCAGGCAGGCAGGCAACTGCAATTAGATTACACTAGCAGACTGATGTTTCACAGTCAAAAAAGTTTTTTTTAAAATATTTACACTACTATTACAACAAATATGAGTGGTGCCACTAACTTGGCAAGTGGGCCTGGCACACATGCTCGCAGGCAGGCAACTGCAATTAGATTACACTAGCAGACTGATGTTTCACAGTCAAAAAAGTTTTTTATTAAATATTTACACTACTGTTACAACAAATATGAGTGGTGCCACTAACTTGGCAAGTGGGCCTGGCACACACGCTGGCAGGCAGGCAGGCAGGCAGGCAACTGCAATTAGATTACACTAGCAGACTGATGTTTAACAGTCAAAAAAGTTTTTTTTAAAAAATATTTACACTACTGTTATAATAAATATGATTGGTGGCACTAGTTGGCAAGTGGGCCTGGCACACACGCGGGCAGACATGCAACTGCAATTAGATTACACTAGCAGACTGATGTTTCACAGTCAAAAAAGTTTTTTTTTTAAATATTTACACTACTGTTATAACAAATATGATTGTGGCACTAGTAGGCAAGTGGGCCTGGCACACAAGCTGGCAGGCAGGCAACTGCAATTAGATTACACTAGCAGACTGATGTTTCACAGTCAAAAAAGTGTTTTTTTTAAATATTTACACTACTGTTACAACAAATATGAGTGGTGCCACTAACTTGGCAAGTGGGCCTGGCACACACGCTGGCAGGCAGGCAGGCAACTGCAATTAGATTACAATAGCAGACTGATGTTTCACAGTCAAAAAAGTTTTTTTATTAAATATTTACACTACTGTTACAACAAATATGAGTGGTGCCACTAACTTGGCAAGTGGGCCTGGCACACACGCTGGCAGGCAGGCAACTGCAGTTAGATTACACTAGCAGACTGATGTTTCACAGTCAAAAAAGTTTTTTTTTTAAATATTTACACTACTGTTATAACAAATTTGATTGGTGGCACTTAGCAAGTGGGCCTGGCACACACGCTGGCAGGCAGGCAACTGCAATTAGATTACACTAGCAGACTGATGTTTCACAGTCAAAAAAGTTTTTTAAAAAAAATATTTACACTACTGTTATAACAAGTATGATTGGTGGCACTAGTTGGCAAGTGGGCCTGGCACACACGCTGGCAGGCAGGCAACTGCAATAAGATTACACTAGCAGACTAATGTTTCACAGTCAAAAAAGTTTTTTTTAAAATATTTACACTACTGTTATAACAAATATGATTGGTGGCACTAGTTGGCAAGTGGGCCTGGCACACGCGTTGGCAGGCAGGCAACTGCAATTAGATTACACTAGCAGACTGATGTTTCACAGTCAAAAAAGTTTTTTTATTAAATATTTACACTACTGTTACAACAAATATGAGTGGTGCCACTAACTTGGCAAGTGGGCCTGGCACACACGCTGGCAGGCAGGCAGGCAACTGCAGTTAGATTACACTAGCAGACTGATGTTTCACAGTCAAAAAAGTTTTTTTTTTTAAATATTTACACTACTGTTATAACAAATTTTATTGGTGGCACTTAGCAAGTGGGCCTGGCACACACGCTGGCAGGCAGGCAACTGCAATTAGATTACACTAGCAGACTGATGTTTCACAGTCAAAAAAGTTTTTTTTTAAAAATATTTACACTACTGTTATAACAAGTATGATTGGTGGCACTAGTTGGCAAGTGGGCCTGGCACACACGCTGGCAGGCAGGCAACTGCAATAAGATTACACTAGCAGACTAATGTTTCACAGTCAAAAAAGTTTTTTTTAAAAATATTTACACTACTGTTATAACAAATATGATTGGTGGCACTAGTTGGCAAGTGGGCCTGGCACACACGCTGGCAGGCAGGCAGGCAACTGCAATTAGATTACACTAGCAGACTGATGTAAAAGTTTTTTTTTTTTTTTAAAAATTACACTAATGTTACACCAGATATGACTGGTGGCACTGAGGAAGTAGGCACAGTATATGCTGTGAGCCTGAAACACAGGTTGGCTGGCAGTGGCAGGCTGGCCTGGCAAATGAAATTAGATTACACTAGCAGACTGATGTAAAAGTTTTTTTTTTTTTAAATTTACACTAATGTTACACCAGATATGACTGGTGGCACTGAGCAAGTAGGCACAGTATATGCTGTGAGCCTGACACACAGGCTGGCAGTGCCAGGCAGGCAACTGCTATTAGATTACAAAGAAAAAAAAATTACTGATGTAGCCCTAAAAAGGGCTTTTTGGGGTGCTGTCCTTACAGCAGAGATCAGATGAGTCCTTCAGGACTGTAGTGGACACTGAGTACACTAGCGTAGCTATCAATTTCCCTATAAAATCAGCAGCAGCACTATCCCTCCTCTCACTAAGAATGCAGGATCAGAATGAATCTAAAATGGCTGCTGCCCAGGAGCTGGGAGGGTCTGGTAGGGAGTGTCTGCTACTGATTGGCTGAAATGTGTCTGCAGAATGTGAGATACAGGGTCAAAGTTTACTCAATGATGACGAATAGGGGGCGGATCGAACATCGCATATGTTCGCCCGCCACGGCGAACGCGAACAAGCTATGATCGCCGGGAACTGTTCTCCGGCGAACTGTTCGCGACATCACTACAGAAGACACATTACCCTATATTATTGTTATTTACTCTTTGTGGATAAATATAATTTGATCTTTTTTTTGTGTGTGTATACTATTCATCATTGTAGATATTCACACAAAATTTAATTACATTTTTGTTGTTTGTTTAAGAGCGTTACTGCTGTGCTGTCTTAAACTTAAATTACAGGCACACTTGTCCTTGAGCATAGGATTTTTGTTTTTTTAACACATCAGCATCAGCAGAAGACACATTATCCAATCAATATTATATTTAATCTTCGTGGCTAAATATTTTTTTATATTGATTGTGTGTGTGATAGTATCTAGACACAAAAATTATTATTAATTAAAAAACAATTATTTTTGTTTATAATTGATAATAATTATATAATTCTATAGTAATATCATTATTTAATTTTTCAATTTTTATTTTTTAAATATATATAATTAGTAGACAGCTACCTAATTATTTGTAATGGATAGTCATCCCCCACTTCATGTTCCTCCAAAAACCAGCAGCAGTGACACAGTAACCAGTGCCACCACATGTGTACCGCTATTGTATGTGTCAAATCCTTCCACAGAATCCACATCCTCATTGCCAGGCACAGACATTTGTCATCCAGCCTCCACACGTGAAACATCATTTAGGTATCACAAGAGACGTGATACTACAAAGGAGAAGCAAATGAAGCAGCAGGAACTGCTGCCCTGTCCTGTTTCTGTATCTCAGGTAAAGTTAATGGGTTCAAGCAGAGCTAGCAGCAGCAGTAGTCAAAGCACTGGTAGATTCACTAGCAGTAGTACTTGTAGTCATCTGAGCCCACCCTCTAAATGTCAAAGGTCTGTAAGTAAAAATTTAAGTTCACAATCCTCTAGCAGGGTTTATAGGTCCTCCTCTGAGACCAGGAAGCAGTCAGCATCTTACCCCCAAAACAACATGTACAATCACTAGTGCCAGTTGTGTCACCACCTCTGCTATGTCCAGTTCTAGTACCGTGTTGCCAACTAACATGTTTTACAGTAGAGGCCAGGCAATACCAAGGCAGGCTTTCTACAGTGAACATTCATTTAAGCATCCCAAACGTGATGTATTTGAGTATGAGGAAGAAAAAATTTCTCATGCTCATACTGCCACCACCACCACCGCTACTGCCAGTGCCAACATTACTGATAGCCCATCTGCTATTGATATAAGTGAAGAGGGCAACAGTAGTCACCAGGGAGAAGAGGGCTCCCCAACATATGCCGCTAGTGATAAATCCATCTTTACTAACATTGAATATGTCGAATCAGTGTCATCTTATAATTTAGAACCAGATGATCATACTCACTATTCCCCTGCCCATAATTCACCTTATTCTATAGATTTGTATTCCTCTCTGTCTCAAACATCATCACCACCAGTGTCACCGAGCTCTCCAATAGCTCGTGTTGAGTCTCCCAGCCAGATTGAAGTTAGTGCACCCACCACTAATGGTAGGCTACTAACCTCCTCCATTCCCACCATCCCTTCAATGTTTAGGCCACCTCCTGTTACGTAACAGAGAGAAGGCCATGATATAACAAAAACAAAAGAAGTTGCTACAGCATGTGCGTCCAAAGAAACTGTCACAAAAGATTCTTCACTTCACAGTGGCAAAGGTATCCGTCGCGCACAAGTGTTTGAGTATTTTGAGGCTATTGGTGATGGTCGTCAAGCCAAATGCAAATTGTGTGGTATTGAAGTCAGCCGGGGTAGAGTGTTGGGGCATCTGACCAATTCAGGAATGAACCAACACATTCGCACCCATCACAAGCCAGTGGTGTTAAGAGAAGAAAGTGGTGTCTCTGCTCCAGCCAGCACTACTAGGGGAACTACTAGTAGCAGTGTCACAGTCACCACCAGTAGGAATCACAAGAGGCAGGGTGATCATGCCTCTTCTGGTGCAGCTGCTCCGAGTGTCAGCCAACATTACATGAAATCCACCCAGCCCACGATAGAGCAATTTGGTTTATTTCATTCCAGTCGGATGTCAAGACAGCAGGTGTGAAAAATTACACACCTCATTGCCCAGCTCATAGCGGTTGGAGGGGCTCCTTTTAATATGGTGGAAGAGGACCCCTTTAAACAACTTATGGAGGCAGTTGCACCCCATTATAAAGTCCCTGCTTGTTCCACATTTAGTAGATCTGTAATTCCCTCACTTTACCAGTCATGCGTTGTTGTTTTGAAGGAGGAGCTGGGAAAGGCTGCTGGACAGTCAGTGCACTTCACCACTGACCTATGGAGTGCTCCTAGTGGCCAACATGCTTTCCTGTCTTTGACGGCACATTGGTGGCTGCCAAATGTGTCACCAGTTATATCACCAAAAAGTTCAGGGTCAAAAACCTCAGACTCAGTGACTGGTACAGTAGCCAAGGGGTACCGCTCCTTTCTCCTGCATGCTGAGGTGATGGATCACTAGCACACCTCACAGAACATCCTACATGCACTGAATAATATGGTGGCTCAGTGGCTGGGAGAGCAGGCTGGAACAAAGGCACAAATGGGTTTTGTTGTCACCGATGGGGCAGCCAATATGCTAAAGGCGCTACGTGAGGGCGGGTTTGTGGGTGTATGTTGTTCGGCGCATGTACTGCATCTGGTTGTTAAGGCTGCCCTCGATCACAACACCGGAAGGTTGCCAACACTTTTTGAGTGTTGCTGAAAAATACCAGGCCACTTCCATCATAGTGTAAAAGATAGCCATCTCCTTAGGCAGGAACAGAGAAATTTTGGCCTTGCAGAGCACCGTCTCAAACAAGATGTGAGTACTAGATGGAACTCCACATTACATATGCTGGAGCGTATATTAGAACAGCAAAAGGCAATCCATGCAATGGCATACAAACATTCCATTGGCATTGACAGACCACTGGGCAGGGATGACTGAACAGTTAGTGGCAGTCCTCACACCTTTTCGGGTGGTGACAGAAAATTTAAGCCAAGAGAACGCTAGCCTGGCACAAGTCATACCCCTCTTCACTCACCTCTCGAACCTATTAGATGATTTCCTTTGCAATAGGGAAGTATTGCCTGGTGGTAATCTTCTTGATGATGTTGCCGCCCTTCTATGGTCGTTGAAGGAGCAACTGACTCGGAGCGTAATTAGCCCTCACTACATGCTAGCCACACTTTGTGATCCTAGAGTAAAGGGAAAAATAGCACTCCATACAAATAGCTTGACCACATGGAGGGACAAATTGATACAGAGGGTGCGTGATAGACAAAAAAAAAAGTCACCTTTAGAGGCAGATGAAGAGATGCCGGAGTCTGATAGTGATACTCTGTCACCTAATACCAAAAGCCCTAGCACTGCTGCTCGTCCTCGTCCCACCACAGCAGCTACTTTTTGGGCTGATACACTGGGCACATTGGTTGGAGACATTAGAGAGCCCCCGATGAAAGAAAGCAATGCTGCTGACATGGTTAAGCTTTACCTATCTCAACCTTCCCTGCCCCCCAGTACAGATCCCTTGAGATTTTGGGATGAAAAGAGGTTTTTGTGGCCTGTCCTGTCTGTGGTAGCCTAGGAGCTACTTTCCTGTCCCCCAATCACCGTCCACAATGAACGTGTATTTTCAATCACAGGAAATACACTTTCACCTCATCGTTCACAGTTGTCCCCCCAGATGAAAAGAGGTTTTTGTGGCCTGTCCTGTCTGTGGTAGCCTAGGAGCTACTTTCCTGTCCCCCAATCACCGTCCACAATGAACGTGTATTTTCAATCACAGGAAATACACTTTCACCTCATCGTTCACAGTTGTCCCCCCAGCTCCTGGAGCAGATGACATTTTTAAAAATAAACCTACCAAAGCTGGGTTACCCAGCTCTCAGCTTTGATTCCGATTAAAAATATTGCTATAATCTCCTGCTGACCCACTTGTGCAGTGTGCCTGATTGTCAGTACTGGACTGGGACCAGCCCTATTTTCCGTTCACTCAGTATAATGCACACATTCAATTTTTCTCAAAGGTGATATTACTCGGATACTCCTTCCCCCAATATTTCATTTCAGAATTCTAGTATATTATTTTGTAATTAAAAAAAAGTTCCAGATTCTTGTTATATGCACTGTAAAGCCCAATTACATCCATTAATAACCCCTTTAAATTGTAGCTTTTCTAGCCATAGCTGCTGCAGCCCACCATGAAATTTCCTGGTATCCCGTTAGGCCAATCCAGCATTGCTGATTGTCATTACATGACAAATCATCATGGCTCCTAAACCAAAAGATCTCTTATTTTGATGTCATTTTGTAGTTAGCTAGAGGATATATGTTGATTTAGCCTAAACAAGCTTGCTCAAGCATTTGTATTAGTGTATACAATTTTTTTTTCAATCTTTTAGAATTAAAAAGTGCACCTTAATCATAATTTTACAATTGTAAACACATATTTACATGTTACACAAAAAGTTTCTGTTGTAAGCATTGTCACACATTAGGTACAGTTCGAGGTAAGACACACAAACATTTTTTAGTTAGTGGGAGTATGGGAGACTGTTATCCAAACTGAATGTCTTAATTTTTAATAAAAAATCTTACAACTATAAATAATATTTTTGGGACCAAGATCAAATATTAGTGCTACAAACAAATATAGATTTAACAAAATCAGCCTGCTGCTACCATACGCAAAAAATACAGTTAATCTCTAGGACACAGTGTTGTCATTCTGGAAGTCCGCTCCTGATAAGAAGAAATAAATAAAATAATATTAATGCTTTACCCAGAGGCACAAACAAGTGAGTGACTTTTAATTTTTCCACTTAATCCACATTCCATCATTTATTTCCATTTATTAATAAATGAATCTCTGTTTCTTTCTCAGTTTTTTAAGAGATTACTAAAGAAACACTGGAGACTATACGTTGAGGGAGAAGGAGACAGACCATAAAAAAGAGGATGCTACAAGGAGTTCACGGGTAAGTATTATCAATACATGTGTACTTACAAATAATTTTTAAAAAGCTGCATGGAGTGCAGCTCATATGTGTCTAAAGAAGGTTTTAAACTTTCAATTGAAACCTCTGTAAAATAATAAGTATCAGAGCTAGTAATTTCACCATCATTAGATAATTACAAATATATTATAAACTGAAGATTCAAAAGTCAAAAATACATATGGTAGATCCATGTGTATAAGGGTTATCAATAGAAATTATAATTGAGTAGGTTAAACATTTTGAAGATTCAGATTTTGAACTTTGCAGTAGGTAGGCTGCGTGGACAGTCAGACAGTAACTCTCTTGGAAACATATAATTAAATGTGCAATGGTTTCCAATAAAGGTGAATAATATATATGTAAGTCCATATGTAAACCTCATATGGCAGAATGGTTACAGGTACATTTATTGTTTATGCTAATTGTTATTATGATACGCTATTATTGCCATTCGTCATAGGTTCCATAAAGAGCATGTAATATGCTATGCATGCACCCATATGTTGTGACGGTTGGAGAATCCTGGTTTTTACCCTATAAACAAACAATAGCACTGAATTTGACCTTAAAGGGAATATAGTGTATCTGATTCATATTCATGAAATCTAACTTTTGGATTTAGTGATAGTATCCCTTTAATGTTGATTACTTTAGCGACAGGTTCATTAATGAACATAACCAATATGAATATTTTTTTTTTTTTGTTTAAAACATATGTATTGTAGAAGGACAAACAATTCATTTTCCAACATGCATTTGAAAATTTGAAGATGACAGAAGATATTTCCATAAAATCGACCGTCAAGAAAGCTTTACATTGACTATGTAAGTAGATACATATAGATATAACTATACCTCAAAGACAAAGTGGCCATTTAAATTGTGCAAATTAAATGACACACATGGATTAAGAAAATCTACACTTTATTACAAATATTAGAAAGATGGCTGCCAAATCCATATAACATTTATGCATATTGTGTGTATATATTTATATATATATTATAATATAAAAAGCACAAAAAAGAACAAATGAAAAAGCTCAACCTATCGTATAATGACTTATATAGGGATACCTGGTGGAATCTACTACAATAAAACTATGAAAAGAGAGAAGGCTGTACCGATATAAGGTACAGCCACAAAGACCAGGACAACAAGCAATCACCTTAAATAAATAAACTACCAATGGATATCATAAAGTTACATTTTAATCAAAAATTAATAAAGCAGAAACGATCCTAAATACATTTAAATTAAACACATAACATAAAGACATACATAGAACAGACAAACAAATCACATGGGCCCCTCATTCAGCTCCTAAACAATGACCTAAGCCAGCAATACAGTCCAGTTTCAAAGAAATATTAAGCATCATTCAAAGCCACAGCAGTTGTAAATCCACATATGAATGTAAATGAGTGAAATGAACACATGAAGTATATCAGTTATGATGAATGATATGAAGGTGATGACTGTATGGAGTGGCACAGCAGTGATAATAACAAAGCAATCAGCAATGGAGATGAAAAGTGAATCACTTAGGCCAGCTTGGAGCATTCAACAAATTCAGCATTCTTGAAATCATAGAAATCTATATGCCTAGTGTGGGGTATCCACATGAGAGAGTGTGTATGGGGGCGAGTAAAAGGGATATTCAGACATCCATATGAAATGATCAACAGTTCGTGCAAAACTCAAAAACCCCAGATAGCGTCCACACAGGTGACCAGTCCCAATACTACTCACTACTTCTCCACACTTTGGCTATCAGTACACCAAGTACGTAAGATGAAACAGGTAATGCTGATCAAAAAAGAGGTGGGGGGATCCCACGGACAAAACGCTGCACACCAATATATATTATATAATAACTCTCAAACATTTAACAACAAAAACAATGTAAGTTCATTTTCAAATCTTAATAGCCCTGTTCTCAAAACATGAGGTACATAGAGGGTGGGAGGGAGACATAAAAATAACTATTATATTAAACTTCAATCTATGTGTCATGTGATGGAACATTGTGTTGATGTTGTAGATAAATAGCGTTCAAAATGGATTCATGCATGTGATCTATTGCCTGGCGCTATTCTTTGTTGACACGGGCTAATGCCCTGTCTATGTGTCGATGTAAATAATTTCTCATATTTTCAACAGCTTTTATCAAATTTTTGGTCGCTAGTAAATTTTCAAGAAGTAACTCCTCCGTCCGGCTATACCGATTTTGTGTTTCCTGTTCTGTTGGCTTGTCTTGTTCCGGTTGAGGCGGTTGATTCTGCGCTGTCTGCCCCTGCTGCTCATCCACAATGGGGGCATAATGTTTGCTTGATGGTTGGACAACGCTGACAGATGATGATGGTGAGAAGCATGTTTGATCAATATTTTCTCCATCACTTTCCTCTACAGTAATGACTGGTGAATGCAGTTCACTGGTATGGCTTCCCCCTGCAGACATGCCTCGTAGTTCTGAAATAGATGAAACATTAAATCAAATGTTATTATTTTATTGTATGCAAACCAATGGATTTGTGGACATGTTGTACAGACATAGAAAGACTCTTCCTAAAAGTTTTCTTTCATTTTCTGTCTAAGAAAAAGACAGCGACAGACTATCCACAAACTTTTATTATACATTATTCGCTCAAATATATTTTAGTATCCAGGATGGACATATTATTTAGTTCTCTGTCAAATCTAATTAAAATTTATATTCAATTTAAAAAAAATTTTTAGAAATATTGCGTAATAAATCATTTGTAGCTGATGTTTTTTGCTATAGTAAAGCCTTTTTTCAATAAAATGTACAGATAATTATTGCCTGTCCTGTTTGTTTATATTTTCAGTTTGTTATAACTTACGTGGAGGAGTAATGGACATTTCTCGACTTCCAGAGGCTGCTACTGGTGGGATCCGAGTTGCTGTTAAAGATAGTATA
This sequence comes from Bombina bombina, assembly GCF_027579735.1. Classification (NCBI taxonomy): domain Eukaryota; kingdom Metazoa; phylum Chordata; class Amphibia; order Anura; family Bombinatoridae; genus Bombina; species Bombina bombina. The sequence continues at coordinate 585,777,389 of NC_069500.1, read as the reverse complement.
AAATCAGCCCAAGCCAAGGTATACTAAATTATAGATAATAAGTTTGTGTAAAGACGTCAATATTTATTTTGAATGCAAACAAAATTGTTAAAATAAAACAAAACAGGTAAAGCATATTGTCCTTCAATCAGACAGGTTCAATTTTCATCCATAAAATAATTTTTTTTTTACATCAGTTCCATTTCAAGGATTAACCCAGCACTCAAATAGAATATGTATGAAATATCAACCTATGGGATTGGACTATATCATTTTACTTATTTTTACCCAAAAAAAAATTCATTTCCACTATCTATTTATGTATAGGTTTTATTTAGTATGACAATTTGTATCAATTGATTGATTTTAGTCTTATTTTTAATAGTTTGAAAATGGTGTACATCGTTATATTTTGATTCCATAAATAAAGAGTCTATTCACAAAATAGTAACTAAAGGTCCATATAAAAATGAGAGAAATGCTAATTCGAGACTAAATTTGAAAAAAAAATGTATTAAAGAGTTTTTAATTGATGCTGAACAGGCAGCCCATGTATACTATAATACATGAAGTGTTATTTGATCATGTGCATTAGTAAATCTTAATAACATCATTTTCATAACCTACTGCTATCACTTCGTAAGGGTTTTTAGTCAAAAGGTAATAAGTCTATACTCTTTTTCATAATAAACAGTTTTGGAAATAAATCAATTTATAAACCAAAAAAAAATAATTTCATGAAAATATGAATAGTGTTCCATACATTTGGCTGAGAATGGTCAGCTGATAGTCTCAACAAGTGGATGGACGGCAGAATCATTATCAGGCTGATGAAAGTCATTATATGAAAATCGTGATACAAGGGATAATAAACCAAATATTTGACTTTCAATATTTTGAAAGAGCATGAAATATAAAGCAGCTTTATAAATTTATAGTCCTATCATAACATTTGTTTGGCTGTCTTCTTATTGTTATTTTATAAATCAAGAATGTAAGCAAGCGCTATGCCGCTATGCATGGTTTGGAAAGAAAAAAAATACCCGGGGACCAGGCTTACATTATTGGTTTGTAAAATAAAAATAATAATAGAACAAAGAAAAATTGAGTATCAAATAATTAAGTCGATTAATTTGCTGCTGTAGCAGATTCTAGTATGAAATCATTAAAGAAAAATGTTGGGTTCATTATATCTTTAAGCACAACACTTGATCATGGAAACTTGGCAAGAAAAAGGTAACAGGGCTAAGGGACTGGGACAGGGTACTATTTGAATGTAATACTCTGGGAGTAAAAATTTACTCTTCAATCCATGTTTTGTTTTTGTTTTGTTTTTTTAAACCTATGTTTGTATTCCTATTTAGGTACTTACCAGAACTAGGCAGAGGCGTGCTTGGGGCTGATCGCCATGCAGAATATTTTTGGTGATCTGGAAAACATCAAGGTGAAGGGACAGGTAAGTCTAACATGTGTATTAGTGAAGAATAGTTATTAGTGATGAATGATTCATAATTTCAATCAAACCTATACAGGCCAGGTAGTGAAATATATATATAAAATGTTGTCCACCGCTCAAAATAGGCATTTAAATGTGATGGTCGATTTTTGATATTTTAAATCATTGAAATCACATTACAGAAAAAAGAATGCAAAGGCCACAGCTTCTGAAATTCAGGTATTGGTGAGGTAGGGAAAGGCAAAATAAAGGCCTTGGGAGGGAAAGAGAAGAAAGGTGACATGAGGAAAAAGGATATAGGGGAACAACAAAGGAAGCGGCATAAGGGAGTGAGGGGAACACAAAAGAAAGGCCATGGTGAGGGAGAGAGATTATATATATATATATATATATATATATACATATATATATATATATATATATAATAACTATTATTTATATAGCGCCTTTCTCCCAGTGGGACTCAAACTTTTGAAGCGCTTGTGATTAACCAAATCGGCAGGTGAATAGCAATAGTTGTTATTATTAACAAATTTAATGGTACTTATTTGAGCGACATCAGAAAGATGAAGGGCTGAGTTGGCCCTGCTTGGATTTGAACCTGTGACCTTTGGATCTTTGAACAGGCTTTTGTAGTCAGGGCATTTTGCCAATTGAGCTACCTCACTGGCCTTATATAAAGTGTGATTTTGATTCTGTCATATACAACTATGCCAGATGAATGCATCTTCCATCTTTCACATACACAATTCACATACACAAGAAATGTATGTGGATGATGGAAGTTGAGTTATGACATATGTGTATGTAACTATGTATGCTAGAATGCAACTCCCATCATTGTCATACATGATCGTTGCCTTACAGATATAGGTCTTTCTTTATTTGTTTTAAAAAAAAATCTGGAATAGTAAATTGTAATAGCTAAAGGATAAATCAATTGTCTTGTCTTCCACTTTATTCCCTTGTATTTATTTTTTTATATCCACACCCATGGAAAGTAATCAAAGTAATCGTATATTTAATTTTACTCACTAGCTCTTTGTTGCCTGACAGATTCGTCTGTCCTGCGCTCCGGACACCTGTGACAACAGCCTCTGGAAGTAGTTTGTCCCGGACCTCCTTCTCCCAACTGTTAAAATGCACTGTCTTTGATGTGGAGTGCATGATTGACATTTTCCTCTTGACCATCGCCCTGCAATCATAATACCTAGAAATCAAATAAAAACATTTTTTTGGTTAGAAAATTAAAAAAATAAAAAATTAGAAAAACTATAATGACTTTATTTGAAAATAAGGATTTCTTACAGTTTGCATCTGATTCTTAACATCAAAAGAATACCAGCGGAGCTATTGGAAATGACTGAATCACAGGTTATAATTGTTGTTTTATATGCATGTAAGATTTAGGTATGTAACAAATAAATATGTTTTTTTTTTTAAAGTTAGTACAGTGTTTGCTTATCTGGTATACATTGAAATGGACAATAAAGTCAAAATAAAGTTTTATGATTCTGAATCAGATAGATCAGATAATTGGAAATGTAAAGGGACATGAAAATAAATCAAAATATTTTTCATGATTCAGATAGAGGATATAATTTTAAGTAAATTTCGAATTTACTTCTATTTTCTAATTTATTTAATTCTCTTGGTATAATTTATTGAAGGAGCAGCAATTCACTAATGGTTTCTAACAAAACACATGGGTGAGCCACTCAAAATTTAAATATATGTATATGCAGCCACCAATCAACAGCTAGAAAATAGCTTCTCTGCTGCTCCAAAGCTTGCTAGGAAAGAAAATTCAACAAATGATAACAAGAGAAGGAAGTTAATTAAATAATATAAGTTATTTGGAAAGTTATTTAATTAAAATTGAATTATCTATATGAATATGGAAGAAACATGTTGGTTCATGTCCTTTTAAGTCAATTAATTTTATAATTTACTTAATTTATATAAATGTACAGTCTTTTTATGTAATAACTTCCTGAGCATGTGCAGAAGCTCACAGGGTATATACATATAGTCTGTGATTGGATGATATCTGTCATAAAAAAATTATATACATTTTAATTAAGTGTTAGAATTGCATTGTATTTTTATTAGCCACTTCTTAATTATGTTTTTTATTTATTAAACTGCATGAGCGGTCCTTTGATAATACAATATTTATATTATAAGGACAGGTATGTTTGGCTGATGCAGTCATGCGCATACTATACTAGAGAGTGAGACTGCAGCACGAGAAAAACATACCTGGCCTTAAAAAAAATTACAACCAACGCTGAATGCGCAGTGGAGAGTAGAGGAAACTGCGCAAGAAAAGCATGAGGACGGCGCTGCTCAAAGTGAATTTGATAATATACATAAATTGAAACGTATAAAAAACAATAATATAACTGAATATTTAAAGGCACACTGAAACCCAATTTTTTCTTTCACGGTTCAGGTAGAGCATGCAATTCTAAGAAAATTTCTAATTTACTCCTATTATCTTTTTCTTCTTCAGTCTCCTTGGATCTTTATTTAAAAAAGCAGGAATGTAAAGCTTACGAACTGGACCAATTTTTGGTTCAGCATCTTGGATAGCGATTGCTGATTGGTGGCAACATTTAGCCAACAATCATCAAGCACTACCCAGGTACTGACCCAAGGATGGGCTGGCTCATAGGCTTACATTCATTCTTTTTCAAATAAAGATAGTTACCAAGGGGTTAATTTATCAAGCTCCGTACGTAGCTTCATGCCCCTGAGGCTCGCCGGAAAAGTTATGAAGCAACTGTCAGCATTTATCGCTGTGCGGCGGACATGATACGCTACATCGTATCATGTCCTCTCGCACATTAATACATTGACCCCCAAGAGAACACAGAAAATTTGATAATAGGAGCAAATTAGAAAGTTGCTTAAAATTGATGCTCTATCGGAATCATGAAAGAAATAAGTTGAGTTCAGTGTCCCTTTACGTTTGAATCTGACTTTGCGCCCCATAAAGTTGGTTAAAGTTTATCCCTTTATTTATAAATCATAAGAAGACAAATATATATAATGCAAAAAATGAATATATTTGGTCTTGGTTGGCCAAAGTTTCCATCTTTAATTCTGTAAATAATAAAAAAGCCCGTAAATGGATAATAAACATTAAACACAACATTTTTATTTCAAGATAGAGATGAAAATTTAAGCAATTATATTATTTAATAGTAACTTATTATTTCTTCATTCACGTGGAATCTTTATTTGAAAGCAGGAATGAGCCTATTTTGGGTTGAGAACCTGGGTTGCACTTACTTATTGGTTTGTTAAATGTTGCCACCAATCTCAAGCGCTAGCCAGGGTACTAAAACCAAAAATGGGCAGGCTCTGTCCTGTCCTTACCTTATCAACCTACAATTTCAAATAAAGATAAGATAAAAAAGAAAAAATAATAATAGGAGTAATTTAGAAAGTTGATTACAAAATCAATGCTCTAGCAGAATCCTGGAATATATTTTTTTAAAAAGAAATGTAAAAAATAGAGAGAGTAGAAAATATTGCTGTATATTTAGTATTCGGTGCTACCCTTGAATAATAAATTTAAACAACAAAAAAGATAGACAAATATTGGGGCATCTGTAAATGTCCCAAAAAAGCAAGGGATAAAAAAGCACACGAAAAGTTATTTTGAAACAATCCAATTTCTTTATTTAACTGTCCCACTTCACATTCAGTGTTCAATCTGTTCCTCCGGGCTGCAGTAGTTAGAGGAACTTCTTACAATTTAAAATACAAATTCAAAACAAAAGCAGTACATAAAGCTACCAAAAAATCTCAATCCCTATGCATACGTATGCAGACTAAAGAAATACAAGACTATAGGATAACATATGTGAAAATCATGCACACAATGTCTAAATGCAAGACACTACTAAATTATCCTAAAATGTCAGACTCACAGCATACCATATTGAAAATGAACAAAAACAACTTAACAGTCCATTTCCCCACCGTTTGGTGTATATATGAAAGCCATATACTGAAAATACACAGTATGTGTCGGTAGGTAATAGACCGCAACAGGATCTGCTGCACACTAGGTCAAAAAACCGATCCACAACTTGTATAATTTTAAGACAGTACTTATCTTCCAAAGTATAGTTGCGATGGTGCTTTTCCTTGCTGATCCGTGATTCCTCGGCGTGTGACGTAATCCCCAATGGGGGTGGTCAACTCGTCACTGCAACTCCAATTGGTTCCTAGTACCTGAATCTGTATCCATTGGTCCAGGAGAAACCAAAGGAGAATAGACCAACCGCAACTCTGTATCTCCTTGTCAGGACACCCACGATGGGTATCAAGCTTTCTTGTTGACAAATAAAAGTACTTGGGAAATAAAGCACTGCTTTTTATAAGCTGTCCTCAGGCTCCAAAAGTCGATTCCTAAAATCAGTTCACAGATACAACATCCATGCGCTATTGTTTCAGCGCAGATTCACAACTCCCAGGCTTGTTCTGTTTATTAGGATATTTCCAAAGACAGCAGTATAGGCTTTATTAAGTGCTGGATTGAGACTTCCGCTTTTATGTATCACCACAGGTACCTCAGACAGTATTTAGCTTATCCAAGGTGTAATACACATAGTGGCACTATGTGTATTACACCTTGGATAAGCTAAATACTGTCTGAGGTACCTGTGGTGATACATAAAAGCGGAAGTCTCAATCCAGCACTTAATAAAGCCTATACTGCTGTCTTTGGAAATATCCTAATAAACAGAACAAGCCTGGGAGTTGTGAATCTGCGCTGAAACAATAGCGCATGGATGTTGTATCTGTGAACTGATTTTAGGAATCGACTTTTGGAGCCTGAGGACAGCTTATAAAAAGCAGTGCTTTATTTCCCAAGTACTTTTATTTGTCAACAAGAAAGCTTGATACCCATCGTGGGTGTCCTGACAAGGAGATACAGAGTTGCGGTTGGTCTATTCTCCTTTGGTTTCTCCTGGACCAATGGATACAGATTCAGGTACTAGGAACCAATTGGAGTTGCAGTGACGAGTTGACCACCCCCATTGGGGATTACGTCACACGCCGAGGAATCACGGATCAGCAAGGAAAAGCACCATCGCAACTATACTTTGGAAGATAAGTACTGTCTTAAAATTATACAAGTTGTGGATCGGTTTTTTGACCAAGTGTGCAGCAGATCCTGTTGCGGTCTATTACCTACCGACACATACTGTGTATTTTCAGTATATGGCTTTCATATATACACCAAACGGTGGGGAAATGGACTGTTAAGTTGTTTTTGTTCATTTTCAATATGGTATGCTGTGAGTCTGACATTTTAGGATAATTTAGTAGTGTCTTGCATTTAGACATTGTGTGCATGATTTTCACATATGTTATCCTATAGTCTTGTATTTCTTTAGTCTGCATACGTATGCATAGGGATTGAGATTTTTTGGTAGCTTTATGTACTGCTTTTGTTTTGAATTTGTATTTTAAATTGTAAGAAGTTCCTCTAACTACTGCAGCCCGGAGGAACAGATTGAACACTGAATGTGAAGTGGGACAGTTAAATAAAGAAATTGGATTGTTTCAAAATAACTTTTCGTGTGCTTTTTTATCCCTTGCTTTTTTGGGACATTTACAGATGCCCCAATATTTGTCTATCTTTTTTGTTGTTTAAATATATTTTTTTAGTTTACTATCCCTTTAAGCTTGACTTACATTCCTGCTTTTTCAAATAAAGATGCCATGACAATCAATAATAATATTAATTGAATTTATTTCTTTAGTTTACACATTTTGGCCTGTGTAGTATGTACACACAGGCTAACACACACTAGAGTTATTTTTTTTTACTATAAAAGAAAACTGTTTTTGAAACTTACCGTTGCTTGACACAGGCGTCTGTCCGGTCCACTGCTCCAACTGCAAAGACAACATCACAAACTGTGTTCCATGCCGCTTGCTTTGCAGAGGACGAAACATTGGAAGAAATCAAGATGTGCCGGACTTTCAACACAGTAGACACAAGGGACAAATTTTCTTCTGGCATAAAGGTTGGCACTCTATGCCTTGGTGAAGTGGCACGCTGCTGTTCCTTCTCAGCAGCACTAGAGTCCGACTCCTCAGAGGGTGTAAGTAGCCTCCTCCTCTTAAATAGTTTTTTGGCACTTGTGTGCTTTTTTACCCCACCATGCCTCTCCCTGTCCCTACCTACCCTCTCCCTAGTACATCCAAGGTCCCTCTCCCTATGTACAGGGTGCCTATGACTAATCCTATGCCTATCCCTACCTCTATCACTATCCCTATTATTATTACTACTCTCCCTAGCTCCACGGTCCCTATCCCTTAGTCCACTCTCTCTAATATCACTACCTCTACTCTCCCTAGTACTAACTACACTGTCCCTAACTCTACTGTCCCTATCACCTCCATGAACACTCCCAACTTCTCTAACAGATATTCTCCAATATCAAACTGCTCTCTTCAACTCACAAAAATTAATCAAGATATTAGTTACATGGGTGTGGCTATATTGTGCAGGAGTGATGCAAGCATAATTGTCAATAAGGCTGCCTGATTGGCTGCACAGTCTAAATATAAATATAATGATAAGTGTTTAAATGACATATTAAATGTATTTATTAATATATTACAATCATTTAAAAGTGTAATACATTTGTGAATAATATTGTTATGATTTTATCTAATCGATTGGAAATTTAAATTGAATGTATCCGAAATAATAGAAACGAATCATTTCCAAAATAACGATTTAATGGAAATTTGTCATAAATTCCGATTCGGTCCGACATTACGAATCGGTACGACATTAGGAATCGGTCCGAAATTAATAACTTTAATTACGTTTCAGAATTATTCCGAATGATTCTGAATGAACGAATGAACGAATTACCAAAAATACGAATGAAATCGAAATGAATAACCGACACATACCGAATTAATACGACCGTATTGAACTGGAAAAAAAACGACCGAATCGAAAGGAAACAAAACTAATTTTTTGATCAGGCACAAGTCTACTTTTTTACACCTCACTACTTGGCTATACGTTAAAACTGAAGTATGTGTGTGGTGGGAGGTGTATTTATAGGCATTTTATCAGGTTTGGGAAACTTTTCCCCCTCCTGGTAGGAATGTATATCCCATACGTCACTAGCTCATGGCCACTATGAAAGAAATGAATTTATCAGGTCAGTTCTTACATAAATTATGTTTTACATCGCTTATTTTGTTAATGCCTAGGGGTTAGGGGTGAGCCTGTCCTCATTGTGTATGTCTAATATACTTCTCTCTTACTTAATGACATACATCTATCACCACCCTTGACATTGGATTTGATGTGTTCAATCCCTTGGAAGCTGAAGTTCTCAATATTGTTCATATGCCCTGCAAACTTCTTGGCCGCTGGTGTTTTAGGGATCTCAGCCTCCAACTACATTAAATGTTCTCTAATTCTATCCTTGAGAAGCCTAGAGGTGAGACCCACATACTAAAATTTACAAAGTTTACAGGTAATGAGATATATAACATATGATGAATTACAAGATATTCTATCCCTGATTTTATAAGAATTTCCTGTATTTGTTGAAGTGAATGTTTTGCCTACTTCTTCATAATTACAGCTTTTGCAGGGCCTCCCTCCACACCTATAAAAGCCAGCCTTCATAGAAAGCTAATTTCTATTAGTTACTTTAGACTTAGATGTATTTACTGAAGTTTTTTGTTATCTTTTCTCCTATAGTATCCGACTTACATGATACAAAGTTACTTTGTGTAGAGATTGTTGGCAAATCCACATCATTCTCTAATATGAGCAACCTTTTCTTAATAATGTTGCAAATATCGCCAAATTGGTTACTATATTTACTGATAAAATTAATACTACCTCTAGTGTTATCACTTTTGATGTTATCCTTTAACAGATTCTCCCTGCTGAATCCAGCCACTTGTTCTGACAGACTTTTCAGTAGACTAGGTTCATAACCACTCTCAGTAAGACGATGTGTTAAATCATTTGCATCCCACCAATAACTTATTAAATCTGTACAATTTCATCTAAGTCTGATATTTTGTCCCTTTGGTATCCCTCTCTTTAAGTGATACCGATGTGAGGAATCTGCTCTTAAAATGGTGTTGCTTGTAATCTCCTTTCAATATACCTCAGTGTATGTTTTTTCTTTTCCATGACTTAAGAGGACATCCAGATAGGGCATTTTCACCTCCAAAAAATTATATGTAAACTTCAAGTAACCCTCATTTGCATTTAGATGTCCCAATAACTCATTAAGCATTTCTTCAGAACCTTCCCTTACTAATAGCACATCGTCTATATATCTAGTATAAAATTTGATGTTGTTCCTGAAAATATTCTGCTCACTGAATACCTTTGTTCCTTCAAAGTCGCAGTACCTCTTAGCTGTATAAAATATTCACCATTGAAAATAAAGTAATGACTTAACAAAAATAATATAGCATCCAGTATATATGCAGTAAAATCAGAGTCATACTCCGTATATCTTTCCAGCATTCTCTTGACAGAAATAATGCCCATATCATGCGATATGCAAGAGTACAGAGATACAGCATCTATAGTTACAAAAATATAGCTTTCTTTCCATTCAAAATTTTGTATCAGTCTCAGTAAGTGTTTTGTGTCTCTCAAAAAACCTGGTAAAGATTGAACAATGGGCTGTAGTTGTGCATCAAACCATTGACCTAATATTTCCCCCAGGGAGCCAATAGCTGAAATAATTGGTCTCCCTGGGGGATTGACCAGAGATTTATGTACTTTGGGTAAAAATTTAAACAAAGGGGTTTTAGAATGTTCTATATATATATATATATATATATATATATATATATATATATATATATATATATATATTCACTAGTACTCTTTTGTAAGATCAAATTCTTAACTCCCAGATCTAATAAATGTGTAGGTTCTCTTTGAAACTTTTATGTAGGGTTGAATGTAAGCTTTCTATAGGTATCACCATCAGATAGCTGTCTATATGCTTCCATCAGATATTGTTCTATACTAAGTACAACTATTGAATCACCTTTGTCTGAGTTAACCACCACAAGATCTGGATTGTGTTTTATCCTATCTAAAGCTTTAGACTCTTCTAATCTTTACTAAGATTATTACAAGTATATTTATTCTTACTTTTAAAGGGACACTTTACCCAATTTTTTTCTTTTGTAATTCAGAAAGAGCATGCAATTTTAAGCAACTTTCTAATTTACTCCTACTATCCATTTTTCTTCGTTCTCTTGCTATCATTATTTGAAAAAGAAGGCATCTAAGCTTTTTTTTTGTTTCAGAACTCTGGACAGCACTTTTTTATTGGTGGATAAATTTATCCACCAATCAGCAAGGACAACCCAGGTTGTCCACCAAAAATGGGCCGACATCTAAACTTACATTCTTGCATTTCAAATAAAGATACCAAGAGAATGAAGAAAATTTGATAATAGGAGTAAATTAGAAAGTTGCTTAAAATGTCATGCTCAATGTAAATCACGAAAGAAAAATTTTGGGTACAGTGTCCCTTTAAGTACAGAGTCAGACAGTGATATAAGATCCTTTTCTAAGATAGAATGAAACACTTCTAGTACATCATTGTGAGTATTGATTGGATAAAAAGTACAAGCTTTAAATTCCCTCACAGGTTGGTGTCTATTGCTCCTTTCTAAACTATCAGAATCTCTCTGTAAGTCACATAGGGACACAACATCACATAAATCAGCAAAATTACAATGTTCATTGATAACAGGTGTCCCTCTGCATTTCACAGAACCAGATTCATTCTCAGCAGCATTGAGATCTCTAAAATACTTTTTTTAGGGTGATATTCCTGACAAATGTATTAATGTCCAGTAAGGTATCAAATAAATTTCAAGTCCTGAGAGGGTGAAAACCCCAGACTCTTTTAAAGAACAGTTTCTTTATACAAACTGAGCTGTATAGGAAAAAAGGTTGATTGTCTTCATTTTTTTGGCAATCTTCTTTTTCCACTGAGTTGTGCGGCTTGGATATCTTGGTAATTAGACCTCCGTCACAATCGCCTCCGCTTCTTGTGTCCCTTTTTCTTTTTCTTTGGAACCTGCTCCATTTTTTGGCCTGGCTCCCAAATTTAATTCAGAGCTTACTTTTGTTAGGGGGGTAGAGGTGGATACTTTTTTTCAGTTGACAAAAATTTTCTGGGAATGAGGTTTACCAACTGGAGTAATTTTTGTCATTACTGCCATTTATTAAAATGTTTACATCGCTTATATTGTTAATGCCTAGGGGTTAGGGGTGAGCCTCTCCTCATTGTGTATGTCTAATATACTTCTCTCTTACTTAATGACATACATCTATCACCACCCTTGACATTGGATTTGATGTGTTCAATCCCTTGGAGGCTGAAGTTCTCAATATTGTTCATATGCCCTGCAAACTTCTTGGCCGCTGGTGTTTTAGGGATCTCAGCCTCTAACTACATTAAATGTTCTCTAATTCTATCCTTGAGAAGCCTAGAGGTGAGACCCACATACTAAAATTTACAAAGTTTACAGGTAATGAGATATATAACATATGATGAATTACAAGATATTCTATCCCTGATTTTATAAGAATTTCCTGTATTTGTTGAAGTGAATGTTTTGCCTACTTCTTCATAATTACAGCTTTTGCAGAGCCTCCCTCCACACCTATAAAAGCCAGCCTTCATGGAAAGCCAATTTCTATTAGTTACTTTAGACTTAGATGTATTTACTGAAGTTTTTTGTGATCTTTTCTCCTATAGTATCCGACTTACATGATACAAAGTTACTTTGTGTAGAGATTGTTGGCAAATCCACATCATTCTCTAATATGAGCAACCTTTTCTTAATAATGTTGCAAATATCGCCAAATTGGTTACTATATTTACTGATAAAATGAATACTACCTCTAGTGTTATCACTTTTGATGTTATCCTTTAACAGATTCTCCCTGCTGAATCCAGCCACTTGTTCTGACAGACTTTTCAGTAGACTAGGTTCATAACCTCTCTCAGTAAGATGATGTGTTAAATCATTTGCTTCCCGCCAATAACTTATCAAATCTGTACAATTTCGTCTAAGTCTGATATTCTGTCCCTTTGGTATCCCTCTCTTTAAGTGATACCGATGTGAGGAATCTGCTCTTAAAATGGTGTTGCTTGTAATCTCCTTTCAATATACCTCAGTGTATATTTTTTCATTTCCATGACTTAAGAGAACATCCAGATAGGGCATTTTCACCTCCAAAAAATTATATGTAAACTTCAAGTAACCCTCATTTGCATTTAGATGTCCCAATAAGTCATTAAGCATTTCTTCAGAACCTTCCTATACTAATAGCACATTGTCTATATATCTAGTATAAAATTTGATGTTGTTCCTGAAAATATTCTGCTCACTGAATACCTTTGTTCCTTCAAAGTTGCAGTACCTCTTAGCTGTATAAAATATTCACCATTGAAAATAAAATAGTTATGACTTAACAAAAATAATATAGCATCCAGAATATATACAGTTAAATCAGAGTCATAATCCGTATATCTTTCCAGCATTCTCTTGACAGAAATAATGCCCATATCATGAGATATGCAAGAGTACAGAGATACAGCATCTATAGTTACAAAAATATAGCTTTCTTTCCATTCAAAATTTTGTATCAGTCTCAGTAAGTGTTTTGTGTCTCTCAAAAAACCTGGTAAAGATTGAACAATGGGCTGTAGTTGTGCATCAATCCATTGACCCAATATTTCCCCCAGGGAGCCAATAGCTGAAATAATTGGTCTCCCTGGGGGATTGACCAGAGATTTATGTACTTTGGGTAAAAATTTAAACAAAGGGGTTTTAGAATGTTCCATATATATATATATATATATATATATATATATATATATATATATATATATATATACAGTATATATATATATATATATATATATATATATATATATATATATATATATTCACTAGTACTCTTTTGTAAGATCAAATTCTCAACTCCCAGATCTAATAAATGTGTAAGTTCTCTTTGAAACTTTTATGTAGGGTTGAATGTAAGCTTTCTATAGGTATCACCATCAGATAGCTGTCTATATGCTACCATCAGATATTGTTCTATACTAAGTACAACTATTGAATCGTCTTTGTCTGAGTTAACCACCACAAGATCTGGATTGTGTTTTATCCTATCTAAAGCTTTAGACTCTTCTTTACTAAGATTGTTACGAGTATATTTATTCTTACTTTTAAGTACAGAGTCAGACAGTGATATAAGATCCTGTTCTAAGATAGAATGAAACACTTCTATTACATCATTGTGAGCATTGATTGGATAAAAAGTACTAGCTTTCAATTCCCTCACAGGTTGGTGTCTATTGCTCCTTTCTAAACTATCAGAATGTCTCTGTAAGTCACATAGGGACACAACATCACATAAATCAGCAAAATTACAATGTTCATTGATAACAGGTGTCCCTCTGCATTTCACAGAGCCAGATTCATTCTCAGCAGCATTGAGATCTCTAAAATACTTTTTTTAGGGTGATATTCCTGACAAATGTATTAATGTCCAGTAAGGTATCAAATAAATTTCAAGTCCTGAGAGGGTGAAAAACCCAGACTCTTTTAAAGAACAGTTTCTTTATACAAACTGAGCTGTATAGGAAAAAAGCTTGATTGTCTTCATTTTTTATTTTTTTTTGGCAATCTTCTTTTTCCACTGAGTTGTGCGGCTTGGATATCTTGGTAATTGGACCTCCGTCACAATCGCCTCCGCTTCTTGTGTCCCTTTTTCTTTTTCTTTGGAACCTGCTCCGTTTTTTGGCCTGGCTCCCAAATTTAATTCAGAGCTTACTTTTGTTAGAGGGGTAGAGGTGGATACTTTTTTTCAGTTGACAAAAATTTTCTGGGAATGAGGTTTACCAACTGGAGTAATTTTTGTCATTACTGGCATTTATTAAAATGTTTTTGGTGGGGAGTGCCTTGGAAGCGGCCATGACAGGTCGCATAACATGAGGCTCCAGCAGAGATCTAACTAATATTATGACAACTATGATAATCTAATGACAACTACGATAATCTAATGACAACTCAGCATCCTATCTCTACATTGGTATCTCTAGATGACCTAATATAAGCTACGTGACTCACTATAATTATTGCTGTGTATTTGTTCAGTTTCACCAAGATTTGAGCTGCCGGAATCGCAGCTGGAGGCCGAGCACGAATACCATCCCCCCCCCCCCTCCAGACTACGGGGTTCTAACTTAAGAATGGCTACTGTTACAGGAGAGGAGGATTTCACTATAGAGCTACACAATCTATTACAAAATATGGAGTGAAAACTATGCCGCAATTTTCACAATCTTACTCAAATACTCTGTGGGGAAGACTTGGAGAATTCTTTGATAAGTGCGGAGGAGCCAGACCCTGACTCATTTGCAGGCATCCAGTTGGCGACAGACACATCAATGCCAGAGCTCTTGTCTGCGCAGCCCGGCAGGCTGACTCATGGCCAGCAGTGGCTAGACACAACAATTCTAGCTTGAGAGGAGATTTGCCCTAGGTGATTCGGTGTGGAGGTGCGGCCGCCCCCCCCCGGCAGGCTGACGATACAACCTGGAGCCTGATCTCAACACTCTAGCTCCTGAGTCAGATATAATGAATGACATTGGTCCAGAGGGTAAAAGCCTTACTTCAATTTCTCCATTCAGCCCTTTGCCTGCACTGAAACATCTAGGGACAGTCGCTCTGGGAACTATACTTCACGTGTATGCAGGGTCGGCTCCAGAACAAATGAAATGGGGGGGCATTTTTTTTTCACGAGGGGGCACGCATTTAAAAAGCATGTATGAGAGTCAAAATAAGAGCAGACCTACTGTGGCAGTCCAGGGGTTACATTTATCAGATCTCTGGCTGTGCAGGAGTTAGATTTGTTTATATTTCTGGAAGTGCAGCGGTTACATGTGTCATATCTCAAGGAGTATAGGGGTTACATTTATAAGATGTCTGGCAGTGCCGCAGCAGTTACATTTATCAGATTTATGGCAGTGCAGGGGTTACATTTGTCATATCTCTGGAATGTCTCCCACATATGACACAGCCAGTGGACACTGTTTGTATGTGTAGCTCTACCAATGACCCTACTAATGATCAAATAAGCTTTTACATGACAATAAGTTTGAGTGCCAAGCAGTACATTACTTGTACAGATATTATTAATGATACTGACAATAAGTTTGAGTGCCAAGCAGTACATTACTTGTACAGATATTATTAATGATATTTACCAGCACACACACAGTATATACAGTATGTATATACACACAAATTATATATATATATATATATATATATATATATATATATATATATACACACACAAACACATATATATATATACACACATACACACACACAGTATATATATGTATATATATATATATATATATATATATATATATACACACACACACACACTTTGTATATATATATATATATACATATACACACACACACACACACACACATAAACATACACACGGTATATATGAATATACACAAACAATATATATATATATACACACAGTGTGTGTATGTATGTATGTGTGTGTATGTATATATATAATAAAACAACCTTGGGGACAAATAGGAGATGTTTTGAAACATGTAAATAATAAACATAAGGCTATTTCACTCATTGTCCCACAGCTACATTTGAAGTGTGTGTATTTGAGCACCTATAATCTGACACACATTTTACACTGATCACTGCAGATAAAGCAGGCACAATGCACACTTGTTTTGTGTGACCTGCAGTGGGGAAACCAAGGAATTCCCAAGTTGCTTCTTTATCTGTGGCTGCCAGGATATAAAGCACAATAGGGAAGGGATACTACTATTACACACACATTGGTTATACGGCTGTGTTTTCACAAAATTACTTCTGACTGTTAGCTTCTCCCAGCACTTCCTGCAGAGGTCTGATGATGTCATCATCTCACGTCAGCTCTGTAGTAAGTGGGCTAGCAGGAGGAGGGGCACTGCAAGCCCTAGGTTAACTACTGTGAGAGCACCAGCAGGGAAATGCAACTTTATTTATCTGGTTGTAAATAGAGAAGAGTAAAGAGATTAGCTGGGCCCTCCAGTGGCGGATCTCCAGGGTCCAGTGGCTGCAAATAGTTTATGCAACATTTGGGACCCTGGACGTTTTGTCAATTTTAAAATGTAAAAAAAAAAAAAAAAAAAAAAAAGAATTTTTTTTTAAAATCACTTCTTTTGCCCTGGGGGGCACAGCATTCCATTTGGGGGGGCATTGCCCCCCAATGCCCCCCCATAGAGCCAACCTTGCGTGTATGCTTCAGGATGGAACATGATGCCCCCCACTAACCGAACAGATAGATGGCTTAAACAGACGTCTCTGCCGGACCTCAACATACCATGCGTTATAGGCTGAGGAGGAGAATTTGTCATTTTGCCTCCGTTACCCAGAGGCCATAAGAGGAATGGGTTGAATTCTCACTATTATGTTTCTTTTATAACTTGTTTTTATCTGAGTTATAATTTTTGCACATAGGTTCCAGGTAAATTTTATTGATGTTTTGTTGTGCAGCTCAATCCTACTCTCAATATCCTCTCATAATATGTTACATGAATCTGTTTAGACTTGCTAGCCTCAACAACCCCTTTTTAAGAAATCCAGGCAGAATAACTTCATATACGGGGCAACAAGTAGTAACACATTCTAATCTCTACACCATTGCTTTTGGATAGTGTATACTGCTGAGTGGCTGCTCCTTCTGGTTATTGTGTGTTTAAATAGCAGGACTAGTCACGATTTCCACCCCTAGTACTTGGAATTAATATAATATTCAATCAGGTAGACTAGGGTATTGCTTAATGCCACAAGCTTCTATTATACTATCTCTGTGTTTTATTGTCATGAAATGTTTGAGAAATATATAGCATTCCAGAATGTGTTCTCTTCACAGTACTAGAAAAGCTATCACTGTTTATCCTTGAGCCCATTTGTCCATCTGTTTAGCATGTCTTAAATGATATCAGAGATGTGTCCAGTTAATACCTGAATATTATTGGGGTTGCCAACTTTAACAACCTTTTTTGTCACACATTTGCTAACTTCTATACCATGGTTTCTGTTGGATGACATATACTAATAGGTACCTATACATTCTGGTTGAATCATACGATACCACATGCTAAATTATGATTCCCAATATGATACAGCTAGATAGTGTGCAATTTTGTAACTGGCTCCAGAACTTAACCTCACTAGATTGTAAACTCCTGTAAGAATTAACTCACCCTCCTCAAACTAATATCAATTTTATTATTCGAGGATCTTAAAATATATGACTCTGTATATTGTGCAACCAAACACCTAGACACTTACCATTTTATACACCACTGCTTTAGGTTGATGTATATTCATGAGCTACTACTCTTTTTTGGTACAATTTATAAACAAGATCCCTTGACCAAGCTCGTTTGTATTTTAGCTCATCCTTACAGAGATCTGCAAATATATAGGAAATCTCTTGCTGAAAATTTCCAAAATTTCTAGCATCCTTTATTTTGGCACTACATTTAAATAATATACTTTCTCCCTCATCCACTCTTCATATATGGAGCCCTCCTCTACCATTCTCTATTAAATTCCTACTTTAGTATTCTATCACTCCCCAAAACCCTCCATAATTATATCAGAGCGGCTCTTGCCCGCTGATTGTTATATATATCAAATAAATTTACCTCCAAAACACTATGAATATAATATAGTGTCCAAGAGTGGCCCTTAATCTCACAGGTGCTCCTATTTATGTTTTAGAAAACTGAGACTTCAATTCCGCTAATATAGCACAACTGCCCTGATGTATATACTCCAACATTTTCATTTGACTAAAAATATACAGTCTTTTTACCAAAGTATCTTACAGACCAAAACATTCAATTTATGATCACCCATCTTCAGTCTACTAATTTACCTCCTACTCTGTATACCTTCTCCGAGAATGTATCTAATTTGTTGTAACGTTTATGATGGTCTATTTCTATTACTTTGTTTTTGTTGTGTTTGAACACATTTAAATTGTTGTAATATCTACAAGTCTCAATAAAAAAAATCATATTTAAAAAAAAAAAAAAAAAAAAAAAAATGTTTTTGGCATTTAACTATTGTATTATTTGCCAGTATTGAGAAAGTTAATATCATTGTCTCCAATTGGTTTAATATATACTTTTTTCTTTTTTGCATAACATTGCTGTAAAGTGTCTACCTTTTATTATTATTATTATTATTATTATTATTATCAGGTATTTGTAGAGCACCAACAGATTCTGCAGCGCTGTAAACATAGTCGTGTACAGGATAGCTTTTGTAGGGGTCAAGTGGGTAGAGGGCCCTGCCGAGAGTTTCACTGTTGTAGTCGGCTCTTATGAAGCGATCTGTAAACAGCTGGGCCCATAGGCTTACATTCTAAGGGGTTCAAGGGGAAAGCAATGGAGTTGGGAAAGGTTAGTGTTGGTTGTATGCATCCCTGAATAGTAGAGTTTTTAGGGAGTGCTTGAAGCTGTTAAAACTAGGGGAGAGTCTTATGGAGCGAGGCAGGGAATTCCACAAGATGGGGGCCAGTCTGGAGAAGTCCTGTAAACGGGAATGTGAGGAAGTAACAAGAGAGGAGGAGATCCTGAGCTGATCGAAGGGGATGGGAGGGAGAGTATCTAGAGACAAGTTCTGAGATGTAGGGGGGAGCAGTGCAGTTGAGAGCTTTATATGTCAGGGTGAGGATTTTATGCTTAATCCTAGAGGCAAGAGGAAGCCAGTGAAGGGATTGGCAGAGAGGTGCAGCAGATGAAGAGCGACGAGTAAGGAAGATGAGCCTGGCAGAGGCATTCATGATGGATTGTAAAGGAGCTATGCGGCAGCTAGGTAGACCAGAGAGGACGGAGTTGCAGTAGTCAAGGCGGGAAAGGATGAGAGAGTGGATTAAAATCTTGGTTGTATCTTGTGTAAGGAAATGTCTAATTTTAGCAATGTTTTTAAGGTGGAAGTGGCAGGCTTTAGCCAAGGACTGAATGTGAGGAGTGAAGGAAAGATCTGAGTCAAGTGTGACCCCAAGACATCGGGCGTAGGGGTAATGATGGAGTTATCAACATTTATAGAAATTTTGGGGGTGGAGACATTGGAAGAAGGGGGAAAAATAAGGAGTTCAGTTTTGGAGAGATTTAGCTTAAGGTGAGTGAGAGAACATCCAAGATGAGATGTGATAAAGACAGTTAGTGACACGGGTTAGTAAGGAAGGAGGTAAGTCTGGTGCAGAGAGGTAGATTTGGGTGTCATCGGCATACAAATGGTATTGAAACCCATGGGACTTTATTAAGGAACCTAATGACGATGTGCAGATTGAAAAGAGAAGGGGACAAAGGACAGAGCCTTGAGGTACCCCAACAGAAAGTGGTAATGGGGCAGAGGATTCTCCGGAGAAGGCTACACTAAATGTACGGTTAGTCAGATAGGAAGAGAACCACGAGAGAGCTGTGTCACAGATGCCGAAGGATTGGAGGGTTTGGAGCAGAAGAGGATGGTCAACAGTGTCAAAGGCTGCAGACAGGTCAAGGAGGATAAGCAGAGAGAAGTGGCCTTTGGATTTTGCTGTAAGTAGGTCATTGGTAACCTTGACAATTGCTGTCTCTGTAGAGTGATGGGAATGAAATCCAGATTGCAGTGGGTCAAGAAGAGAGTTTAGTGTAAGGAAATGGGATAGACGTGCATAAACTAGCTTTTCGAAGAGCTTTGAGGCAAGACGGAGTAGGGAAATAGGGCGGTAATTGGAAGGGGAGGTTGGATCGAGGGAAGGTTTTTTGAGGATAGGTGTGACCAGTGCATGTTTTAGAGATGAGGGAAATATACCAGTGCTGAGGGAGAGGTTGAAAATGTGTGTGAGTATGGGGGTGAGGGTAGAAGAGAGGGAGGGGAGTAGCTGTGAGGGGATGGGGTCGAGGGGACAGGTAGTGAGGTGGGAGGAAAGTATAAGGGCAGAAACTTCATCCTCATTAACAGGGGCAAAAGAGCTGCATTTTTGGATATTTGGGTTTTGGGTGAGCTTTTGATGGGGTGGGAGATTGGAAGTATGTTGAGAGCTGATTTCACTTCTGATGGAATCAATTTTGTTGTTGAAGTGGCTGGCAAAATCTTGAGCTGAGAGAGAGATTGTGCTAGGAGGTGGGGGTGGGCAGAGAAGAGTGTTGAACGTGGAGAACAGACGTTTAGGGTTAGAGGAAATAGTAGAGATGAGATTAGAAATATATTGTTGCTTGTAAACGTTAAGGGCAGAATATTAGGAGTTCAGGATGAACTTGTAGTGAAGAAAGTCAGCTGAACTCCGAGATTTCCTCCAATGTCGCTCAGCAGTACGGGAGCATCTGCGTAGGTATCGTGTCAAAGGAGTATGCCAGGGCTGAGGATGAGAGTGTGGTTTCTGAGCTAAGGTTGGAGGGGCCAGAGTGTCAATGACCGATGTAAGGGTGGAATTATACTGGCAGATAGATTGGTCAGGGCAGGAAAAGGAGGTGATGGATGAGGGGAGAGGTTTGAGAGAGCTAGCGAGCTGATGCAGATCTAGTGACTTAGTGCTTCTGTGAAGTTTGGTGTGAGGGGTAGAGGGTGGGGGGTTGTAGGTAGGGAAGTGATGTTGCAAGTTAGGAGATGATGGTCAGAGAGAGGAAAAGGGGAGTTTGTTAAATTTGAAAGAGTGCATCAATAGGTGAAAGTCAGATCAAAGGAATGACCATCTTTGTGAGTGGGAGAGTCAGTCCATTGTGACAGGCCGAAAGAGGAAGTCAGTTGAAGAAGTTGTTTTGCAGCGGAGGCAGTGGGATTGTCAAGAGGGATGTTAAAGTCTCCAATAATGAGGGCAGGGGTGTCTGAGGAAAGGAAATAAGGAAGCCAGGCAGCAAAGTGATCTAAAAATTGAGTTGGGGAGCCAGGGGGGCGGTATATGACTGGAACACGTATAGAGAGGGGGGCGAATAACTGAATCATGTGTGCTTCAAATGAAGAAAATGTGAGTGAAGAGAAGGGCTGTATTTGTTGGAAGGTGCAACGAGAGGAAAGTAAAATACCGACACCACCTCCTTATCAATTACCAGACCTAGGAGTGTGGCTGAAATGGAGACCCCCATGTGACAGTGCAGCAGTGGATGCTGTGTCTGAAGCAGAGAGCCAGGTTTCTGTAAGAGCCAGAAGGTTAAGAGAGTGGGAGATAAAGAGATCATGGATAGAAGTGAGCTTGTTGGAAACAGAGCGAGAGTTCCAAAGTGCACAAGTGAAGGGGGATGGGTTTTTAGATGTAAGAGGAGTGCGATTAAGGTTACCAGAGTTTAGTTTATGAAGTCTATTGAAAGGCACACAAGGATGTGAAAGGCTAGGAGGTTGTGAGAGACCAGGATTAGGAGTGATGTCGCCAGCAGCTAGTATGAGCAAGAGGGAGAGTGACATGAGATGAGAAGCAGATTTGCAGTAATGAGACTGTTTTTTGGCTGAAGTGCAGGGGGGAGAGAGAGTGTTTAGGAATAGGTAAAGTTCATGAGTACAAAAGTAAGGTGAGTATAAGAGAGATGGGCTAATGAACAGTGCAGGTGGAGAGGGAGAAGGAGTAATTGAGTAATGTAGTTTGTTATAGAGACAAGAGGTAGTAAAAAGGAATATGAAGATATTGAGCATTATTATGAAAGTGGGAACCAAGTAAACACATAAGACACAGTGTTACAGCAGCACTTGCAAAATGATACAATGAGATACTTTTTTTTAAAAAACACAGTATTACAAGAGTACTTGCCTTGTGTCTTTCCCCTTGCCCAATCCTTGTTGAATTCTTGTATAATTCTTAAAAATGAGTGCATCACTTATAAAATGTTCACTTTGAAAATGTGACCATATGCTATTGTTAAAAAGTAAACTGCCCTGTAAGCAATGCACACCCCTGTACAATGCACATCCCCAAACTAGTCTGAAATATACAGTATACAGGTAGGGCAGCCAGCGGAGTCCACTAAATTTAGTTGATTGCTAATCAAAGACAGTTGGTAAGGCCAATTGGAATGTTAGAATCTGGTCAGGGTGAGATGAGTTAAGTAAACAGACAATAAAATTTGGAGGGGGTTAAAACTGTGACATAAGACAACTATAAATTTAAGAGTTATAGCAAGTATTGATAAGGATTGAGCATCACATGGCAATTAACTTGACATTAGAATTGAGACATTGGGAAAAATCATTACAATAAATGCCGGACTTAATTTTAACAGCCTAAATTCATGTGCTCAATATACATATAAACAGTAGGAGGGAAACGGTCAGGTGGCCCACACAGTGTGAATCTCACTAGGAGCAAAAGATATTTGCGCTTTGCGACTGTACCCAAGTTCCCCAACAGTTCAAATCAACAATGTCACTTTACAAACACCCCTTGAATGAAGGTAGAGTTCAGCACTAACTCAAATGTACAGGTCGTGGGAGGCAATGGGAACACTGGCCGTCAATGGCTTGACGCCAGACTCACCTAGATCCGGTGGTTCCACAGCTCACTAGAAACGATCGTCTGTCGGCTGGTTTGGTGCTGAGCGGTTTGTGACGAAGCCGCTGTGCAGCGTGTAGCTGGTTCCAAATCTGTGCGTGTAGCCGAGAGCAGCGTCTCGGTCGGCATCCACCTCCGTATCACCTTAGATTTAATACATCAGAGGGATCCAGGAAATCCAGGGAATCCAATGTGCAGCAGCGGTAGCGTGGGGAATAGGGCAATCGCAAAGTGGGGCGAGTGGAGCTCTAGTCGGCAGCAATCCAGAGGTCTGGAAATGAGTACGTCAAAGAAGGAGTACTGGATGCTCCGGTAAAAAATAGCAAATTTTATTTATTCATCATTAAAAGCGATTACATGGAGAAACAAGAAGACACGAGTGCAGGCGCAGCACTAGGGCTTACGCGTTTCGGCTATAGAGCCTTAGTCATAGCATACAGGTGCTGGGCCTGACAGGTGCATTTAACACCTTAGGTTGATTCTTATTGGTTAAAAGAAACTTTAAAAGAAAAACAACCCGCCCGCTTTGGAAGTGTCATAATGGATACATGTAAAAAAGCTGATACCAAAACCGAGAGATACACTTTAAATTAGAAAGGAGAATCATATTATACAAAAATGCAAATATGAACTAAATGATATAAAATGCTGGAGAGTGGAATAGAGCTGGACACTAATTGCGAAAAGGCAGACAATAAATAAAGAAAGCACAATTATAACTAAAACTAGTCCTAAAGCCCGTTCACACGGGCCGTGTGGTTTATTTTTATATTCTCTCTCTCTCTGTGCCCTATCTCTCTCTCTCCCCTCTTTCTCCCCCCTGTCTCTCTCACTCTCTCCCCCCTGTCTCTCTCACTCTATCCCCCCTGTCTCTCTCACTCTCACTCCCCTGTCTCACTCTCACTCCCCTGTCTCTCTCTCACTCCCCTGCCTCTCTCTCCTCCCCCCTGTCTCTCTCTCTCTCCCCTGTCTGTCTCTCTCTCTCCCCTCTCTCTCTCTCCCCCCCTGTCTCTCTCTCTCCCCCCCTGTCTCTCTCTCTCCCCCCCTGTCTCTCTCACCCTCTCCCCTGTCTCTCTCACCCTCTCCCCTGTCTCCCTCTCCCCTGTCTCTCTCACCCTCTCCCCTGTCTCCCTCTCCCCTGTCTCTCTCTCCCTCTCCCCTGTCTCCCTCTCCCCTGTCTCTCTCACCCTCTCCCCTGTCTCCCTCTCCCCTGTCTCCCTCTCCCCTGTCTCTCTCTCCCTCTCCCTTGTCCCCCTGTCTCCCTCTCCCCTGTCTCCCTCTCCCCAGTCTCCCTCTCCCCTGTCTCCCTCTCCCCTCTCTCCCTCTCCCTCTCCCTCTCCCCTGTCTCCCTCTCCCCTGTCTCCCTCTCCCCTGTCTCCCTCTCCCCTGTCTCCCTCTCCCCTGTCTCTCTCTCCCTCTCCCCTGTCTCCCTCTCCCCTGTCTCCCTCTCCCCTGTCTCCCTCTCCCCTGTCTGCCTCTCCCCTCTCACCCTCTCCCCTGTCTCCCTCTCCCCTGTCTCCCTCTCCCCTGTCTCCCTCTCCCCTGTCTCCCTCTCTCCCTCTCCCCTGTCTCCCTCTCCCCTGTCTCCCTCTCCCCTGTCTCCCTCTCCCCTCTCTCCCTCTCCCCTGTCTCCCTCTCCCCTGTCTCCCTCTCCCCTGTCTCTCTCACCCTCTCCCCTGTCTCCCTCTCCCCTGTCTCCCTCTCCCCTGTCTCCCTCTCCCCTGTCTCTGATCAGCTGCTTTCAACGGCTATTTGCTAAGTGGGTTGTCAACGGCTAGTGCGAGGGTGTGATAGGCAGCTAGGCTAGTTGCGTGCGCGTAGGTTCGCGTGCGCGTGCGCATTGTGTGATAGGCTAGTAGGCTAAGTGGGTTGTCAACGGCTAGTGCAAGGGTGTGATAGGCGGCTAGGGTTCGCGTGCGCGTGCGCGTTGGCTCAAATCAGTTTTGTGAGTGTGCGTGCGCAGCAAGGGGGGTCAAAGTGTGATCAACAGCTGGCCAAGGGTGCGCGTGCGATCAGCGGCAAGAGTTTGTCTGAACTGCGCATGACGGCTTCAGACAAACTCTTGTCTTTTATAATATAGGATTAAAAGTGCCGATGCTTATATATATGAATATAATGAATAATACAGAGTACATATCAAAAACTGTATACTTAATAACTTTAGAAATTAGATGATTTGATGTCTTGAAACCAAGAAAAAATGCAGATTAACTGTATATAAGAGTGACAACAATAGGATGTAGATACAGAAATGAACATATGTAAACAGTATTGACTTGATTATAAACTGTAGGGCTCAAAAAATAAAAAATAAAAAGATAATAATAAAGATGATAAAAGTTAGGAGAACCAGTTTAGAATTCATATAAAGTATGAACTATGTTTACAGAATGGATCAAGGGATTCTAAGGAACTTTATCCCATATTGACTATATATGAGGTCTACGTCTAACTAATTAGTGAATATATGTATTGGTGATAAAAGCCCTGCAGTAGCCATCCTAAACAAATGAGATTCGCAGTTGCAAAAGGACAATTCACTAGATTAAAGAGGAATTGTTCAGATAGATCTACCTATAACAAGGAAGCAGACATTCTGTCAGAAAGGCTGCGTGAGAGAGGCTATCCTTTACACGATGTCACAAGGGCCAAAAGGTCCCTTGAACAAACTGACAGGAAGATTCTATTACAAGATAAACCAATAAGCACCTCTTCCAAATCTCCTCAAGGAGTGTACTTTGTCACACAATTCAGCGCTCAGTACAACAAAATATGCAACATAGTGAAAAAACACTTTGCCCTACTGGCTGCCGATGACAAATTGGTAACTACAGTAGATCAAGGTCTGAGATGCTCCTATAGGAAAAGTAGCACCCTGGGAGGCATTTTAGCACCTACTGAGCTTAAAAAGACTGAGACCAACCAAAGCTCGTGGTTGAAGCACTGCGGGATGTACAAGTGTGGCAGTAGACGTTGTAAACCCTGTGACTTCGTCCAGGTTACTAAAGACTTTACGTCTTATACTACTGGTCAAACTTTTGACATTAAGACTTGCCTCAATTGCACAGCCAGCAATGTTATATATCTTATCTCCTGTACTCAATGTCATCTGCAATATGTAGGACTTACCTCTAGAGATATGAATTCAAGACTCAGAGAACACTTGTCATCCTTTAACATAGGTAAGGCAACTACGCCATTGGTACTTCATTTCAATGGCAAACATGACAATGACCTTAGTTCATTCAGATGGTGTATCATTGAAAAAGTAGTTCTGCCTAGCAGAGGTGGCAATATCAGTCAATTACTTGCTAAGAGAGAGGCATTCTGGATGTTTAAACTTGACACCAGAATACCTAAAGGACTTAACTCCAGGTGTGATCTAATAAATTACTGGGAATAATCACCAGTCCTTTGTTATCTCTCCTGGACTAATCTTTTTGACCTATAGACTCTTTTCACACTGCAGGGCTTTTATCACCAATACATATATTCACTAATTAGTTAGACGTAGACCTCATATATAGTCAATATGGGATAAAGTTCCTTAGAATCCCTTGATCCATTCTGTAAACATAGTTCATACTTTATATGAATTCTAAACTGGTTCTCCTAACTTTTATCATCTTTATTATTATCTTTTTATTTCTTATTTTTTTCAGCCCTACAGTTTATAATCAAGTCAATACTGTTTACATATGTTCATTTCTGTATCTACATCCTATTGTTGTCACTCTTATATACAGTTAATCTGCATTTTTTTCTTGGTTTCAAGACATCAAATCATCTAATTTCTAAAGTTATTAAGTATACAGTTTTTGATATGTACTCTGTATTATTCATTATATTCATATATATAAGCATCTGCACTTTTAGTTTTAGTTATAATTGTGCTTTCTTTATTTATTGTCTGCCTTTTCGCAATTAGTGTCCAGCTCTATTCCACTCTCCAGCATTTTATATCATTTAGTTCATATTTGCATTTTTGTATAATATGATTCTCCTTTCTAATTTAAAGTGTATCTCTCGGTTTTGGTATCAGCTTTTTTACATGTATCCATTATGACACTTCCAAAGCGGGCGGGTTGTTTTTCTTTTAAAGTTTCTTTTAACCAATAAGAATCAACCTAAGGTGTTAAATGCACCTGTCAGGCCCAGCACCTGTATGCTATGACTAAGGCTCTATAGCAGAAACGCGTAAGCCCTAGTGCTGCACCTGCACTCGTGTCTTCTTGTTTCTCCATGTAATCGCTTTTAATGATGAATAAATAAAATTTGCTATTTTTTACCGGAGCATCCAGTACTCCTTCTTTAACAATATACATATACACAGAGAGACTTGGAGTAAGATGACAGAAAAGCAGGGAATAGCAGGATTCCAATGCAGGGCCTTAATTCACATACCAAAAAGAGAGACTTGGAGTAAAATGACAGAAAAGCAGGGAATTGTAGGATTTCAATGCAGGGTCTTAATTAAAATACCAAAAAGAGAGACTTGGAGTAAAATGAAAGAAAAGCAGGGAATTGCAGGATTTAAATGCAGGGCCTTAATTCACATACCAAAAAGAGAGACTTGGAGTACAATGACAGAAAAGCAGGGAATAGCAGGATTCCAATGCAGGGCCTTAATTCACATACCAAAAAGAGAGACTTGGAGTAAAATGACAGAAAAGCAGGGAATTGTAGGATTTCAATGCAGGGTCTTAATTAAAATACCAAAAAGAGAGACTTGGAGTAAAATGACAGAAAAGCAGGGAATTGCAGGATTTAAATGCAGGGCCTTAATTCACATACCAAAAAGAGAGACTTGGAGTAAAATGACAGAAAAGCAGGGAATAGCAGGATTTCAACGCAGTGCCTTAATTCACATACCAAAAAGAGAGACTTGGAGTAAAATGACAGAAAAGCAGGGAATGGCAGGATTTCAATGGGGCCTTAATTCACATACCAAAAAGAGAGACTTGGAGTAAAATGACAGAAAAGCAGGGAATAGCAGAATTTCAACGCAGGGCCTTAATTCACATACCTGAAAGCAGAAGAGACAATAGGTTAACTCAGCATTCTTTAGCAGATGTCAGTAGGCAGTTTGTTAGTTAGTAACCAGCAGTGTGGAGTATTGAGTGTAATTCTTGTATAATTCTTAAAAATTAGTGCCTCACTTATAAAATGTTCACTTTGAAAATGTGACCATATGCTATTGTTAAAAAGTACACTGCCCTGTAAGCAATGCACACCCCTGTAAAGTGTATGTACATAGAAGTCGTATATAATTAAATTAGGTATGAGACTTTACAGTTTTTTGAATATCGATCAAGAGCCCAAATCAATTTGTAGTTGTTTTTATGTGTATCTTAAGGTATTTCTTTAAATTTTGTATTGATGAATTTCTTGTTGTGATGATACCTTTAAAACATGCAATCAATCGGTGGTGAAATCCATGATGAATATGTATGCTGCAATACTATTGGTCAGAAATGACACCTCCCATTGTAATTTAAAGTAGGTAGATACACCTGTTTGTTTAGCTCTGATGAAGTGCCCTTGAGGAAGGAAACGCGTAAGCTAGCTGCAGTACCTGTCTGCTGTGTCGCTTGGCTTTTATATGCATACCCAATAAAATTAACGTTTTAATACAGATGACTCTCCTGACTTGATCTCTTTTATGGTGATATACTCTGAGACGGCTAACTTTAATTTGCTATTTATATATTTATGTTTTAATAGATATTTGATAGTATGTTATCGATAGTAAACAAAATATTAAAATTTTTTTTTTTTTTTCATTATTTTCAAATAATAATAAGTCAGCATAAGTTGGTTAATATTAATAAATATGTTTCTGGATGCATAGATTTTTTTTTGTCAAATTATGCAGGGTAAGAGGATGAATAGGGCATTATTCAGCTTTCATTACTAGAGTTATGAGTTGATTTAGGGCCAAGAAATGTGAAAATTCTGTTTCTTTCACTGGCAGATGTGAGCCCCTACTTAGGTTACTGCTGCCACATTATCTATAAAATGTTCTTGACAATAAGAGCACAGTTCACAAGTTTAACAGGCTGTGCCAAAGTATTATATTTTTTTTCTTAAACCTAAAAAAAATATTGTTCTGTTGGAACAGAGTCCTCATTGTAAAGCTGTATACGGCTTGTAATGTCGTAGGTTTGTCATTTTGTGAATGTATCGTTACCTGCATGCATTTCCTGGTGTCTGTATGTTTCAGTAATTCTTAAAAAAGTGGAAAATTATGTTTTAAAGACAAAATAACACCATTTATAATAACATGGGCAAAGTGCAAGAGAACTGGTCATATTCAACTAATAAAGCATAAACAGGTTTGAATCAATCTGCAAACCAATATTTGTTAGCAGAGATCATCATTTTTAATGCAATTGAGAATTAATTTATTTTACCTTGCAGTAAGGGACCTTATGTCCTCAACCTTAAAGTCAATATACAAACAGTACAACAGCTCGGCTTGCTGATTAATGCTTTGTGAATCACAAAATATGATAACAAAAATATATAGCTGACATTATAGATGCTCATCACTATCGGCTAGATTTAGAGTTTGGCGGTAGCCGTCAAAACCAGCGTTAGGGGGTCCTAACACTGGTTTTTACCGCCCGCTGGTATTTGGAGTCAGTCATTAAAGGGTCTAACGCTCACTTTGCAGCCGCGACTTTTCCATACCGCAGATCCCCCTACGCCAATTGCGTATCCTATCTTTTCAATGGGATCTTTCTAACACCGGTATTTAGAGTCGTGGCTGAAGTGAGCGTTAGAAATCTAACGACAAAACTCCAGCCGCCGAAAAAAAACAGGAGTTAAGAGCTTTTTGGGCTAACGCCGGTTCATAAAGCTCTTAACTACTGTGCTCTAAAGTACACTAACACCCATAAACTACCTATGTACCCCTAAACCGAGGTCCCCCCACATCGCCGCCACTATAATAATTTTTTTAACCCCTAATCTGCCGACCGCACACCGCCGCCACCTACGTTATACTTATGTACCCCTAATCTGCTGCCCCTAACACCGCCGACCCCTATATTATATTTATTAACCCCTAATCTGCCCCCCTCAACGTCGCCAACACCTACCTACACTTATTAACCCCTAATCTGCCGACCGGACCTCACCGCTACTATAATAAATGTATTAACCCCTAAAGCTAAGTCTAACCCTAACACTAACACCCCCCCTAAGTTAAATATAATTTAAATCTAACAAAATAAATGAACTCTTATTAAATAAATTAATACTAATTAAAGCTAAATACTTACCAGTAAAATAAACCCTAATATAGCTACAATATAAATTATAATTATATTGTAGCTATTTTAGGATTAATATTTATTTTACAGGCAACTTTGTAATTATTTTAACCAGGTACAATAGCTATTAAATAGTTAATAACTATTTAATAGCTACCTAGTTAAAATAATTACAAAATTACCTGTAAAATAAATCCTAACCTAAGTTACAATTAAACCTAACACTACACTATCAATAAATTAATTAAATAAAATACCTACAATTATCTACAATTAAACCTAACACTACACTATCAATAAATTAATTAAATACAATACCTACAAATAAATACAATTAAATAAACTAACTAAAGTACAAAAAATAAAAAAGAACTAAGTTACAAAAAATAAAAAAATATTTACAAACATTAGAAAAATATTACAACAATTTTAAACTAATTACACCTACTCTAAGCCCCCTAATAAAATAACAAAGCCCCCCAAAATAAAAAAATGCCCTACCCTATTCTAAAATTAAAATAGAAAAGCTCTTTTACCTTACCAGCCCTTAAAAGGGCCATTTGCGGGGCATGCCCCAAAGAATTCAGCTCTTTTGCCTGGAAAAAACATACAATACCCCCCCACCAACATTACAACCCACCACCCACATACCCCTAATCTAACCCAAACCCCCCTTAAATAAACCTAACACTAAGCCTTTGAAGATCTTCCTACCTTATCTTCACCACACGGGGTATCACACCGATCCGTCCTGGCTCCGATGTCTTGATCCAAGCCCAATCGGGGGGCTGAAGACATCCATCCTCCGGCTGAAGTCTTGATCCAAGCGGGCAGAAGAGGACATCCGGACCGGCAAACATCTTCATCCAAGCCGCATCTTCTATGTTCTTCCATCCGATGACGAAAGGCTGATCTTCAAGACCTCCAGCGCAGATCCATCCTCTTCTGCCGACGACTAGACCACGAATGAAAATCCTTTAATGGACGTCATCCAAGAAGGATAGGATTATAGGATTCTTATAGGATTCTTTCAGCCAATCGGAATTAAGGTAGGAAAATTCTGATTGGCTGATGGAATCAGCCAATCAGATTCAAGTTCAATCCGATTGGCTGATCCAATCAGCCAATCAGATTGAGCTTGCATTCTATTGGCTGTTCCGATCAGCCAATAGAATGTGAGCTCAATCTGATTGGCTGATCCAATCAGCCAATCGGATTGAACTTGAATCTGATTGGCTGATTCCATCAGCCAATCAGAATTTTCCTACCTTAATTCCGATTGGCTGATAGAATCCTATCAGCCAATCGGAATTCGAGGGACGCCATCTTGGATGACGTCCCTTAAAGGAACCTTCATTCATCATCTAGTCGTCGGAAGAAGAGGATGGATCCGCGCTGGAGGTCTTGAAGATCAGCCGCTAGTCATCGGATGCCGCTTGGATGAAGATGTTTGCAGGTCCGGATGTCCTCTTCTGCCCGCTTGGATCAAGACTTCAGCCGGAGGATGGATGTCTTCAGCCCCCCGCTTGGGCTTGGATCAAGACATCGGAGCCAGGACAGATCGGTGTGATACCCGGTGTGGTGAAGATAAGGTAGGAAGATCTTCAGGGGCTTAGTGTTAGGTTTATTTAAGGGGGGTTTGGGTTAGATTAGGGGTATGTTGGTGGTGGGTTGTGGGGGGGTATTGTATGTTTTTTTTCCAGGCAAAAGAGCTGAATTATTTTGGGCATGCCTCGCAAATGGCCCTTTTAAGGGCTGGTAAGGTAAAAGAGCTTTTCTATTTTAATTTTAGAATAGGGTAGGGCATTTTTTTATTTTGGGGGGCTTTGTTATTTTATTAGGGGGCTTAGAGTAGGTGTAATTAGTTTAAAATATTTTTCTAATGTTTGTAAATATTTTTTTATTTTTTTGTAACTTAGTTCTTTTTTATTTTTTGTACTTTAGTTAGTTTATTTAATTGTATTTATTTGTAGGTATTGTATTTAATTAATTTATTGATAGTGTAGTGTTAGGTTTAATTGTATTTAATTGTAGGTATTTTATTTAATTAATTTATTGATAGTGTAGTGTTTGTAATTTTGTAATTATTATTTTTTTTTTTTTCAAATATTTTTTATTGAGGTGTTACAGAAAAAACATATAACAGAAATCGCCAGTGTATATCATAAATGAAAAATACAAGGATATTTGAACAAATTATTTCAAGAATTATACATTATGCAATGAGTAGGCTAATGAAACCTCGATTTTGTGATATATAGCTTAACTGACTAACCAGTTAGTAACTGACTCTCAGGCCATACGGCCTCTGATGACATAATGAAGAAAAACTGGTAGACCAAAAAATAACTTTGTTTTGTGAGCTTCAGGGCATGGGAGGGGAGGATATTCAGCGGATAAGCACCGCTTGTCAAACATGGGGGAGAGTGTGGGGGGGGAGGGGGGAGAGGAGCCTTATTAAAAGACAACAAGATGAATATGAGGGGGTCTCTTAGGAAGTTACTAGAAAGGTGGAGATAAATCAAAAAATCAACATAAGCTGAGAAGAGTACATAAAACATGTGTTCAACCAATCCATCTATCTTAGTACATATGAGAAATATTTTGAGCATATCTAAAACTTACAATACATGAGAGAAAACCATGACAAAACAGATAACATATAACATAAGAAATGCATATCAGTTAGCCAGCATACACCGATGCCAGTAGGTCTGAGGGTAAAATTGTGTCTATATATAAAGCCAGGTGCATCCTGCCCTAAAGAGAGGGTTTCTACACATAGTTAGTTAGCTATTTGACATAAAAAGAGGCAGGACAAAATTATTACTGCCTTACAGCTGCTTAAAAACCGGATATAGACTCCCCTGGGACTAGAGAGCATGGTGGGTAATGCGGTCATCCCTTGGCGGAGGAGCTTAGAGAGTATCAGGGTTGGTGTTGTTATGGTTAGTGTGGAAGTAGGAATTAATTGGAGAACGATCCTTCTGCTAAAATAGCTGTTGCGTGTGGGAGGCAATACCACAATATATTAAGCTATACTGCGAGATATATAGCATATTAAGGTCTCACCCTTCCAGGACACCTATTTACATTCTTGTTCATATACACTAATTATTAGGAAGAGTAAGACAAATAAAATAAAGCATCTATAGGAAACACTGACATGTTTAACTTATAAACATTATGTAAGCAATTCACTAGTAATCACACATAAGTAGTGCTGATCTCATATGAACATATGAAAATAATATTTGAAGCTTATCTGAGACATAGGATAGATAAGAGAACCATGGCAACTGTGATAAGCTCGGTGAACTATGCATAGAAGTTTAACAGATACATAACTAAATGGATAACTAACACCACTGTAAACATTTATGTACTAAGTAGGATCAGTGTGATCCTCATGAACCTTCCTTTAAAGGAATGAGCAAGTAACATAATGATACAGCTATAGCATAGACAGGACAGCATTGATAGGGTTGTAGCCCTAGATAGGGAAGTTCAAACAAATTTTGGAGTGGCTATATAAGACTTATACAGAAAGGTAGAGATGTATTCCTCAAATAGCCCAATTCAGGATAATAGTAGCACACGGGTGCAGAGTTGTCCCAAAATGAAACAAATCATATACATTTGAAACGTGTTACAAGCAGGGCAAGGGAATATGTAGGGCCCGTGAGTGGAAAATAAAGACAATAATCTTTTGTAGCCTATCATACAATTTATAATATAGTATGCTAGCTGTGTTCCTCTATACTGCTATTCCGGATCTAACAATATACTTAGATGTGACACACAAATAGAAAACTAGACAGGGATATTCCCTGAGAGAGATACATATGGTAAATGTAAGGTGTGATATTTCCTCAATAGCCAGTTTAAACACAGAGATCTAACTAGATAAGTAAGTAATTTAGGCCTTACCGCTTGGAAAGTACGGGTGTAGAAAATATTACCAAGGAATGCATGGCCATATCAAAGTTGCAAGTTCAGTTTTTACCTTATTCAAGCATAAAATAAAATAAATTATGGGAGTATAAAATCTTATAGTAATTTCCTTTTGCAGGTATTGTGTCATATGGGTTAAGAAAAAACTAGACTAAACATTCTAATTTCCTTTAAGCTAACAAAGTTCAACCAAAAAAGGTATCAGCACAATATAACTTGCATACCCAGGAATAAACAACATACATCAATCAAAGAGGTATAATAAAGAGCAGTGATGTCTAGTATTAGAGTATACTACCAGATATATATTAAGCTAAGACATTGCCATCTTGTTAGACTAAACACAAATGAGCTGTGACATAGCTAGCAGTTGGGCATTCTGAGGATAGTTAGGACCTTGTGTGAGCTTATCTTACAAAGTGAGTTGAAAAAGTACAGGTGCATGACAGTTATAAACTAAAAGTCAATACTTGCATATGAACAGAGAGATAGAGAGTCTGGCTAGATCTGTTGTAGAACAAAATAGCTGCCAAAATATATTGTCTCTTACATTTAAAATATGTCTAGTATACGGCTACACTTACAAATACTTCTTAACCTTTGCAGAACAACTATCCACACACCTATTGCAATATTTCAACTACATAGACTCTACCCACCCTTTTTCAGGACCAGCCCTAGAAGCCCATATATCCGTACTACTGAAACCTCAAAAATCCCCTATCGAACCCACCAGCTACCGCCCAATATCCCTGCTAAATACTGATATCAAAATATACTCAAAATTACTAGCAAATAGAATTAACAGTCTGTTACCCGACCTCATACACCCTGACCAGGTGGGATTCGTTATGGGGAGGGAGGCGAAAGACAACACGGTCAGAGCCTTGAACACAATCTTTTATGCCCAAAACCATAAAATACCACTAATAGCACTCTCTATCGATGCAGAGAAGGCTTTTGACCGTGTTGCCTGGGATTACCTACAAATGACACTCCAAGCCATGGGATTTGGGGAGAAAGTGATACAAAGCATAATGTCTCTATACACTAGCCCTAGCGCTAGGGTACTAATAAATGGAACCTTATCAGGCCCGTTTACAATATCTAACGGGACACGGCAGGGATGCCCACTATCGCCCCTGCTCTTCGCTTGCGTAATTGAAACATTAGCAGTTAGGATTAGATCCCTCCCAGACATTGCAGGACTTGCAATAAATGATCAACAATACACCATATCTTTGTTCGCTGACGACTTGTTATTCACCTTGACCAACCCCCTGACCTCGTTACCCCTGTTGGTTAGAGAATTCCAGGTCTTCCATAATGTGTCCAACTTCCTAGTCAACATTACAAAATCCGAAATACTAAATATTACCATTGGACCGGAAGAATCAGAACAATTAGTAACTCTATCCCCATTTAAATGGAACAAGTGCCATCTTAAGTACCTAGGCATATACCTAGCCACTTCTACAGAGGCACTGATTCAACTCAATTATGAAAAAATTAAATCCGAAATAATTAGAGATCTCTCGACTTGGAGATCCAAAAAACTATCATGGCTGGGTCGCATTAACCTAATAAAAATGAATGTATTCCCCAGAATCTTATATATTCTTCAAACCCTGCCTATCCCATTACCAGAGAGATACTTACCTTCCCTACAATGTGCTCTCAGTGATTTTGTATGGCATAAAAAGCACCCAAGAATTAATAAAACTATTATGTCCCTCCCCAAGCTACAAGGAGGTTTAGGCCTTCCTAACCTAATGTATTATAGGTACGCGATATTCCTACAAAGAATTGTAGACTGGAGTATTCATAAACAACGCAAAAGGTGGGTTGTCATGGAACATAGCATAGCGCAATCCCAAAACCTTAGCAGCCCATGTTGGGCTTTTAAACACCCCCAAGACGAGCACCCCCAGTCGACCATTACTATTACAGAAACCTATCGGTCATGGCACAAGCTACTAACCTTATTCCCGTACCTTTCCTCTAGGCCCTCTCCATTGACATCCCTAATTAAAAACGGAGAGCTTGATCTAGGACCCAACATAAACAAACATTCCTATCCCTCACATCTCCAAGATTTTCCGGTTTACTGGGTGGTCCACAACGAACAGATCAAATCACAAACAGACTTAATACAACAGGGTTTCTCCTGCTTGACTAATTGGTTCACATACCAACGAATATACCACCTCCTCATGACTCATGACCAATCTCCCAATATGACCAGACCATTAACCTCATTTGAACAGTTATGCATCAGAGAACCACCAATCCGACATACCTTATCACTGATCTATAAAATACTGATCACACCATTTCCGGGTTACCCTATTCCCTATATGGAAAGTTGGGAGAAGGATTTAGGGATAATAATCCCACTACACATCAGATCAAGAATAATAGGTGCAACACTTAAGACCTCTATCTCCACAGCCACTATGGAAATTAACCTAAAATTACTACATAGATGGTACTACACACCTAACAAACTTCACCGACTATTTCACAAATCGCAAAACAAATGCTGGCGCTGTGGACATGCCAACAGTGGCATGGCCCACATGTGGTGGTGGTGCACAGTTATACATAATCTCTGGAAGTCAGTCATTCTGGAGATAGAAGACATACTCGAACTACAATTTCCTATGGACCCCCTAATCTGGTTACTAAATAAACCTCCCAAAATTAAACATAAGCCCTCCCTTAAATTATTCTTTATTATGTCAAATAGTGTAAAATTTCTAATAGCTAAGAACTGGAGGTCGCGAGATCCCCCAACTATAGAGATGTGGGTTAATAGAGTTTCCGAATTGGTTCATCTCGAGGAACTATATTACTTAAAAACAGACAGAATGGAAGTTTATGCTCAAGTTTTATCACTATGGGAAATATACCTTAAAGATAGATAGGTGGATTCCATATCATACATTAGTCATATAGAAACACAATGGAGTTTATTGTTGAGAACCCCCCCCCCCCCCTTCTGCAATATCATAATGAAAAAGAAGTGTTTGAAATTCAGACAGGATTCCCTTGTTCTATGTTGCATTTCTTTATTCATTTGTAAAGAGTTAAATCTTCTGATAAGTGCTTGCTGGTCCAGTCCAATGTTGTATTGTTGTTACGATAGTAAAATTGAATCGGCCCAATATCTAGCATGTACTGTTACATCAAATATGTATGAAACTGGAGCTGCGTCTCCATAACCTGTAATCCTATTTTCATTATCTCAATAAAGCTGATTCAAAAAAAAAAAAAAAAAAAATATGTCTAGTATACACATGTATTAAGAAACGGCCAGGACTGACAGGGGTATTCCCCGGATTAAACTAAGCATGAATCATTAGCATATATCACTGTGTCGGCTCAAGCTACAAATAAAAACTGCAATAGCTTGTGGCCGAGTGTCCTGAAAATGTTCTTTCATCCAATGCCACATCTGTGTAGCGGGTCTAGACCGGATAGGGTATAAGAGCAGGATCTTTGCCATCTAATCCAAAATCCAAAAAGGACTACCATCATGTCCATGAGGAGGGCTGGTGACCGTGCCTATAGGACCCTTTGTGCTAATACCTCCCAGTGTGAGGAGCGAAGTAAAAACATATTCAAGTATGTCTCCACTGAGGGTAGCCAAGAGAGAGCGCTGCGTCTCAATCACCATGCAGAAATCCCGGGTGTCAGGGGTCAATGTGTAGGTAGTAAGGAAGCAGATCGGGTAGATGGCATTTGCGTGCTGCGGCTAGTGCCCAAGTGCGCTCACCTCCATAGACCGAAGCCTCCATGGTGCCGGTACCGGACGTACCTCAGTCGCATCTCTCCGCTGTAATATCTGAGCGTGAGTCACAGTTTCTCCCGGATGCACATCCGCCTCAGTGGAAGCGGAGTCTTCTGAATCATCCTGTGGCAGAGCTTCCAGTAGTACAGGCCAGCCCGCCTCAGCCTTAGTTTGTACTGCGGGTTCAGTTGTCGGTGCAGGAGAAAGGAGAGCGCCATCTTGGAGACTGTTGGCGCCTCGCGTTACAGTGAGACATTCTGAAATCTGGGTATAGTGGTAATCCAGCTTGTCACTCAATCCCTTTAGAGCCATAAGTAGTGCAGCCTCCATTTCTCCACAGCTTTCGCCCATAGCGGATGATAACAAAGGACAGTGTTATAGAGATTTTATAAGTACAGCGCTATTTGTAGTCTGAGAGTCCATACGCTTCTGCTCTTAGTTGCGTGGTGTATAGGCCGCAGGTTCAGCCATCGATTTTTCACTTCTTCCCAAGCCTCTACTAACTGCTGGCGATATATAAGTCAGCCTTGTCTATTTAATTGAAAAGAGACTGAATTTAAATTAGAGTTTTATCTAGTTATAGCAGGAGCTCAGCTTAGGCACGTCTGCTCTCCTTGAGAGTTGGCTCCGCCCCCAATTTTGTAATTATTTTAACTAGGTAGCTATTAAATAGTTAATAACTATTTAATAGCTATTGTACCTGGTTAAAATAAATACAAAGTTGCCTGTAAAATAAATATTAATCCTTTAATAGCTACAATATAATTATTATTTATATTGTAGCTATATTAGGGTTTATTTTACAGGTAAGTATTTAGCTTTAAATAGGAATAATTTATTTAATAAGAGTTAATTTATTTCGTTAGATTTAAATTATATTTAACTTAGGGGGGTGTTAGGATTATGGTTAGACTTAGCGTTAGGGGTTAATACATTTATTAGAGTAGCGGAGAGTTCCGGACGGCAGATTAGGGGTTAATACTTGAAGTTAGGTGTCGGCGATGTTAGGTAGGGCAGATTAGGGGTTAATACTATTTCTTATAGGGTTATTGAGGCGGGAGGGAGGCGGATTAGGGGTTAATAACTTTATTATAGTAGCGGTGAGGTCCGGTCGGCAGATTAGGGGTTAATAATTGTAGGTAGCTGACGGCGACGTTGTGGGGGGCAGATTAGGGGTTAATAAATATAATATAGGGGTCGGCGGTGTTAGGGGCAGCAGATAAGAGCTGAACGCTGCTTTTTTGCAGGTGTTAGGTTTTTTTTCAGCTCAAACTGTCCCATTGTTTCCTATGGGGGAATCGTGCACGAGCACGTTTTTGAAGCTGGCCGCGTCCGTAAGCACCGCTGGTATCGAGAGTTGCAGTGGCGGTAAATTATGCTCTACGCTCCTTTTTTGGAGCCTAACGCACTGAAAACGCAGCCATTCTGTGAACTCTAAATACCAGCGGTATTTAAAAGGTGCGGGGGAAAAAAAGCATGCGTTAGCTACGCGGGTCGTTACCGACAAAACTCTAAATTTAGCCGTATATTTGTACATGCCACCTTTATTTGAAGGCAATTCAACAGTTCTTGTTTACTGCAAAATACCGGTATAACTTTAGCAAACAAACAAACTGGGAATGAAGAAGGGA
The DNA here is from genome assembly GCF_027579735.1 of Bombina bombina. Lineage (NCBI taxonomy): Eukaryota > Metazoa > Chordata > Amphibia > Anura > Bombinatoridae > Bombina > Bombina bombina. The sequence goes on along the minus strand of NC_069500.1, from coordinate 585,737,658 downwards.
ATTCAAGGAAAGTGGTAGATGGGGTTGTGAGCAGATCCAGATCAGGGTTCATAAACCTGCATCTCTTTTTAGAAATTTGCCCACATGGCATCAGAGCACCCACAAATATGCCCACATGGCAACAGAGCACCCATAAATATGCCCACTTGGCATCAGAGCACCCACAAATATGCCCGCATGGCCACAAATCCTTCTGAGATAGATGCCCACATAGGACCTCAGATCCACTGTCCTCTAAATACCCATATAACACCTGATTGCATGAGGTTACTGTCCTTTATATATCAACAAGTTTTTTAAAAAAAATATTTGTCATATCTATGTTTTTTAGATTGTTGATTATTCTTTACATTTATTTTTTAGAGGCAGGTATACAAATAATTTTTGCAGAAGATTTGTTTATAGCAAGATCAAGTAAAGCTAATGGATTTAGTATAATGAAGCCACAGATATAGGAACCCAAAGCCAAATGATAGGAAATAAACCAATACATTATAAAGCAGAAGAATTGTCAGACAGGATATGATAAAAAATTATCCATGGCATCCTAGGACTGCTCCAATAAATAAATAAAAACATTTTTTATGTAAAGTGAATGCTTACATTTAGTCATATGGAATATGAGGTTGAAAACAGTGGAGAAAAAAAACTGATATATATATTCATAAAAAAGGACCAATACGTTAAGTATAGGGGTGGACAGTCACCAGAGGCGTAACTAGAAACTCAAGGGCCCTGGTGCAAGAATCCATAAAGGCCCCCCCGGGTCATAGACATTCATAAGGACCCACAGTCACCTATGTGCGCACACACATATGGCTTCTGCGATATTAATATTTCACAAGATATTCCGCTGGAGAGTATACTAGATGGCACAGTATGTGTGATTGATATTTGTATATACAGGGAGTGCAGAATTATTAGGCAAGTTGTATTTTTGAGGATTAATTTTATTATTGAACAACAACCATGTTCTCAATGAACCCAAAAAACTCATTAATATCAAAGCTGAATAGTTTTGGAAGTAGTTTTTAGTTTGTTTTTAGTTATAGCTATTTTAGGGGGATATCTGTGTGTGCAGGTTACTATTACTGTGCATAATTATTAGGCAACTTAACAAAAAACAAATATATACCCATTTCAATTATTTATTTTTACCAGTGAAACCAATATAACATCTCAGCATTCACAAATATACATTTCTGACATTCAAAAACAAAACAAAAACAAATCAGTGACCAATATAGCCACCTTTCTTTGCAAGGACACTCAAAAGCCTGCCATCCATGGATTCTGTCAGTGTTTTGATCTGTTCACCATCAACATTGCGTGCAGCAGCAACCACAGCCTCCCAGACACTGTTCAGAGAGGTGTACTGTTTTACCTCCTTGTAAATCTCACATTTGATGATGGACCACAGGTTCTCAATGGGGTTCAGATCAGGTGAACATGGAGGCCATGTCATTAGATTTTCTTCTTTTATACCCTTTCTTGCCAGCCACGCTGTGGAGTACTTGGACGCGTGTGATGGAGCATTGTCCTGCATGAAAATCATGTTTTTCTTGAAGGATGCAGACTTCTTCCTGTACCACTGCTTGAAGAAGGTGTCTTCCAGAAACTGGCAATAGGACTGGGAGTTGAGCTTGACTCCATCCTCAACCCGAAAAGGCCCCACAATCTCATCTTTGATTATACCAGCCCAAACCAGTACGCCACCTCCACCTTGCTGGCGTCTGAGTCGGACTGGAGCTCTCTGCCCTTTACCAATCCAGCCACGGGCCCATCCATTTGGCCCATCAAGACTCACTCTCATTTCATCAGTCCATAAAACCTTAGAAAAATCAGTCTTGAGATATTTCTTGGCCCAGTCTTGACGTTTCAGCTTGTGTATCTTGTTCAGTGGTGGTCGTCTTTCAGCCTTTCTTACCTTGGCCATGTCTCTGAGTATTGCACACCTTGTGCTTTTGGGCACTCCAGTGATGTTGCAGCTCTGAAATATGGCCAAACTGGTGGCAAGTGGCATCTTGGCAGCTGCACGCTTGACTTTTCTCAGTTCATGGGCAGTTATTTTGCGCCTTGGTTTTTCCACACGCTTCTTGCGACCCTGTTGACTATTTTAAATGAAACGCTTGATTGTTCGATGATCACGCTTCAGAAGCTTTGCAATTTTAAGAGTGCTGCATCCCTCTGCAAGATATCTCACTATTTTTGACTTTTCTGAGCCTGTCAAGTCCTTCTTTTGACCCATTTGCCAAAGGAAAGGAAGTTGCCTAATAATTATGCACACCTGATATAGGGTGTTGATGTCATTAGACCACACCCCTTCTCATTACAGAGATGCACATCACCTAATATGCTTAATTGGTAGTAGGCTTTCGAGCCTATACAGCTTGGAGTAAGACAACATGCATAAAGAGGATGATGTGGTCAAAATACTCATTTGCCTAATAATTCTGCACTCCCTGTATATATATATATATATATATATATATATATATATATATATATATATATATACAGTATCTCACAAAAGTGAGTAAACCCCTCACATTTTGTAAATATTTTATTATATCTTTTCATGTGACAACACTGAAAAAATGACACTTTGATACAATGTAAAGTAGTGAGTGTACAGCCTGTATAACAGTGTAAATTTGCTGTCCCCTCAAAATAACTCAACACACAGCCATTAATGTCTAAACCGTTGGCAGCAAAAGTGAGTACACCCCTAAGTGGAAATGTCCAAATTGGTCCCAAAGTGTCAATATTTTGTGTGGCCAACATTATTTTCCAGCACTGCCTTAACCCTCTTGGACATGGAGCTCACCAGAGATTCACAGATTGCCACTGGAGTCCTCTTCAACTCCTCTATGACGACATCATGGAGGTGGTGGATGATAGAGACCTTGCGCTCCCCCACCTTCAATTTGAGGATGCCCCACAGATGCTCAATTGGGTTTAGGTCTGGAAACATGCTTGGCCAGTTTATCACCTTTACCCTCAGCTTCCTTAGCAAGGCAGTGGTCTTCTTGGAGGTGTGTTTGGGGTCGCTATCATGTTGGAATACTGCCCTGCGGCCCAGTCTCTGAAGGGAGGAGATCATGCTCTGCTTCAATATGTCACAGTACATGTTGGCATTCATGGTTCCCTCAATGAACTGTAGCTCCCCAGTACCGGCAGCACTCATGCAGGCCCAGACCATGACACTCCCACCATCATGCTTGACTGTAGGCAAGGCACACTTGTCTGTGTACTTCTCATCTGATTTCCATCACACACGCTTGACAGCATCTGAACCAAATAAGTTTATCTTGGTCTCATCGGAGCACAGGACATGGTTCCAGTAATCCATGTCCTTAGTCTGCTTGTTTTCAGCAAACTGTTTGCAGGCTTTCTTGTGCATCATCTTTATAAGAGTCTACCTTCTGGTATGACAGCCATGCAGACCAATTTGATGCAGTGTGCGGAGTATGGTCTGAGCACTGACAGGATGACCCCCCATCCCTTCAACCTCTGCAACAATGCTGGCAATACTTATACGTATATTTCCCAAAGACGACCTCTGGATATGACGCTGAGCACGCACACTCAACTTCTTTGGTCGACAATGGCGAGGCCTGTTCTGAGTGGAACCTGTCCTGTGAAACCGCTGTATGGTCTTGCCCACGGTGCTGCAGATCTGTTTCAGGGTCTTGGCAATGTTTTTATAGCCTAGGCCATCTTTATGTAGAGCAACAACTGTCTTTTTCAGATGCTCAGAGAGTTCTTTGTCATGAGGTGCCATGTTGAACTTCCAATGACCAGTATGAGAGATTGTGAGAGCGATAACACCAAATTTAACACACCTGCTCCCCATTCACACCTGAGACCTTGTAACAATAACGAGTCACATGACACCGGGTAGGGAAAATGGCTAATTGGACCAACTTTGGATATTCCACTTAGGTGTGTACTCACTTTTGTTTCCAACAGTTTAGACATTAATGGCTGTGTGTTGAGTTATTTTGAGGGGGCAGCAAATTTTAACTGTTATACAGGCTATACACTCACTACTTTACATTGTAGCAAAGTGTAATTTCTTCAGTGTTGTCACATAAAAAGATAGAATAACATATTTACAAAAATGTGAGGGGTGTACTCAATCTTTGTGAAATACTATATATATATATATATATATATATATATGCACACACATACATATATACATACATTCATTCATACATACATATACACACACATATTTACATATATATATGTGTGTGTGTGTATATAAATATATATACACACAAATATATATATATATATATATATATATATATATATACATATACACATATATATTTATATACACAGACACATATGGCTGCTCAAGTTAGATTTTACACAATACCCTCATAAGCAGACTAGCAATCCCTATTATCTATTTACTCTTGATATATATGGGTATAGATGACATAGCTATAGGGATATCGCAAGAGTAAATAGATAATATCCCTGGTCATCTTAAAGGGACACTCAATCAAAATTAAACTTTCATTATTCAGAAAGAGCATGCCATTTTAAACAACTTTCCAATTTACTTCCATTTACTAAATGTGCACAGTCTTTTTATATTTAAACTTTTTGAGTCACCAGATCCTTCTGAGCATGTGCAAGAATAAGTGTGTATGCATTTCTGAATGGCTGATGGCTGTCACATGGTACGTGTATGCATTTGTGATTGGCTGATGGCTGTCACATGGTACAGGGGGAGTGGAAAAAGACATAACTTTTAAAATTTTCAGAAAAAATTCTACTACTCATTTGAAGTTCAGACTAAGTGCTATTGCATTGTCTTGTTATCTTGCATTTGTTGATTATGCAAATCTACTGTGTTGACTGGTCTTTTAAGTTCTATAATACCAAAGCATCATCAAGTGGGTAATTCTTATAAATGTACACCAATAGTTTCTGAAAACTACAAGCAACACAAGATTCTGAATAAAAATAGATCTAGCCATAAGACGAGAGTAAATTCAGTGCCATAAAGAGTTATATGAGCAAGTACAATTTTAAAGGCAATGGGGCCTATTTAACAAAGGTCTGTCGGACCTGATCCGACAGTGTGGATCAGGTCCGATAGACCTCGCTCAATGCGGAGAGCAATACGCTCTCCGCATTCAGCATTGCACCAGCAGCTCTTGTGAGCTGCTGATGCAACGCCGCCCCCTGCAGATTTGCGGCCAATCGGCCGCTAGCAGGGGGTGCTCAGAGCAGGCGGACAGGTTATAGAGCAGCGTCCTTTAGACCGCTGTTACATAACAGGTGTTTCTGGCGAGCCTGCAGGCTTGCCAGAAACATGGGCCCTCAAGCTCCATCTGGAGCTTGATAAGTGGGCACCAATCAATGTATAGGGCAGTATAAAACTAAAACAAAGGAAATTTCAGTAAAAATTAGGTTAATTAATTCATTAGTAACAACTTTTTAACACTTTACAATTTTAAAATTCACTGAGAATTGAAGCGTTGTTTCTTTCACAGGGTTAAGTTCTTCCTAGTGCCACAATGGATAGTAGCTGCTTCCCTCGGTGATGTCAGAGTGCAGAGAGTTAATGGGAAATCCAATTAAGGCAGTCAATCAATTAAGAGCTTAGACATTGACATATTCATGGGAGCTCAGGAATTTTTTTAGCCTTTGCAGAAATTACACATGCAATCAAAATCCAATATGCACGCCAAAGCCGCCAATCAGATCTATAGCTAAGTTTGTGCTGAAGGCAGCCGGGCCTCCAGGGCCCGGTCACAGTTATGCCCTCTGCATCCCCAGTAGTTACGACCATGACAGTCACATGTAGCTTACTGTGCTAATTATGCAAATGAGTAAAATGCAATACACTATCAGCTTCCTTTAGTGAAATAGGTTTATTTTCGAATGCCAGACATGTTGTTAAGATGAAAGTAAAGTTTTGAGAAGGAAAATACTCATTTCAACCTTTTAGGATGGTGAGCTTCATGTAATGTGTAATGCAGCATGTTAGGTTTAACTGAAATGAAATAGTGCTGGTTTTGAGATAGTGGAGTTAGATGTGGACACAACATATTGGTTTCAGATTTTTATGATCCTTAAAGAGACATGAAATACAAATGTTTTCTTTCATGATTCAGACAGAGCATACCATTTTAAACAGCTTTCCAATTTTACTTCTATTATCTAATTTGCTTTATTCGTTTGGTATCCTTTGTTGAAGAAACAGCAATGCTCAAGGGTGAGCCAATAACATGAGGCATATGTGTGCATCCCCCAATCAGCAGGTCCTGAGCCTACCTAGGTATGCTTTTAAATAATTGTGAAGGTGCCACATATCCATAGACAAGTACATCTTATCAATACAAAACCCCTTGTTTTAGGTATCAACCTTCAGTGTATATGGGGGAGAAGGATGTGGAATTTTGAGTATATACATATGAATTAGTATCAAATGTTTTGTTTGTTTAGTGAGTTTACTGGCTCCCAGGAAAATGCATTTTAAAGCAGTGATGGGACCAACAACATTAAAGAAGTCTTTGTTGGACCTTGTGGAGAGAGAATAAACACAATTTTAACTTGATTTACCAAATGTATATAGTTTATTTTTCATTAAATAAACATACAAAATATATTGGAAATGCTGTTAAATAACTGTTGTAATAAAGACAAAGGGGGGTAGTTATCAACGTGTCTACTTTTCCTGCCTTCGCCGGCCCAATACGCCCGCCTAAGCTCGCCTCACATCGCCGCCGCAGACCTGCAAAAATTTGCCTAAGTTATCAAAAAAAGCTGTCAAAAAGCCGCCGCCAAGTACGGGGCGATGAGCAGCGGACTGTGAGAGTTATCACTCATCCGATCTCGCTGCTCTTCGGCTTTTTTACAGCTTTCTTGCTAGCCTGTCACTAAGCACCCACACTAAACTACACTGTTCTACCCCCTATACCGGCGCCCCCGGAGCCTCCCGCAACTAAATAAAGTTACTAACCCCTAAACTGCCAGTCCTAGACCCCGCCGCAACTCTTATAAATGTATTAACCCCTAAACCTACCCCCTATACCGGCGCCCCCGGAGCCTCCCGCAACTAAATAAAGTTACTAACCCCTAAACCGCCAGTCCTAGACCCCGCCGCAACTCTTATAAATGTATTAACCCCTAAACCACCGCTCCCGGACACCGCTGCCACCTACATTATACCTAGTAACCCCTATCCTGCCCCCCCTATACCGTCGCCCTCTATAATAAAGTTATTAACCCCTATCCTGCTGATCCCGCACCTCGCCGCAACTAAATAAATAGTTTAACCCCTAAACCGCCGCTCCCTGACCCCGCAGCAACCTATATTAAATTTATTAATCCCTAATCTGCCCCCCCTACACCGTCGCCACCTATAATAAATTTATTAACCCTATCCTGCCCCCCCACTACACCGCCGCCACTGTAATAAAATTATTAACCCCTAAACCTAAGTCTAACACTAACCCTAACAACCCCTAACTTAAATATTAATTAAATAAATCTAAATAATATTTCTATTATGAACTAAATTAATCCTATTTAAAACTAAATACTTACCTTTAAAATAAACCCTAATATAGCTACAATATAAATAATAATTATATTGTAGCTATCTTAGGATTTATTTTTATTTTACAGGCAAATTTCAATTTATTTTAAATAGGTACAATAGCTATTAAATAGTTATTAACTATTTAATAGCTTGCCTAGCTAAAATAAAGAGAAATTAACCTGTAAAATAAAAACTAACCTAAGTTACAATTACACCTAACACTACACTATACTTTAATAAATTATTCCTATTTAAAATTAAATACTTACCTGTAAAATAAACCCTAAGATAGCTACAATATAATTAATAATTACATTGTAGCTATCTTAGGATTTATATTTATTTTACAGGTAACTTTGTATTTATTTTAGCTAGTTAGAATAGTTATTAAATAGTTATTAACTATTTAATAACTACCTAGCTAAAAGAAATACAAAATTACCTGTAATATAAATCCTAACCTAAGTTACAATTAAACCTAACACTACACTATCATTACATTAATTAAATAAATTAAATACAAATACCTACAATTAAATACAATTACATAAACTAACTAAAGTACAAAAAATAAAAAAGCTAAGTTACAAAAAAATAAAAAGAATAAATTACAAACATTTAAAAAGTATTACAACAATTTTAAGCTACTTACACCTAATCTAAGCCCCCTAATAAAATAACAAAGCCCCCCAAAATAAAAAAATGCCCTACCCTATTCTAAATTAAAAAAGTTCAAAGCTCTTTTACCTTACCAGCCCTTAAAAGGGCCTTTTGTGGGGCATGCCCCAAAAAATTAAGCTCTTTTGCCTGTAAAAGAAAAATACAACCCCCCCAACATTAAAACCCACCACCCACATACCCCTAATCTAACCCAAACCCCCCTTAAAAAAAAACTAACACTACCCCCCTGAAGATCATCCTACCTTTAGTCATCTTCACTCAGCCGAGCAGCGATGGAACTGAAGAGGAGATCCGGAGCGGCAGAAGTCATCATCCAAGGGGCGCTGAAGAAATCTTCCATCCGATGAAGTGATCCTCCAAACAGCGCTGAAGAAGTCTTCGATCCGGGCGATGTCATCTTCCAAGCGGGGTCTTCAATCTTCTTCTTCAGGATCCATCTTCATTCCGCCGACGCGGAACATCCTTCTTTCCCGACGGACTACCGACGAATGAAAGCTCCTTTAAGGGACGTCATCCAAGATGGCGTCCCTTCAATTCTGATTGGCTGATAGGATTCTATCAGCCAATCGGAATTAAGGTAGGAAACATCTGATTGGCTGATTGGCTGATCGGAACAGCCAATAGAATGCGAGCTCAATCTGATTGGCTGATTGGATCAGCCAATCGGATTGAACTTCAATCTGATTGGCTGATTCAATCAGCCAATCAGATTTTTCCTACCTTAATTCCGATTGGCTGATAGAATCCTGGTAAGGTAAAAGAGCTTTGAACTTTTTTAATTTAGAATAGGGTAGGGATTTTTTTTATTTTGGGGGGCTTTGTTATTTTATTAGGGAGCTTAGATTAGGTGTAAGTAGCTTAAAATTGTTGTAATATTTTTTAAATGTTTGTAACTTATTTTTTTTATTTTTTGTACTTTAGTTAAGTTTATGTAATTGTATTTAATTGTAGTTATTTGTAGGTAATTTATGTAATTAATTTAATGATAGTAGTGTTAGGTTTAATTGTAATTTAGGATTTATTTTACAGGTAATTTTGTATTTCTTTTAGCTAGGTAGTTATTAAATAGTTAATAACTATTTAATAACTATTCTAACTAGCTAAAATAAATACAAAGTTACCTGTAAAATAAATATAAATCCTAAGATAGCTACAATGTAATTATTAATTATATTGTAGCTATCTTAGGGTTTATTTTACAGGTAAGTATTTAGTTTTAAATAGGAATAATTTATTAAAGTATAGTGTAGTGTTAGGTGTAATTGTAACTTAGATTAGTTTTTATTTTACAGGTAAATTTCTCTTTATTTTAGCTAGGTAGCTATTAAATAGTTAATAACTATTTAATAGCTATTGTACCTAGTAAATTTACCTGTAAAATAAAAATAAATCCTACGATAGCTACAATATAATTATTATTTATATTGTAGCTATATTAGGGTTTATTTTAAAGGTAAGTATTTAGTTTTAAATAGGATTAATTTAGTTCATAATAGAAATATTATTTAGATTTATTTAATTAATATTTAAGTTAGGGGGTGTTAGGGTTAGTGTTAGACTTAGGTTTAGGGGTTAATAATTTTATTACAGTGGCGGCGGTGTAGTGGGGGGCAGGATAGGGGTTAATAATTTTATTACAGTGGCGGCGGTGTAGTGGGGGGCAGGATAGGGGTTAATAAATGTATTACAGTGGCGACGGTGTAGGGGGGGCAGGATAGGGGTTAATAAATTTAATATAGGTTGCGGCAGGGTCAGGGAGCGGCGGTTTAGGGGTTAATACATATATTATAGTTGCAGCGGGGTCAGGGAGCGGTGATTTAGGGGTTAACATGTTTATTATAGCTTGCGGTGGGCTCCGGGAGCGGCGGTTTAGGGGGTAAACACTTTATTTACTTGCGGCAGTGTAGGGGGGACAGATTAGGGGTGTTTAGACTCGGGGTACATGTTAGGGTGTTAGGTGCAGACATCTCCCATAGGAATCAATGAGATGTCTGTCAGCAGCGAACATGAACTTTCGCTATGGTCAGACTCCCATTGATTCCTATGGGATCCGCCACCTCCAGGGCGGCGGATTGAAAACCAGGTACGCTGGGCCGTAAAAGTGCCGAGCGTACCTGCTAGTTTTTTGATAACTAGCAAAAGTAGTCAGATTGTGCCGCACCTGTGTGCGGAACATCTGGAGTGACGTAAGAATCGATCTGTGTCGGACTGAGTCCGGCGGATCGAAGCTTACGTCACAAAATTCTACTTTTGCCGGTATCTAGGGCTTGATAACTAAGGCGAATCAGCCTTGCCACAAATACGCTGCGGAATTCCAACGTATTTGAGGTTGACAGCTTGATAACTACCCCCCAAAGACTGGACGTTTGGTTTCTGTTGTGTTTTTCTGTGTCGTATGATCTGAAATATTGTTTTTCTTCCTATTTGTCATAATATTTGTATTTCTTAGAAAGCTATCTGCAGCAAACCTTTCACATATTCTTCTATTTCCACATGATGTGGTTATGTCATTGATAAATCCAATTTATGATGACATTAGAGATGTAATTGATTTTAATGTATGCTAACATCAGCAGGGGAGATGGAACAAATTTACGTGACTTGTGACTAGAACATCTAATATAAAACCAATGCACTTAATTTAAAACAAGGAGTGCACTAATTCATTCATCAAAGAAAAATCCATGTTATGCATAAAGGGACAGTGTATTTTTTTTATTTATTTTTTCCTCGCTTTAATGAGTCTTCAATGATCCATTCTACCTTCTGGATTTAATTAAATTGCTACTAAATAACTCATTTGCCTTTATTATATCATTAGAAATAGCTAGTTTTGTCTATTGTATCCCACCTGTACTGTTTATACTGTAATTTTTCAGTACTTAAGTAATGGTTATAGAAAAGCTTCAAAGAAATCATACTCCCAGTGGGGCATGGGTAAGAGATACTAAAATGTTCCTCTCTTTTCCCTAAGGGCCTGATTATCTAAAACTCTCTGCTCTTGCGAGATTATAGAAATATTTTAGAAAAGAAAGTTTTAGCAACTTTGCTGTTAATCTTGCTATACAGAGTTCTGGTTTTTAAGGAGAGACTCATACATTACAATATAAGTATTGTTCTTATTGTGTGCACAGTGAAAGACATGATAAGTTAAGGATATTTTTTGAATATTCAGAGAGATAAGCGGAGATCTGCTTTCCCTGCAAGGTCAGCCCATTTGATTATGTTGTGGTTTCAAATACCAGAAACAGTTGTTTCATAAACAAAAATAAACACAAAGGGGACGATTCATCAAGGGCCGAATGGCCCCTGATGCCCCTGTTTTCACACAAGCCTTCAGGCTCACCGGAAACAGCAGTTATGAAGCAGCAGTCTTAAGACCGCTGCTCCTTAACTGGTCCGCTGCCTCTGAGGCTGCGGACATCAATCCGCCCGATCATGTACGATTGGGTTGATTGACACCCCCTGCTAGCGGCTGATTGGCGTGAATCTGCAATGGGCTGCATAGCACAAACAGTTTACTAGAACTGCTTGTGCAATGTTAAATGCTGACAGCGTTTCGTGTCCACCAGACTTTGATAAATCGGCCCAAAAGGATCAACTGATCATCCTTTTTTTTTTTAAATCTGCAGCTGGTATAAAAAGTAATTGTAAATACATTAAAGGGACATTCTAGAAAATTGGAATCCACATGGATGCATTTCAGTTTTGTATAGAAGCATTTTTGTAATATAAATGTATTAGCAAACATGCTTCCAATAAAAGCTATAGCTGTTTCAAAAGCATACTTTAATTATGCACCGTGCACCAGAATTGTAAACACAGACCTTGCCCAGAGAGCCTAAAGTGCTTGTACCATAAGGTAATGACTCAATGGGGCCGATTTATCAAAGCTTCAACTGATAATGCGCTGGAAGTCCGCGTCAAAGTTGATGCAAATTTGATCCGCTGTAGTTAACAAAGTGTCAAGATCGTCAAATGTTGAAATGTGTGACGTAATATACGCTCCCGCAATATCAATCCAACGCAGATCGATGCTTGTGTTATTCGAACACAGATCATCCGCCGTCACATTCGACTCCATTTGACCCTCTTGCCAATTTATCAAACATTCAACAGATACGCTCGCGTCAATTCCGATGCAGCATAACTTTCATTCAAACCGCAACCCTTGAGGCCGCAGATGTCATAGAAATCAATGGAAGTCTGAAAAAGCAGAAAGGCTATGTTCAATGCTGCAAGAGAATGAAGCATATTAGATGATAAAAGTAAATAAGAAACTTTATTAAAATTGTATACTCTTTCTAAATCCAACAATAGTATTGCTCCAAATTTGGTGCACTAGTAGATATAGGGATACAAATGAAATAAATACATTACTACTTATTGATTATGTTACATCTTTGTCTCTCATTACAAAGCAAGGGCACAATTTATAGCTCCAAATTTGGTGCAAAGTATTGCTCCAAATTTGGTGCACTAGTAGATATAGAGATACAAATGAAATAAATACATAATATAGCTAACTTCCTTTTTTTTTTTTTTTTGGATCCATCTATTTGCACCATGTTTAAGGCATGTAATACAAGTCTCTCCAATTCGCACCAAATTTGACACAACACTCAAAAACAACCTACAAACTAGTGAAATTTTCCACCATTTTTGATTGGGAAATGCATAATCACATGATTTATGACATCAGCCATAAGTAAATATATATTTTCTACTATCACTAACTAATCAAATTGCTCGATACTTATGTAATTGATCACTCATCAGAACTTGTAATTGCCATTTGTTACATTGTGTATTATACTTTGAAAGTATGTATATGTGAAATTAGTATTACATTTAAACATTGATGTAATATTTTAGACAATGATTTTAAAATTTGAATGATGTTTGATTCAATATAATCTTAAGTTGATAGCTCAAAGGGATAGTCTACCTAACATTAAACTGTCATGAATCAGATACAGCAGTAATTAAAATAACCTTTTTACCGTCATGCTATTTTCTGTGTTTTTCTTCCTTCTCTTGAATTTAATTTTCATTAAGAAATGTCATCTTATATGCCAGCCCATTTTTTACACCTGTGTAGGGGTGGTGTTTCAAACTAGACTGCAATCAGGAGGGGTTAAACACAGAGATATGAAAGACAACATTTTTAGAAGGAATTCAGGGACACTGAACCCAACATTTTTATTTCATGATTCAGATAGAGCATGCAACTTTAAATAACTTTCTAATTTACTTCTATTATCAATTTTTTCTTCGTTCTCTTGCTATCTTTATTTGAAAAAGAAGGCATATAAACTAAGGAGCCAGCAAATGTTTGGTTCAATCCATGGACAGCACTTGTAAATTGGTGCTGTCCAATCAGCAAGGACAACCCAGGTTGTTCACCAAAAATGGGCCGGCATCTAAACTTACATTCTTGCTTTTCAAATAAACATACCAAGAGAATGAAGAAAATTTGATAACAGGAGTAAATTAGAAAGTTGCTTAAAATTGCATGGACTATCTGAATCACAAAAAGAAAAAAATTGGGTTCAGTGTCCCTTTAAATTTAAATTGATTTTTGCTTTACTGATATCTGGTCAGTAGGTTAATAGTACAGTATATATAATTATGGTGTTGACTTACCTTAGAGAGACAAGGAGTATATTTCAGTCTGTTGAAAGCTATTCAACCATACAGAAAAAAAAAAAAAAAAAAAAATTTTAAAGCTGTTCAAATAACTTTGTCGGGAACTTTAGCTTTTTTTAGACCTTCCACCAAACTGACACACACGCGCCCTCAAAAATGATTATTTACTAGTTTCATTAAGATGATAAAGTGGTTAAGCAAAACCATGAATATATATATATATATATATATATATATATATATATATATATATATATATATATATACAGGGAGTGCAGAATTATTAGGCAAGTTGTATTTTTGAGGATTAATTTTATTATTGAACAACAACCATATTCTCAATGAACCCAAAAAACTCATTAATATCAAAGCTGAATAGTTTTGGAAGTAGTTTTAGTTTGATTTTAGTTATAGATATTTTAGGGGGATATCTGTGTGTGCAGGTGACTATTACTGTGCATAATTATTAGGCAACTTAACAAAAAACAAATATATACCCATTTCAATTATTTATTTTTACCAGTGAAACCAATATAACATCTCAACATTCACAAATATACATTTCTGACATTCAAAAACAAAACAAAAACAAATCAGTGACCAATATAGCCACCTTTCTTTGCAAGGACACTCAAAAGCCTGCCATCCATGGATTCTGTCAGTGTTTTGATCTGTTCACCATTAACATTGCGTGCAGCAGCAACCACAGCCTCCCAGACACTGTTCAGAGAGGTGTACTGTTTTCCCTCCTTGTAAATCTCACATTTGATGATGGACCACAGGTTCTCAATGGGGTTCAGATCAGGTGAACAAGGAGGCTATGTCATTAGATTTTCTTCTTTTATACCCTTTCTTGCCAGCCACGCTGTGGAGTACTTGGACGCGTGTGATGGAGCATTGTCCTGCATGAAAATCATGTTTTTCTTGAAGGATGCAGACTTCTTCCTGTACCACTGCTTGAAGAAGGTGTCTTCCAGAAACTCGCAGTAGGACTGGGAGTTGAGCTTGACTCCATCCTCAACCCGAAAAGGCCCCACAAGCTCATCTTTGATGATACCAGCCCAAACCAGTACTCCACCTCCACCTTGCTGGCGTCTGAGTCGGACTGGAGCCCTATGCCCTTTACCAATCCAGCCACGGGCCCATCCATCTGGCCCATCAAGACTCACTCTCATTTCATCAGTCCATAAAACCTTACAAAAATCAATCTTGAGATATTTCTTGGCCAAGTCTTGACGTTTCAGCTTGTGTGTGTTGTTCAGTGGTGGTCGTCTTTCAGCCTTTCTTACCTTGGCCATGTCTCTGAGTATTGCACACCTTGTGCTTTTGGGCACTCCAGTGATGTTGCAGCTCTGAAATATGGCCAAACTGGTGGCAAGTGGCATCTTAGCAGCTGCACGCTTGACTTTTCTCAGTTCATGGGCAGTTATTTTGCGCCTTGGTTTTTCCACACGCTTCTTGCGACCCTGTTGACTATTTTGAATGAAACGCTTGATTGTTCGATGATCATGCTTCAGAAGCTTTGCAATTTTAAGAGTGCTGCATCCCTCTGCAAGATATCTCACTATTTTTGACTTTTCTGAGCCTGTCAAGTCCTTCTTTTGACCCATTTTGCCAAAGGAAAGGAAGTTGCCTAATAATTATGCACACCTGATATAGGGTGTTGATGTCATTAGACCACACCCCTTATCATTACAGAGATGCACATCACCTAATATGCTTGATTGGTAGTAGGCTTTCGAGCCTATACAGCTTGGAGTAAGACAACATGCATAAAGAGGATGATGTGGTCAAAATACTAATTTGCCTAATAATTCTGCACTCCCTGTATATATATATATATATATATATATATATATATATATATATATATATATATATATATATACAAGTAGCCCTCAGTTTACGCCGGGTTTAGGTTCCAGAAGGAATGGTTGTAAATTGAAACCGTTGTAAATTGAAACCCAGTTTATAATGTAAGTCAAAGGGAAGTGAGGGAGATATGTTCCAGGCTCCTCTCAAACTTGTCATAACATCTAATACATTATTTTTAAAGCTTTGAAATGAAGACTTTAAATGCTAAACAGCATTATAAACCTAATTAAATAATCACACAACACAGAATATATAATTAAACTAAGTTAAATGAACAAAAACATTTGCTAAACAGCATTATAAACCTAATAAAATAATTACACAACACAGACTTCACTTGCATTGGACTGATTTATAGACAGGAAGCTCTTGATCCTTTGAACTCTGCTTGATAGCTCAGGCCTGGTTAAACTGATTAATTTCAGCTTGCTTTGCTTTGCTGCAACACAAGCGGACAGCTCCACCTACTGGCTATTTTAATAAATGCACTGTTTCTCAATGCTTTTCAATAGCACTCACATGACTGGAAAAAAAGGTTGTTATTCTGAAACGGTGTAATTAGAGCCATTGTAAAACGAGGGCCATCTGTATATTTATATATATATATATGTGTACATATAAAGAATAACCATTAGAATATTCATTTATAATTGAAATTGAGTGTGAGATTTAGCTAACATTTGATTTATTCACTTTTTAGCAAAACATAAGGAAATATTTAATTAAATACCAGGGGCGCGATCCGATATCGATCGCAGTTTGCGGCGCAAGAGAGGGAACCGGCGTCGCCCGCAGTTTCAGCTCGCAACTCGAGCTATCCCATATAGGTCGCCGTCAGATGCTAACGTGCTGTAAGTCTCACAAACCAGCGATGTCCAGAAATCTGCGTAAGTACAAATTTCTGGCGTCGCCAGTGACTTGCGCCACGTTAGAATCTGCCGGCGCCTATAAAACCTGACTAAATTCTAAAACACCCGCACTGTCTAACACGCCTCCCTAACATAGCCCGCACTGTCTAACACTCCTCCCTAACATAGCCCGCACTGTCTAACACGCCTCCCTAACATAGCCCGCACTGTCTAACCCTCTATCCGCTATCCCCCCTCACTAGCCTAACAATAAAAAAGCTATTAACCCCTAAACCGCCGCTCCCGTACCCCGCCGCCAGCTATATTATATCTATAACCCCCTAAAGTGAGCCCCTAACACCGCCGCCATCTCTATTAAAATGATTAACCCCTAATTTAATCTACCTACCCCGCCGCCAGCTATGTTATCTATATTAACCCTAAGTATATTATAGTTAATATAGGTATTACATTATATATATTAACTATATTAACCCCAATTATATTAGGGTTAATATAGTTAATATAGTTACTATAGTATTTATATTAACTATATTAACTCTATCTAACCCTAACTAAATTTATATTAAATTAATCTAATTCATTTATAAACTAAAATATTCCTATTTAAATCTAAATACTTACCTATAAAATAAACCCTAAGATAGCTACAATATAATTAATAATTACATTGTAGCTATGTTAGGGTTAATATTTATTTTACAGGTAAATTGTTAATTATTTTAAATAGGTATAATAGATATTAAATAGTTATTAACTATTTAATATCTACCTAGTTAAAATAATTACCCAATTACCTGTAAAATAAATCCTAACCTAAGTTACAAATACACCTACACTATCAATAAATTTAATAAACTACTAACATCTATCTAAAAATACAATTAAATTAACTAAACTAAATTACAAAAAAAAACAAACACTAAATTACAAAAAATAAAAAAAAGATTACAAGATATTTAAGCTAATTACACCTATTCTAAGCCCCCTAATAAAATAATAAACCCCCAAAATAAAAAAAATTCCCTGCCCTATTCTAAATTTAACAAATTTCAAAGCTCTTTACCTTACCAGCCCTTAAAAGGGCCTTTTGTGGGGCATGCCCCAAAGAATTCAGCTCTTTTGCATACAACAAATACAATACCCCCCCCCCCCATTACAACCCACCACCCACATACCCCTATTCTAAACCCACCCAAACCCCCTTAAAAAAGCCTAACACTACCCCCCTGAAGATCTCCCTACCTTGTCTTCACCACACCGGGCGAACTCCTGATCCGATCCGGGCGATGTCATCCTCCAAGCGGCAAAGAAGAATTCTTCCTCCGGCGACGTCTTCCTCCAAGCGGCAAAGAAGAATTCTTCCTCCAGCGACGTCTTCCTCCAAGCGGCAGCAAAGTCTTCATTCTTCCGGCGGCATCTTCAATCTTCTTTCTTCGCTCCGCCGCCGCGGAGCATCCATCCCGGCCGACTGCTGAACTTGGAATGAGGTACCTTTAAATGACGTCATCCAAGATGGCGTCCGCCGAATTCCGATTGGCTGATAGGATTCTATCAGCCAATCGGAATTAAGTTAAAAAAATCTGATTGGCTGATTGAATCAGCCAATCAGATTCAAGTTCAATCCGATCGAATCAGATTGAGCTCGCATTCTATTGGCTGTTCCGATCAGCCAATAGAATGCGAGCTCAATCTGATTGGCTGATTGGATCAGCCAATCGGATTGAACTTGAATCTGATTGGCTGATTCAATCAGCCAATCAGATTTTTTTAACTTAATTCCGATTGGCTGATAGAATCCTATCAGCCAATCGGAATTCGGCGGACGCCATCTTGGATGACGTCATTTAAAGGTACCTCATTCCAAGTTCAGCAGTCGGCCGGGATGGATGCTCCGCGGCGGCGGAGTGAAGAAAGAAGATTGAAGATGCCGCCGGAAGAATGAAGACTTTGCTGCCGCTTGGAGGAAGACGTCGCCGGAGGAAGAATTCTTCTTTGCCGCTTGGAGGAAGACGTCGCCGGAGGAAGAATTCTTCTTTGCCGCTTGGAGGATGACATCGCCCGGATCGGATCAGGAGTTCGGCCCGGTGTGGTGAAGACAAGGTAGGGAGATCTTCAGGGGAGTAGTGTTAGGCTTTTTTAAGGGGGGTTTGGGTGGGTTTAGAATAGGGGTATGTGGGTGGTGGGTTGTAATGGGGGGGGGGGTATTGTATTTGTTGTATGCAAAAGAGCTGAATTCTTTGGGGCATGCCCCACAAAAGGCCCTTTTAAGGGCTGGTAAGGTAAAGAGCTTTGAAATTTGTTAAATTTAGAATAGGGCAGGGAATTTTTTTTATTTTGGGGGTTTATTATTTTATTAGGGGGCTTAGAATAGGTGTAATTAGCTTAAATATCTTGTAATCTTTTTTTTATTTTTTGTAATTTAGTGTTTGTTTTTTTTTGTAATTTAGTTTAGTTAATTTAATTGTATTTTTAGATAGATGTTAGTAGTTTATTAAATTTATTGATAGTGTAGGTGTATTTGTAACTTAGGTTAGGATTTATTTTACAGGTAATTGGGTAATTATTTTAACTAGGTAGATATTAAATAGTTAATAACTATTTAATATCTATTATACCTAGTTAAAATAATTAACAATTTATCTGTAAAATAAATATTAACCCTAACATAGCTACAATGTAATTATTAATTATATTGTAGCTATCTTAGGGTTTATTTTATAGGTAAGTATTTAGATTTAAATAGGAATATTTTAGTTTATAAATGAATTATATTAATTTAATATAAATTTAGTTAGGGTTAGATAGAGTTAATATAGTTAATATAAATACTATAGTAACTATATTAACTATATTAACCCTAATATAATTAGGGTTAATATAGTTAATATATATAATGTAATACCTATATTAACTATAATATACTTAGGGTTAATATAGATAATATAGCTGGCGGCGGGGTAGGTAGATTAAATTAGGGGTTAATCATTTTAATAGAGATGGCGGCGGTGTAAGGGGCTTACATTAGGGGTTAATAATTTTTATATAGGTGGCGGCGGTGTAAGGGGTCAGATTAGGGGATAGATAAGGTAGATGGCGGCGGTTTTAGAGGCTCACAGTAGGGGGTTAGTTTATGTAGATGGCGGCGGGGTCCGGGAGCGGCGGTTTAGGGGGTAATAACTTTATTAGGGATTTCGGGGGGGGGGGATCGCGGTTGACAGGGAGATAGACATTGCGCATGCGTTAGGTGTTAGGTTTATTTTAGCAGATCGCGGTTGACAGGGAGATAGACATTGCGCATGCGTTAGGTGTTAGGTTTATTTTCTAGTTAGTTTAGGGAGTTACGGGGCTCCAATAGTCAGCGTAAGGCTTCTTACGGCTGCTTTTTGTGGCGAGGTGAAAATGGAGTAAGTTTTCTCCATTTTCGCCACGTAAGTCCTTACGCTGCATATTGGATACCAAACTGCGCGGGTTTGGTATACCTGCCTATGGCCCAAAAAACTGCGGGCGACGGCAGAAATATACGGGCGTAACTTCTAGGTTACGCCGTATATGTGATACCAAATCCGCGCAAATATTGGCGTCGCCGGCTTTTGCGGGCGACGCTTTATATCGGATCGACCCCCAAGGGGTCAATTCCATTCCTTCTGATCCTGTATATCTTTGGGGGTTTTTTGCTCCCAATCCATGTTTTCAAATTCTGAGTGATCACAATACAGATGATAACAACATTTCAGTAATGGAAAAAGTTTGTTTCGGATACGACCAGATAGCAAAAGAACCCATATGATGTATGGACAACAATGACTTCAGCAATTATATTGTTCCTTATCAGGGTTTTGCACTTTATATTGGCAACAAAATAGACACATCAAATTTAATACACAAAGGGTTTGGTTAAGTGCAAAATTGGACATTTCAACATGCTTGACAATATTAAAGGATGATCTGGAATATTTTGTGTTACACTTGCTAAATTTACAGAAGGAGAAACCTCTTCTTTACAATGAAAGTGAGATTTGAAAACTGCTGTTTTTACAGTTGGTATTGGTAAATGCGGTTTGTACAATTAGTTCTGCAACTTTGGACTATCTTTAAAAAATCAGCACTTAGCTACAGTGTTCTGGCAATGTGAGAACTGTTAAAATTACCTTACAGAAAATGTTGCAGACACTTTCTTCTTATGGAAATTAATACTCTGCAGTGTTGTTTACCATTTTAGATGAATAACTTGCCAAAATGGAAAATGAGGTTTACTTTATTCATTAAAAAAATACTTTGATCATATTAAAAGTTTAGAAAACATAATTAATCAAATTGATGCCCAGTATACCCATGATACTGATATACAAATGACATTCATGTTGTTTAACACTTATCATAAAAAACATTCTATCCAATTGTAAAACACACACACAAATTTCATTAACCCCATTAAACCATTTGTTATTTATTTATCTTCAACCTTTAACGGCAGTTTCGAATGATGTTCTGGGAAAATGGAGATGAGAAAGATTGTGATCGCTTTGTTAATGAAAAAATATAGCATCCATTTCTTCTTTTTATTCTGTATCCACACACACACAGAAAAAAGGAAAGATTGGAATTGACTCCCTTGTGGCTTGTGCTTTTTAGGACATTATGACAACATGTAATCAAACATGTAATCAAAACATAAAAGGCAGTCATCAGTAATAATGAACAGGGCCGCCACTAGAATTTTTGGGGCCCCTTACTTAACCATTGATCAGCTCCCCCTTTGACATGTGCAATTTTTGACCAAGTGACTAAAACGTATATGCACTTTATTCTTAAGCTTAGTCAAACTTGGAAATGTTGTAAAGGTAGTAACACACAAACACAAAAACACACAGACACACGTAAGTATTCACATCTCACACACTCTAGCAGACATGCAAAGAAACACACAAACAATCTCAGACACAAACACCCACACAGATACTCAGTATTTGTTTACATTGACCTGACAAGTAATGAGGTAGACTACAGTTTTCTCAAAAAAGGAGATTTACAAGACAAAATATGGAGTTCTGATTATCTTTTTGTCAAGGAATATGCCAACTATATGATAACAGCATGCAGTAGCTGAAAGCAAGGGCCCTGAACAGCCTAAACAATGATTTTAAGGTTAAGTGGTGGATTTCTGACTTCCCGAAAGGTCTCATTAGTCTCAAAGTCTGTAGAAAAATGTAAAATAATTAGTAGTAAAGTCAAAATGTTCTAAAAAGGAACAGACAATGGACACACACACAGAAACTTAAACACAAACTTGCACATACAACCAAAGAAACACCCACACAGACAGCCTCAGAAAACACACAAAGACATACACACTCACAGAAATCACACAAAGACAAATACACACACACACACACATAGAGACACTCACAGAAAACACCCAAAGACTTACATACACATACACCCTCATGGAGACATCCACAGAAAATGCACAAAGACAGACACACAAACCCTCACAGATCCACAGAAAAAAATACATACACACTCATAGAGACACCAACAAAAGCACAAAGACATAAACACAGACACCCACAGAAACACTCACAGGAGGTAACATTTCTGCACATTGCCATCCCCTAAATTAACAATGTGTGACATGCATGATAAAAAAATAGCAGAAATAAAGAAATCACTTTTTAAAGAATCATATTTGTAAATGTGCAAACAAAAATACTTCTGTGAATTCAAAATTGTACATTATTTATCTGTCAGAATGGGTAGAAGAAGAAACATACTTTTGAAAGGTTGACATATGTTTGCCCCCCATTTTCCCCAACCAAGAGCACCACTTCATATCTGGTGTACAAATGTTCCCATCTGTCAGCTGTATTTTTGGATTTTGAAAATGCTGTACTCTATATGGTCTTGGTGGAACCATAAGTTGTGGCACTAGGTCTCATACCATTAAACATGGTTAAATACAGGATTTAGGCTTGTTTGTATGTATGTCAGCTGTAGTGTAAACTGAACAGTGTTACGTTAACCTGTCTCATTTCAAACACTGAGCAATCTTAGCCTGAGAGTATAACATTTCATGCAGATGTAAAAATCTTAGATAAAATGCCTCCTGGCATCTGAAAAATCCTTGCATAATTGGGCAGTAAACTGGAATGTAATTATATATATATATATATATATATATATATATATATATATATATATATATATATACACAGTATAAATAAAAAAATCATATCTGCCAAAAGGGCACCTACCATTTGTGTATTGAGTAGGAAACATTTCTGCATGGTTTTAAATATAGAATTTCTACAGCATTGTCAAATAATCATAAATATACTGCTGCATATTGCTAAAAAATGAGTTTGTATGGACCCCTGGCCCCACCACACAACTACCCCACTAAAGTTACAATCTGAAATTGCATAAATAAATATAAAAACATTTACTAAGTAAGTCCTACCTACTCCGCAAATGAAAGTGATCTGCTGTCTGACTCTGGCACACACTGTACAAACTGAAGTGCCAAATCTGTCTCACACTGTGCATAGTGGTTTAGTGCACACTCAGAAATCCTCTCAAATGCAAATGCTTTACTTCTTGTCAGGGCCGCCATCATGGGGTGACAGGGGTGACTCCTGTCAGGGGCCCAATGAGCAATTTTTTTTTTTTTTTTTAAATTTGGGCAGCCACCAGTGCAGTGGGTACTACAGCAGAGTGCTAATTGAGCATGGGAAATGTTATTACAAGAAGTAAAGTATTAGCATTTGAGAGGATTTCTTAGTGTGCACTAAACCACTATGCGCAGTGTGAGACAGACTTGGCACTTTGTACAGTGTGTGTCAGTGGTAGTAGTTTTTTTGGAGCTAGGGGTCCATAAAAACAAATTTTTTTAGCAGCAGTGTATTTATGCTGTAGAAATTCTATATTTAAAACCATGCAGAAATGTTTCCTCCTCAATACACAAATGGTAGATGCCCTTTTGGCAGATATGCATTTATATATATATATATATATATATATATTTATATATATATATATATATTACATTCCAGTTTAAGTACAGCTGACAGCTGGGAAAATGTGTACACTATATTTGAAGTGGGGCGCTTGGTTGGGGAAAATGGGGAAAAAACAAACAAACATCATATGTCAACCTTTTAAAGGTACTTTTCTTCATCTAGCCATCTACCCAGCTCATTAATGTACAATTTTGAATTCACAGAATTATTTTTGTTTGCACATTTACAAATATGATTCTTTAAAAAGTGATCTCTTAATTTCTAAAAAAATTTTTATCATGCATGTCACACACTGTTGATTTAGGGGATGCAAGGTGCATAAATGTTATCTCCTGTGAGTGTTTCTGTGGGTGTCTGTGTTTGTCTTTGTGCTTTGGTTTGTGTCTCTGAGTGTGTATGTATTTTTTATCTGTGGGTCTCTCTGTGAGGGTGGGTGTGTTTGTCTTTGTGCATTTTCTCTGGATGTCTGTGAGGGTGGGTGTGTATGTTTGTCTTTGTGCATTTTCTTTGGATGCCTCTGTGAGGGTGGGTGTGTATGTCTGTGTTTTCTGTGGATGTCTCTGTGAGGGTGTGTGTGTATATGTATGTATGTCTGTGTTTTCTGTGGATGTCTCTGTTTGGTTGTGTGTTTTATGTGGGTGTCTTTGTGCGTTTTCTGTGGAAGTCTCAGTGAGAGTGTGTGTATGTATGTATTTCTGTGTTTTTTATGTGGTTGTCTCTGTGTATGTATGTCTTTGTGTGTTTTCTGTGTGTGTGTGCAAGTTTGAGTTTGTGTGTGTGTGTCCATTGTCTGTTCCTTTTTAGGACATTTTGACCTTACTACTAATTATTCACATCTTTCTACAGACTTTGAGACTAACAAGACCTTTCCGGAAGTAACCAATCCACCATTTAACCTTTAAATTATTGTTTAGGCAGTTCAGGGCCCTTCCTTTCAGCCACTGCACTCTCATAATTTAGTTGTCATCTTCCTTTACAAAAAGTTAATCAGAACTCCATATTTTGTTTTGTAAATCTCCTTTTTTGACAAAACTGTAGTCTACCTCATTACTTGTCAGGTCAATGTAAACGAGTGCTGAGTGTCTGTTTGTGTGTCTGTGTCTGAGTGTGTTTCTTTGCGTGTCTGCTAGAGTGTCTATATGTGAATCCTTATGTGTGAGTGTGTGTTTCAGTGTATGAGTGTGTCTCTGTATGTGCTTGTATGTTACTAACTTTACAACATTTCCAAGTTTAAATAGACACTTAAGAATAAAGTGCATATACGTTTTAGTCACTTGGTCAAAAATTGCACATGTCAAAGGGGGGGGGGGGGGCTGATGAATGGTTGAGTCAGGGGCCCCAAAATTTCTAGTGGCGGCCCTGCTTCTTGTAATGACATTTCCCACACTCAAAAGCACAATATTTTTTTTAAATAATAGTTGTGCCTGCCACTGGGCCCCTGACAGGAGTCACCCTATTAACCCCCTGATGACAGCCCTGCTAATTAATCATTTTTGGTGATGTTCTTTCCCATTGGCACCTTATTTTTGTTTTTGTGATGTTTGTGAAAAAAAAAGAAGTTACATAGTTACAATACATAAAGCTTTGCCAAAATATGTGGGAATATATGGATAATGAGAAAAACATGAATTAGCTGAGCTGAGAACCCTTGAATATATTTGAATTTATAACAAACAATGACATACTGCTGACATGTCTAATTGGTAATTCAGTTAATCTTTAAAATGTACATCTTTATGGTTAAAGGGATACTAAACCCACATTTTTTCTTTAATCATGCAATTTTAAGCAACTTTCTAATTTACTCATTATCAAATTTTCTTTGTTCCCTCGCTATCTTTATTTAAAAATCAGTAAAGTAAAGCTTAGGGGCTCCATGTACTAAGCAGTCAGCGAGCTACCCGCAAAAAATCTTGCGTCAAAACTTGCAAACTGATATGTACAAAGTCGTCAACTATGTTCAAACTCGCATATTTAAAATTGCGAGTGTACTTATCCGGCGTATATCCGCCAAACCTCGCTACCTCTCCATTTTTCACTGTAATTAGACACATTTGACCAACAACTCACCATAAACGAATGTACTAAAAAATCTATTTGTCCGCTCGGTACAATTTCCGCTACCACCTCGTTATTTTTGCCTTGCCACCTTTTAGGTGGCAGGCAAGGTACAAAAGCATAGGAAAGTCAATGTAGACGCCAGTCTAGACATATATAAAAGGCAGTAATATCAGCATTGTACTTACAATCTTGATTTCAGAAGCTATGGAGACACTTCTTTATTTGTTTATTCTCCGTGTGATGCAAATCCGGTCTAGAAGACAGAATACTGGAAATGTCGCTAATCGAATAGTTAGAAGAAGGAGAGTTTGTGTCCCCCGTGTATTCCTTCCACAGGTTGGTTTGCATGGACTTTCTGACCGAGAGATCATACAAAGATTCCGGCTTGATCGTGAATCCATATTACACCTGTATCGAGAGATTGAAGATTATTTGGAGCCGATGATGGCTCGTTCACGAGCTATTCCGGGACTTTTGAAACTATTAGCTGCATTGCATTTTATGGCAACAGGATCCTTTCAGGCAGTTTCTAGCGTCATTATTGGAATGAGTCAATCTGCTTTTTCACACCACTTATCAAAAGTCATATGGCTATGATGATTATTTTTCCTCAATATGTTTGTTTGCTATCTACCCCAGAAGAATGGCAATCTATAAAGTCTCATTTCTATAGGATGGCTGGGATGCCCAATGTCCTATGGGCCATAGACTGTACCCATGTTACTGTAAGACCACTTCAAGCTTGTGAGGAGATCTATAGGAATAGAAAGCATTTCCATTCCTTGAATGTTCAGATGGTCTGTGACCCCAACATGAGGATAATCAGTGTCTGTTCAAACTACCCAGGCTCATGTCATGATTCTTACATCTTAAGGCAGACTGGGTTATACCGGAAGTTCGAGGATGGAGATATGCCTGAAGGATGGCTTCTAGGTAAGCATAACTGGCGTCTAATTTGTTGTTTTTAATTTCAATGTACATAAATTGCGCCAAATGTGTCGACTGTAATTAAAGAGTAAAGTGTTTTATATTTTTAATTTGTATCCTATTAGTTCTCAATCTTTATAATTATTTTTATATTAATATTATATTTCTTTTATGTCCTATTAGGAGATGGAGGGTACTCGTGTACAGAATGGCTGTTGACTCCCTATAACAACCCACAGACCAGAAATCAGGTACGTTTCAATGAAGCACATCGATCTACCAGGAGGATAATTGAGAGGACTTTCAGTCTTTTGAAAATGCGGTTTCGATGTCTTGATCGTTCTGGCGGCGCTATGCAGTATGCACCCGAGAAAGTCGCAAGAATTATATTGGTTTGCTGCATACTGCACAATATAGCAATTAAAAGAGGCTGCCCATTAGACGAAGGAAATACCATAGATGATGATTTTCCCGAAGAAATATGTATAGAACAACCTAATAGGCGTGGTATGGCAACAAGGGACATGGTTTCAGAACAATATTTTGATGATTAAATTTTATGTCTTAAGTTGATAAATAAAAAAACATTTCCTTTATTAAATTGTCTTCTCTTTTTTTAAAAAAAATATAATATGATGTAAAAGAACATGTTAAGGAAAAATAATGATCATGTTTCTTATAAAAAGGCAATATAAGTTAAAAAATATTTGTATTACAATTAAAAGAAAATAAAAACAATTTTTATAATTAAGGGTATTAAAAATCACTGTTGATAAACATATAATTACATCAAGTTGTTGCTCTTCAATTATCAATGGTTTAAAATATTAATTATAAATCAAGTTTATGATCAAAGTCATTCCAAACAATAATTTTTTGATAATATATTGTCTTTGTGACATCACACTACTGTCTATAGCTTCTCTAACTCTTTTACATAATGTGATTTGTGTAATGTAATCCCTCAATAGCTGATGGTAATTCATTGCATTGTCTCATTGAATTGTAGACTTAACAAACGACAGGCTATTCCAAAGTAACATTTTATGCTTTCAGATAGGAGTTGTTATTTTAAACAATTTTTCTAAAGACTTTAACAAGGTAATTTGCTTTGTTTTATTTTAATCTCAATTTTTAACAGCTCCTAGGTTGGGCCATATTCAAATTCAAAAATCCTTCAGGGCTTACTCTTATCACTTATTATGTTTATTAACTTCGCTTTCCCTTCAATAGTTTTTAAAGTTATTGTGGCACATATAGATTAAACATTGTCATCGTACATATATATCTATGTAATATTAATCCAATAATAAATTTGTAGGAAGCAAATAGTGACTATATTTGGGCTAAAAATTGAAAATAAATAAAGCCCAAAAAAATTCTCAAAAAATAATGCAAACTAAATTGTTTTATTACAAACTGACAAACAATATTAAAACATATATTATATTTTTAAAAAACTAATGTAAACAAAAATAAATTCAAAAATATCTATGAGAGAGAGAGAGAGAGAGAGAGAGAGAGAGAGAGAGAATTAAATATAACACAACACGGCCCATGTGAACGGGCTTTAGGACTAGAGAGAGAGAGAGAGAGAGAGAGGAGAGAGAGAGAGAGAGAGAGAGAGATACATTATATTTTAAACTTTTTTTTTTTGCTACATATCGAGATCAATGTGCTAATGATTGACTTATCGATTAATGACGTCATCGTCAAGCATGTCGTGTCCTAAACCTTTTGGTGCTGGCAAATTAGTAATATTAGTTTATGCCATGGATAAATATTTTCCTAAACGTATTGGGGTGTAAGGGCAGTGAGACAGGAATGCAGTGACAAAATTATATATACGAGATGCTGAGAAGAATGCATCGGATTTCAAAAATTAAAAGAACAAGACGACAATGTCTTTGAAAATATACGGCTAGATTTAGAGTTTGGCGTTAGCCGTCAAAACCAGCGTTAGAGGCTCCTAACGCTGGTTTTGGGCTACCGCTGGTATTTAGAGTCTTGTAGGTAAGGGTCTAACGCTCACTTTCCAGCCGCAACTTTTCAATACCGCAGATCCCCCTACGCCATTTGCGTATCCTATCTTTTCAATGGGATATTTCTAACGCCGGTATTTAGAGTCTTGGCTGAAGTGAGCGTTAGAAATCTAACGACAAAACTCCAGCCACAGAAAAAAGTCAGTAGTTAAGAGCTTTTTAGGCTAATGCCGGTTTATAAAGCTCTTAACTACTGTGCTCTAAAGTACACTAACACCCATAAACTACCTATGTACCCCTAAACCGAGGCCCCCCCCCCCCCACATCGCTGCCACTCTTTTAAAAAATTTTAACCCCTAATCTGCCGACCGCACACCGCCGCAACCTACATTATCCCTATGTACCCCTAATCTCCTGCCCCTAACACCGCCGACCCCTATATTATATTTATTAACCCCTAATCTGCCGCCCCCAACGTCCCCTCTACCTACCTACAATTATTAACCCCTAATCTGCCGACCGGACCTCACCGCCACTATAATAAATGTATTAACCCCTAATCTGCCTCACTCCCGCCTCAATAACCCTATAATAAATAGTATTAGCCCCTAATCTGCCCTCCCTAACATCGCCGACACCTAACTTCAAGTATTAACCCCTAATCGGCCGACCTGACCTCACCGCTACTCTAATAGATTTTTTAACCCCTAAAGCTAATTCTAACCCTAACCCTAACACCCCCCTAAGTTAAATATAATTTAAATTTAACGAAATAAATTAACTCTTATTAAATAAATTATTCCTATTTAAAGCTAAATACTTACCTGTAAAATAAACCCTAATATAGCTACAATATAAATTATAATTATATTGTAGCTATTTTAGGATTAATATTTATTTTACAGGCAACTTTGTATTTATTTTAACCAGGTACAATAGCTATTAAATAGTTATTTACTATTTAATAGCTACCTAGTTAAAATAATTACAAAATTACCTGTAAAATAAATCCTAACCTAAGTTACAATTAAACCTAACACTACACTATCAATAAATTAATTAAATAAAATACCTACAATTATCTACAATTAAACCTAACACTACACTATCAATAAATTAATTAAATACAATACCTACAAATAAATACAATTAAATAAACTAACTAAAGTACAAAAAATAAAAAAGAACTAAGTTACAAAAAATTTAAATTCTTTTACAAACATTAGAAAAATATTACAATTTTAAACTAATTATACCTACTCTAAGCCCCCTAATAAAATAACAAAGCCCCCCAAAATAAAAAAATGCCCTACCCTATTCTAAAATTAAAATAGATAAGCTCTTTTACCTTACCAGCCCTTAAAAGGGCCATTTGGGGGGCATGCCCCAGAGAATTCAGCTCTTTTGCCTGTAAAAAAAAACATACAATACCCCCTCCCAACATTACAACCCACCACCCACATACCCCTAATCTAACCCAAACCCCCCTTAAATAAACCTAACACTAAGCCCCTGAAGATCTCCCTACCTTGTCTTCACCACACCAGGTCCCGATCGGTCCAGAAGAGCATCCAAAATCTTCATCCAAGCCCAAGCGGGGGCTGAAGAGTGACGTCCATCCTCCGGCTGAAGTCTGGATCCAAGCGGCGGCTAAAGAATTCCATCTTCGGGCAGAAGTCTTCATCCTATCCGGGCAGAAGAGTCGATCCGGACCGGCAAACATCTTCATCCAAGCCGCATCTTCTATGTTCTTCCATCCGATGATGACCGGCTCCATCTTGAAGACATCCGGCGCGGATCCATCCTCTTCTTCCGATGACTAGACGACGAATGAAGGTTCCTTTAAGGGACGTCATCCAAGATGGCGTCCCACGAATTCCGATTGGCTGATAGGATTCTATCAGCCAATCAGAATTAAGGTAGGAAAATTTTGATTGGCTGATGGAATCAGCCAATCAGATTCAAGTTCAATCCGATTGGCTGATCCGATCAGCCAATCAGATTGAGCTTACATTCTATTGGCTGTTCCGATCATGCTAACAACATGTTGGTTTATACTGAGCTATTTAATGT
This sequence comes from Bombina bombina, assembly GCF_027579735.1. NCBI lineage: Eukaryota > Metazoa > Chordata > Amphibia > Anura > Bombinatoridae > Bombina > Bombina bombina. The sequence continues at coordinate 585,706,949 of NC_069500.1, read as the reverse complement.
CGTAATAAAATATGCCATACAAATATGTACCTAGAGATTTTCAGGATGTTGGTTTATGCCTTCGTTTCCTTAAGTCAGGAGCAGGGACACTCCCCCTGATATGCCATAGGTTTAAACCCGGCACACCTTCTATATGATAGGCTGCGCGAGATAGAGTCATCCTAATGTCAACAACTTTCACGTCATACTACAATCCAAAGTGGAACATAACCCCCATAAACTGGCAATCGCATACACATCAGCCTAGCAACTCGCAACGCACAACTGATCCACTATCGTAGCATCATCAACGCCCCACATAATGCAAGGCATATTACAGGGACACACCCACTGACCCGCTATTGGTCCAGCTACAGCACACCTCCTGTATCTGTCAGACTGGACTGATGTAAATCTAACTAATCCCTACACCGTCATCCCGCAACCAGAACCAAACTATGCGATTGAGTTAACTCGCTACAAAACATAGAGGGTGCCAATCAGCACTATTCCAATCTCTAATTGCCCCCTGGAATTTCAAAGCACGCAGGGGGATATTGTCATCATTCATAGAATATACGAGCCACTCAAATCATGCCCGAAACCTTAAAAATAATAACAATCAAAAATAAAATAAAAATTTAAATCAACACTAAAGAAAAAGAGAGGGGACCTTTCACACTACAAACATACTCATCCAACAACTATCAAAGTATAACATTAATACATGTATAATGTAAATTAATAACCTGTGCAAGTCTGAATAAACAAGCAAAGACAAATAAACCCTGATTATAAGGATAATAGTACAGGCCTAAAATCTATCAAAAATACCTCAAAACGATTAACAGAATATGCCGAAGGGCACCAAATGTCACCCCCTTGGTCATAAATAGTATGTATTTATAGTCCGTCATCACCGACTTGACATACACCCCGTGCCGAAAGAATAAATCATCAGAAAAACGATTGCTGTTAGATTATTTTATTATAAAACTAAGATTTAAGACATAAGAAATCAACCATAAGCCGATCACCAGACTCATAACAATAAACCCAACATTAATCAACCATCTAAGATATCATAAAGAGCCTACTCAATGATATTCACGCATAAGACTCCAGGGTCCCATCTAGGGATAAACCATATAACCTTACTATTAATGTGACTCTTATCGTATACCATAATAGAGTACATAACTCTCTCTAATATTCCTACTGGCAAAACAGAGGGCAACGCGGATCAGGCAGCAAAAAAAGGGGGGGGTCCCACACTTACTAAACTAGTGAGTCAGTGAACCTACAGTACATATAAGATAACATATACAAATAAAAGTAAAATGAGACCACTGAAGGCCCCAAATAAAAACAATTAGTCTTATACACCACCTATTCAACACCAATAAATCAATAAATAAATTACACTAAATTAATCTATGGAGGAAGAGAAATACGAAATATCACTCATGGGGATAATTAAGGGTCAGTCACATAATGTAGGGAGGATAAGCCAACCCTACAAAAAAAGGGGAGCTAATCTATGTTAAATCCTAATCAGAAAATTACGTAATGGGATCATGTACTCTCATCTTGTAATGGAATTGCAGACTCCCTCAAATGTCCGAAAGGTAAACATGATGAGAGGTCACCTCACAAGAACGCTTGCCACCCAGATTGTGCATTAAGACCTCTGGGAGCTAGGGTGCCAAGTTCATGTATCCATCTGGCTTCCTTCTGAAGTAGGATCTTTGCTCTGTTGCCACCTCTGTTAAGTACTGGAACAATGATCAATTATTCGGAACCTCAAGTCCGCAACTGTATGCCTACTCTCCAAAAAGTGTCGGGCTACTGGTTGCTACGTTTGTCATTCTTCAGGGCAGCCCTGATGCCTGATCGATGTTTTGCCATCCGAGTCCAGGCATCATCGATGGTCTTCCCAACATAAAAGAGTCCACATGGACAATTGAGGAGATAGATTATGTGAGTCGTTGTACATGTAAGGAAGTAATTGATCTTGTATTTCTTCTTCTTGTCAGGGTGTTGAAACATACTCCCAGTGTGCATACTATTGCATGTCACACAGCTCAAGCATTTAAAGCAGACGCATTTACGTTTTAACCACGTCTGTTTTTCAGTGAGTGTTGGGAAATCCGTTTTCATCAGATGATCCTTCAAATTCTTACCCCTCTTATAGGTAAGTCGAGGGGCCCCCCCAGCCAGAGAAGGGTAATGAGGGGTCCAACTGGATCAGTTTCCATTCTTCTTTGATGGCTTTAGTAATACGGTGTTGGTCAGGAGTATATGTCGTCACAAATGTAAGTTGTGGAACTATATCTGATGCACTCTGGATGTATGCAGTCGCTCCCTTATTTACTTGATCATGCATAGCCTGTAATATTGGTTTCTTAGAACCTCGCTGTGTGAATCTCTCCACCATTTCACTCAGTTGTATTTCCCCCTGCGATGTATCAGTGTTGTTTCGAATCACCCTCTGAAACTGGGCCTTGGGGATATTACGAATCAACGCTGGTTGATGACAGCTGTCAGCATGGAGTATAGTATTGCGGTCCGTCTTTTTTCTGAACAATGTCCCATTGGTTTTAAAAACTCTCACATCCAGGTAATCCACAGAGTTCTTATCCGCCACATGCTGAAATCTAATAGTGCTCTCCATTGTATTCAGCGACTCTATCCAGGTCTCTAATGACTCCATATCATCCTGCCAGATCAGAAACAATATATCTGCAGTAAAATTTTATAGCTGAGTTTTTGTACACCTTCATCCGTATTGTTTCGTATTCTGACATAAAGAGATTCGCCAGCGATGGGGCCACATTGGACCCCATCGCTGTGCCCGCTATCTGAAGATAGAACTTGTTGTCAAAGCGGAAAAAAAATTCTCTAGGCAAATCGTCAAGAGTTCCATCAGTACATCTTCTGGTGGACCTACATATGGTGTCTGCCTTAAGCAGTTAGTAACTGCCAAAATTCCCACTGCATGAGGGATGACTGTATATAAACTTGAGACGTCCATAGTGACCAATATGTCAGACTCAGTAATATCCTTCAGCTGCAGAATATCTTGAATGAAAGTGGATGAGTCTTGTGTATATGATTTCATGTGCTTAACCATAGGTTGCAAAAAATGGCCAAGGGTTGCAGGAGCGAACCTCTGGCTGAGACGATTGGTCTGCCAGGTGGGCGTCTCATATCCTTATGGATTTTTGGCAGTGAATATAGAACAGGTGTTATAGGAAAGTCCCTTTGAAGGAAGCGTGCTTCCTGTTCAGAGATCACCGCACTCTCTTTCCATACAGCTATTTTATAGTCGATTTCACATTTTAATGCTGTTGGGGGATCTCCCGGTAAGATTCTATACGTAGTGTTATCAGAAAGTTGGCGGACGATATCTGCTTTATAGTCCCCCGTGTGCATCACTACCACTCCACCACCCTAATCAGCAGGACGTATCACAATTGTTGCATCTTCACTGAGTGTTTGAAGAGCCAGTCTCTCTTCCTTCGTTAAATTATTATTACGTCTTCTTACAATCACGGGTTCCTGGCTTAATCTTAACAGATAATTCGTATAAGATATGATGGAGGAATTATTCGAGGTGGGGTCAAATGTACCAGATGTACCAAACTGTGTCTTCTCCTCGCCTTCACCTCTAAAGAATTCCTTTAAGCGTAATTTTCTGCCAAACTTTTGTATATCTATGAACGAATTGAAGGGATTCATCTTCACAGTAGGGACAAACGACAAGCCTTTGTTCAATAGTGAAGTCTCTGCATCATTAAGTGGTCTTGTACTGATGTTGAAGAAATTGTTCTCTATCTTCTTTGGATTGGGGGCGGCGGGACAAGCCCCCTCACCTTGTCTGCGGCTGGGACCCTGTCCTAAAAAACGATTTGATGTTGAATGTGGAGCCCAGAGGTGGTTGTGAGAAACTTTCTTGCTGACTATTGTCCCATTGTTTAGAACTACCGGTCCCTCTTGATCTGGTGGTAATACCTCTATAAGAGTATGTTTCAGGATTTGAAGAATTAGCTGTACCAGAGCTGTCACCTGAGCTGGTGCCCCCCCTTTTTTTGCTGCCTGATCCGCGTTGCCCTCTGTTTTGCCAGTAGGAATATTAGAGAGAGTTATGTACTCTATTATGGTATACGATAAGAGTCACATTGATAGTAAGGTTATATGGTTTATCCCCAGATGGGACCCTGTAGTCTTATGCATGAATATCGAGTAGGCTCCTTATGATATCTAAGATGGTTGATTAATGTTGGGTTTATTGTTACGAGTCTGGTGATCTGCTTATGGTTGATTTCTTATGTCTTAAATCTTAGTTTTATAATAAAATAATCTAACAGCAATCGTTTTTCTGATGATTTATTCTTTCGGCACGGGGTGTATGTCAAGTCGGTGATGACGGACTATAAATACATACTATTTATAACCAAGGGGGTGACATTTGGTGCCCTTCGGCAAATTCTGTTAAGCGTTTTGAGGTATTTTTGATAGATTTTAGGCCTGTACTATTATCCTTATAATCAGGGTTTATTTGTCTTTGCTTGTTTATTCGGACTTGCACAGGTTATTAATTTACATTATACATGTATTAATGTTATACTTTGATAGTTGTTGGATGAGTATGTTTGTAGTGTGAAAGGTCCCCTCTCTTTTTCTTTAGTGTTGATTTAAATTTTTATTTTATTTTTGATTGTTATTATTTTTAAGGTTTCGGGTATAATTTGAGTGGCTCATATATTCTATGAACGATGACAATGTCCCACTGCGTGCTTTGAAATTCCAGGGGGCAATTAGAAATTGGAATAGTGCTGATTGGCACCCTCTATGTTTTGTAGCAAGTTAAATTGATCACATAGTTTGGTTCTGGTTGCAGGATGACGGTGTATGGATTAGTTAGATTTACATCAGTCCAGTCTGATAGATACAGGAGGTGTGCTGTAGCTGGACCTATAGCGTTCCAGTGGGTGTGTTCTTGCAACATGCCTTTCACTGTATGGGGTGTTGATGATGTTGTGTTAGTGGATCTGTTACGCGTCGCGAGGCACAAGCTTGGTGGGTAGGTGATTGCCATGTTTGACAGATATAGGAGGTGTGCCGAAGCTGGACCTATAGCGGGTCAGTGGGTGTGTCCCTGTAATATGCCTTGCATTATATGGGGCTTTGATGATGCTATGATAGTGGATCAGTTGTGCGTTGCAAGGTGCTAGGCTGATGTATAGGCGATTGCCAGTTTCTGGGTGTTATGTTCCACTTTGGATTGTAGTATGACATGACAGTTGTTGACATTAGGATGACTCTATCTCTTGCAGCCTATCATATAGTAGGTGTGCCGGGTTTTAACCTATGGCGTATCAGGGGGAGTGTCCCTGCTCCTGACTTACGGAAACAAAGATTTGTTTTAGGAATCGGACCAGCGTGACAGTCTAACGAAGCTGTTGATATTAGTGTTACTGATATTTGTGACTCTATGACATTGTGATCGCTGTTTAGTTCGGGTAATTTCCAAGAATTGTATAATGTTTTTACGTGGTGAGGTTAAAGCCTATGGAGGCGGATCACACAATCCTATAGGGGTTGTTTGTGGACAGTTCCATCCTTTATTGAGGGCTGAACAGGGGGTGTTCGGATTAGGTTGGTAATTACTAAGTGGGATTTCACCTTACATTTTCATTCACATTTGGATTATATACTTAGTTATTTCACTAATAGATTTGTATACAGCATTTATTTTGTGTATGAAGATTTAGTTACGTTATTAACACGTTTTCACTATAATGGTATTTTTACATTTGGTCTGTCTAATGGTACAGACCCTGATATGTTTGCACACGGTCTCCAGTGATTGGTGGCCACAGTGGGGGAGGATTTTACAGGCCTTTATTAGTCTGTTAGTATGTAGTTTCTGGTTGTCAGAGGAAGGGACGTTTGAGGTCCCGAAACGTCACAAATAAACACATTTTTGTTCACAAATTTCTGAAGTCCAGTGAGTGCTTCCATTGATCTACTTTGCTATATATATATATATATATATATATATATATATATATATATATATATATATATATATATATATATATTGTGAACGAAGTAAAGAAAGTCCCCAGTGAGCCTGTGCTCCAACTACAAGTTACTATGAGTCATTAATGAGCATATGGCTTCACTTATGGGTGTAAGGGGCTATAGAGACAATCGGCTTACAGGCATTTTCTGCATAGAGGAGCTGTATACACCATTTATTAGGTAAGGATAAAAACTTACTTCCAGTCACTCTCTGTGCCTTGAATCCCATAGACACCCTTGGGTCCGGAATGTTACCTCCTTAACTCTTTAGGGAAGACGTAGAAGTCTTTCACTTGTGTCAGCAAACAAGAATACAAAATATCCTCTTTTGAAGTACATTGATAAAGAATGGGAATAGCAATTTACAGGTATTTGCAATACTATATAGTTAGAGGTGTTTTGGTACTTGATCTAAATCAAGAATAATTAAACAGCTGGGCACTACATAAATAAATAGGGCTGTACACATCAACAAATTGAGAAACTATGTACAAATATTTATTGATGATGTCTAAAATGGACAATATTATGCATTCTGCTACAAAGGGACATATTAAGTAATAGTAGGAATAGAGAGCAAATGGTTAAATAAATCAGGTAGGCAAGAGCCACCTGTTAAGTATAGTATAGATTAACAATACATATGCCTCAATAAATTCCTGCTGATAACAGTTGAGAGCACAGGAGATCACATTATAATAGTTCTTGGGATTCTTCATTTAAATGTCGAAACCTTGGTTTAAAGATAATTAGCACTCTATAATTATAACCTAGTAACCTAGTAACCACAGAAACAAGTGGATAAAGAGTTAAAAATATTGAAAATGGTGCAACATTTGTTCTGCAATGTGATTTGTGATAAACCAATGAGAACTCAGCTAAGGGTATAAATTTTAATTAGCAAACATTCGGCCAGATTACGAGTTTTGCGTTATGAGGGGTGCGGTAATAACTTGCACGTTATTGTCACCGCTCACTTACCTACAGCGCTGGTATTACAGATTTTTATAAACCCGGTGTTAAAAGACAAGAAGTGAGCGTAGAGCAAAATTGTGCTCCATACCACACTCCAATACCAGCGCTGCTTAAGTCAGCAGTAAGCTGGTTGTACGTGCTTGTGCACGATTTTCCCATAGACATCAATGGGGAGAGCCGGCTGAAAAAAGCAACCTGCAATAAAGCAGCATAAAGCTCCGTAATGCAGCCCCATTGATTCCTATGGCGAAACACATTTTATGTTTACACCTAGCATCCTAACATGAACCCCGAGTCTAAAAACCCCTAATCTTACACTTATTAACCCCTAATCTGCCGCCCCGACATCGCCGACACCTACATTATATTTATTAACCTCTAATATGCCGCTACGGACATCGCCGCCACTAGAATAAACATATTAACCCCTAAACCGCCATACTCCCGCCTCACAAACACTAGTTAAATATTATTAACCCCTAATCTGCCACCCCTAATCTGCCACCTAACTACATTTATAAACCCCTAATCTGACGCCCCCAGCATCGCCGCCACTATACTAAATTTATTAACCCCTAAACCTAAGTCTAGCCCTAACCCTAAAACCCCCTAACTTAAATATAATTAAATTAAATCTAAATAAAACTATTAATAACTATGGCATCCCTTAGATTCCGATTGGCTGATAGAATGGAACAGCCAATAGAATGCATGCTCAATCCTATTGGCTGATTGGATCAGCCAATAGGATTGAAGTTCAATCCTATTGGCTGATTGCAATCGGAATCTAAGGGATGCCATCTTGGATGACGTCACTTAAAGAGACATTCATTCTAGAAGAAGACTTAGTTGGAAGAGGATGCTCCGCGCCGGATGTCTTGAAGATGGATCTGCTCCGCGCCGGATGGATGAAGATAGAAGATGCCGTCTGGATGAAGACTTCTGCCCGTCTGGAGGACAACTTCTCCCGGCTTGGATGAAGACTTCTCCCGGCTTTGTTGAGGACTTCTTGCCGCTTCGATGAGGACTTCTCCCGGCTTCGTTGAGGATGGATGTTGGATCTTCAAAACTGTAAGTGGATCTTCAGGGGTCAGTGTTAGGTTTTTTTAAGGGTTTATTGGGTGGGTTTTATTTTTAGGTTAGGGATTTGGGCCGCAATAGAGCTAAATGCCCTTTAGAAGGGCAATGCCCATACAAATGCCCTTTTCAGGCCAATGAGGATCTTAGGTTTTTTTTTAGTTAGGGTTTTATTAGGGCGGTTTGGTTGTGTGGATGGTGGGTTTTACTGTTGGGGGGTTGTTTGTATTTTTTTTCAGGTAAAAGAGCTGATTTCTTTGGGGCAATGCCCCGCAAAAGGCCCTTTTAAGGGCTATTTGTAGTTTAGTTTAGGCTGAGGTTTTTTTTATTTTGGGGGGGGCTTTTTTATTTTGATAGGGCTATTAGATTAGGTGTAATTAGTTTAAATATCTTGTAATTTGTTTTTTATTTTGTGTAATTTAGTAGGGGGGTTTGGAATTTAGGTAATTGTATTTAATTTATTTAATTGTATTTAATTTATGTAATTTATTTAATTGTAGTGTAGTGTTAGGTGTTAGTGTAACTTAGGTTAGGTTCTATTTTACAAGTAAATTTGTATTTATTTTAACTAGGTAGTTAGTAAATAGTTAATAACTATTTACTAACTATTCTACCTAGTTAAAATAAATACAAACTTGCCTGTAAAATAAAAATAAACCCTAAGCTAGCTACAATGTAACTATTAGTTAAATTGTAGCTAGCTTAGGGTTTATTTTACAGGTAAAGTATTTCGTTTTAAATAGGAATTATTTAGTTATTAATAGTAGGTTTTATTTAGATTTATTTTAATTATATTTAAGTTAGGGGGATGTTAGGGTTAAGGTTAGACTTAGGTTTAGAGGATAATAAATATAAATATAGTATAATGGCGGCGACATTGGGGGCATCAGATTAGGGGTTGATAAATGTAGGTAGGTGGCGGCGATATTATGGACAGCAGATTAGGGGTTAATCATATTTAACTAGTGTTTGCAAGGTGGGAGTGAGGCAGTTTAGGGGTTAATTGCGGTAAGGCAAAAAAGTGTGCGGGACAGCTGTACCTACAAGACTCGTAATAGCAGCAGTAGTAAAAAAGGTTCATAACGCTGCTTTTTTTACTCATAACGCAAGACTCGTAATCTAGCCGATTGTTTTAAATATGTCTATGATTAAGGCCATTGTCCAAAACATGTCAGAGTAAAACGCTACCTATGCTGTTTGTTTCAACCTTCTTTTAATCTTGCAAATAAACTTGGACTTTTTATACGAAGATTGTGCCGGCTTCTTCAAAAAAATCTTTTTTTTTATATATATATATATATATATATATATATATATATATATATATATATATATATATACACACACACACACAGAAGCTTGCTCACAGGAACAACAACCACCTCAATAACATTGCTAGCCTGTTCTATGGCAATTTACCACCTGGGTGCAGCTTCTTTTTAGCCCAGTAATGCTTTTCACAGAAAAGAACTTAGTAGTAAGTCTGATTCCACTTATTATGTTCAGACCAGGGCCGAAATACCAGGCAATTCCTCTCTGAACAAGGAACACAGCCATCCCAGACGATGGTTTCGGCCTTCATTGGGCCTCGTCAGTGAGGTGTAGCCATGTTCCTCTAAGCACACTGAGCAAGGGGTCCACGTCTGGTTGTCCCTTTTTCCGTTAGGGAAACTTAATACATACAGTGAGAAGCGCACTCACAGGAATGAACAACCAGCTCAATAACATTGTTAGCCTGCTCTATGTTTTATATATATATATATATATATATATATATATATATATATATATATATATATATATATATATATATATATATATGGTAAAAGTCTAATTTGTCAGTAGAAAAAAGTAGAACTAACATTCTAATAATACTTTAAAGGGCCACTAAACCCAAAATCTTTCTTTCATGATTCAGATAGAACATACAAATTTAAACAACATTACAATTTACTTCTATTATTTATTTTGCTTCATTTTCTAGATATCCTTATTTGAAGAAAAAGCAATGCACATGGGTGAGCCAATCACATGAGGCTTCTATGTGCAGCAACCAATCAGCAGCTACTGAGCATATCTAGATATGCTTTTCAGCAATGAATATCAAGAGAATAAAACAAATTAGATAATAGAAGTAAATTAGAAAGATGTTTAAAAATGCATTCTCTTTCTAAATCATGAAAGAAAAAATGTGGGTATCATGGCCCTTTAAGGTGTTAGCCAAGTCTGCAGGGTTGGTAAAGTGTTTCCAAAATGGCATGTGCCTTTTGGTCTAGCAGAGATCTGAGGCCTCCAGGATGATGTATTTCAATCTGAGGGAATTAAATGCCATCTCATTAAAACTTTTAGTTTATTTCCAAAACAAACAGTTTTTAAGTGAAAGGCTGGGTGTACATTTCGGTTTTGGGTGTGACAGTAGCTGTTTGTAGGCAGGGGTGACTAAGAGTACATAAAGGAGAGATAGAGTATGTCTAATAGGGTTGTAGCACTACATATTATTTCACAAACGTGCAAAATTGAAATATATATGAATATATATACACTGTCATAAAAAAGGGTACAGTTGGGGTCCGTTTGTGAACACTTAGGGTACAACTGCTGTGGTTGTACCCTCAATGGATCATAATGACACCTTAAGGAACTAATATGTACCATTTAGCGGTAAATAAGGTACAAATATGTTTCCAACTGTCAAAGGGTCCATGTTTGTACCATTTAATCCCCCCAAAAAGGTACAATCACTTGTGTGACTAAAAGGATGAGGGGGATGGGTGGTTCAAGGATGCCAAACCCTGCAAGTCCATATCATTTGTACACCTCAATTATTCATATTCACATAACTGTCAGTCACCCAAAATGAATGCAACATACATGTTGTACAGCAAAATAATTATGTTGTTGGTAATATGCAAGAAGTGGGCAAAGCAAAAAAATACTTAAAGGGACAGTCTACACCAGAATTGTTATTGTTTAAAAAGATGGATAATCCCTTTATTACCCATTCCCCAGTTTTGCATAACCAACACAGTTATATTAATATACTTTATATCTCTGTGATTACCTTGTATCTAAGCCTCTGCAGACTGCCCCCTTATCTCAGTGCTTTTGACAGGCATGCAGTTTAGCCAATCAGTGCAGACTCCTAAATAACTACATGGGAGTGAACATATTGTTATCTATATGACACACATCAACAGTGTATTAATTAGTTTGAGCCTACCTAGGTTTAGATTTTCAAAAATAACACCAAGGGAACAAAGCAAATTTAGTGATAAAAGTGATAAAAGTCAATTGGAACATTGTTTAAGTTTTCATGCCCTATCTGAATCATGAAAGTTTAATTTTTTAATAGACTGTCCCTTTAATAACCCATATATTCAATGAAACTGTGTTGCTGGTTCTAAATAGCAAACAAGCACTTAACATTTTAATGTTATTATTTAGATCATCAAGATGTTAACTCTTAAACATAAAGCAAATGTATTAACTAAAATTACAAAGAAAAAAAAATGTTTTAAACTCTATAAAATAAACAAGATCTGTTTAAGAACCAGTTTTTAAAAAAAATAAAATAAAATTGTAACCGTTCCCCAGTCACATACATGGACATTGTGTAACACGCCATAGCGCCATCTGTTGGTTGAAAGTTCCTTGACATGTGTAACACAGCTCCATCTATTGGTAGCAGGTTCATCACCAAAGTGTGTACTAGGGAAATAGAATCATTTGCATATATTTTGCATAGAGTGACAATTCAATGTATGATTGTGAGTTTTATCGTTTATCCCTCCCCCAAATCCCCCTTCTTTTCATTAGAGTTATATTTTATTATTATGTTGTTTTCTATATGTTTTTGTGTGTGTGTGTGTGTGTGTGTGTGTGTGTGTGTGTGTGTGTGTGTGTGTGGTGTGTGGTGTGTGTGTGTGTGTGTGTGTGTGTGTGTGTGTGTGTGTGTGTGTGTGTGTGTGTGTGTGTGTGTGTGTGTGTGTGTGTGTGTGTGTGTGTGTATATATATATATGTATATATGTGTATGTATTGTAATACTGCCTGAAAAAGTACACATTCATTGAAAGCATATTTGAATGTTATATAAAAATCTAATGGAACAGCATTTGTAATATGCTGTGTTGAGTACAAATTTGCCATCATGAGGTACAAAGGGTTTGTCACTGGGGCAGTACCCTTAAAAGGCCAGATTTGCACCATTTTTTAAGGGTAAAATATGGTACCATAGGACTGAGGTCCAATCTAGTCACCAAATGTACATATTTGCCTTTGAAAGGTACAATCTGCAAGGGTACCGATTTATACCCATTTTAAAGGGTACAGCAGGTGTACCTTTCAGGGTACTGCCCCAGTGACAAGCTGTTGTACCCCTAAAGGTACAATTTTTGCACATTTTTTTCTGACAGTGCATATTTATTTATATGTGTATATACACATATTAATACATACATATATATATATATGTATATAAGCATGCTGCATATACATATATATATATACAGTGAGCACACAGTCCCCATTTTCAGTGCCATTTTTTTCTAACACCCCAGACCTGGTCACTTTAACCTCTAAAAACTGCTTCATGCAGTTTTAAATTAAAAAAAGGTACATTTTTATTTAAACAAAAAGGGACAAATGGGGGATATTTTTATAATTTACCAGAGGTCTGACCTCTGCATTACCTATATCTGTAACGCTTCTTAAAGGGAGTATAGTTTTTTTCCTTTCCTTAATGCTTTCTTAAGGTTTTTTTATAGTGCTTATTGCTTTGCATAAAACGATAAACAAAATCTGTCCCTGAACTTACCCTAGAAACGGAGTCTCCTGAATACGTTTCTACCATTATATAAGTGTGCTTATTACAAAAAAACTGAAGTACTTTCTTCGGCTCATTTATGTGACTCATGCTTAGATTTGTTAAATGCATACTGACTAATCTAATATTTCTTTGGGTACTAATACACAATTACATTTTTAACAACACTATCTATAAGGCTTTTTGCTGCTCAACGCCTTCAAACAAGTGTAAAAGGTCAGTTCAGATTTTTTCCTTCTAAGTGCTATGTCCCCTGATCCAAGGGATTCTGTGGTATCTTCAGATAATGAGATTTAATCTAAAGAATGAGGATCCTTCTTCCTTCATCTGCTGTAGAAACTTGATAATTACTCTTTTTATTTTAAGTTTAACACTTTGTTCTCTTTTTTAAAGAGTTCTTAGTCACTTTAGGGGTTACAATTCCAATGTATTCTGGTGCTAAACTTTGTAATCATTTAAAATCAATGTTTAAAACTGTTGTTAATCTCCCTGGGATTTACCCTGTCCCTAAAAGCGGCATCTGACTTTGTTGCTGAATCATCAATTTATTATTCAGGAGGCTACTTGCTTGTCCTACCTGATCTGTGATTACCACAGATACAAATTTTCAGATTGGAGAGCAGTTTGGGGTTCTCTGACAGCACAGGGTTTGGGAACCTCATAGGATAGGTTGAAAATCAATATTGTAGAACTCCGTGCAATTGTCAGGACCCTTCAAACTTGGCCTCTGTTAATAAGGGAAACGTATCTCCATTTCCAACCAGACAATATCACAACAGAAACTTCTGTCAACCATCAACTTGGAACTCACAGTTCCATAACCTTGATGGAGGTCTCGGATTCTCTCTTGATCAGAAATAAATTCTTGCTTAAATCTTATGATTCACATCCCAGGAATGAACAATTAGGAGGCAGACTTTCTCAGTCTATAGTCTCTACATCCAGGGGAGTGGTCTCTTCATTAGAATGTGCTCTACATGATTCTGGATCTTTGGGGCCTACCAGAAATAGATCTGAGGGCCTCTCGTTTGAACATCAAACTTCCCAGGTACTTTGCAAAGGATGAGAGGGATTAGTACAGTCAGATATATGTCCATACAATGTATATTGATACATGCTAGGGCCTATACTGATTCACATGTCAAACTCTATAACATGCATGTGCACATTGTGAGTTGGTCTATGAGGATTTGAATATGAGCAGTATACAGGGATGTGTTTCATACAATAGTTATGTGTACATGTCCATGATGAAATAATGTGTTCTTTAAGTGACACTATGGTCACACAATTTACTTTAGCCTGATCTAGGCACCGAACCTGCTTTATTGAGCTAAATGTATTGGGATGGCTATAGTGTCCATTTAATGAAAACTCTACATGTGGCTTGTGGCCTGTGTTACTCTGAGACATATTAGAATGGCAGTATTCCACCTAACATCATGAATTGCATTGTGTTATGTAGCAGTAATGTCAAGTATAATTGAATATGTTTTTGTTAGTACGCCAAATACCATGCTTCTCATCATGTCTATGAATGTGTTATATTAAAGGATGTTGTATTGCAACTACATATAATACAGGTGTGTGGGATGTTACTCACCAGCATGATGTGCTGTGGTCACAAGCCCCTGAAAGTCCACGGACTGCTGTAATACTCAGGGACTTGTGTATCATCTCCTGCCAGGTGTTGTACTCTATGTCCAGGGCTAGCCCACCGTATGTTCCCTTCTGGTGGATAGCTTCCTGCCCCATCTTCTCTTTGACCTGCCTCTTTTTTAGGCCCTCTACAGTCCTCCTCTGCAGGGTCACACTGTTGAAGGCATCCTCTACCGCCAACCATGCAGTCTTACTTTTTTTGGCACTGCCTTTGCCCTTCTCCTGCCCGAAGAGGGCACTGTAATTGTCCATGATGGCATGGACTAGGGCAACATTTTCTTCAAATGAGAAGTTTGGACATCTCAGCCTCTAATCCCCCATCGCCACTTTGTTTCCTCCCTGTGATGTCCCTGGCAGTGTGGGTTCATCCCTATCCTCTCCATTCTCCCCCCTTCTGTCACCATGTGTCCCTCTCCTGGATGTACCTGTTATTTGGGGCTCTCTGGCATCTCTCCTCCCATCATCCCTTCTGGCTCTCCCTCTCCCCACTCCACTTAATCCCTGTCGGGGAACCCACTGTTCCTCCTGTCCTCTCCTATCCTCCTCTCCCCCCCTCCCCTCATCCCTACCTCTCCCTGCCATCCTCACACTAATCACACTACAAAAACTCCCACTCACTCCCAGTTCAGTCACACACAATCACAACCAAACACTTAGCCTATCACACTGTAAAAATAAAATATATGTGAGGTGTTAGAAAAAAAAGTGTGTGGTCTATTTGTATATGTATGCATGCAATGTGTGCAATATGTCAGAATATGTTTAAGTGTACAAGCTTACTCAATCCCCCAATGTGACCTAAATATTTTTTCTGTTTGCGCCTCTCTACTCTCAATAATCCTCCACTACTGGGCCGTGTGTTGTAGCTCAACGAACAATCCAAACACACGCAAGAAAATTGCGGCTGCGCATGGGTTAATATAGGGATCTTGAATAGCATAGTTACGTGTCGCATTTTTATTTGAATTCCGGTTTTGTTTTTATGCGTGTTATCCTCATTTTGCATAACACTACTCTTAACTGACACTTTACGTGGGCATAATACTGGCATAAGTTACTTGCAATGACAGAAATGTGTATTTGTGCACATTTCTGAAGATCGCCAGTTTGTCCTACTAGCATGTGCCGGCACCGTATATGTAATACCCTGATGTGCGAGGTGAAATTACGGATGGCGCGGGTTTCATCGTTTGCGCTGAAGCCTGCGCCGTATATATAATCTCACCCATGGTGTGACGTGAGTCACCAAGATCTGAGGGCCTGTTATGGAACATTCTTTGGGCAGGGGGTATATGTGGAATTTTATATGCTGGACACCCCATGTACTTTCATAACTCTCTCTTATGTCCACGTCACCCTGTATCCATAAATACAGAATGGGTACAGGGTGTGAGTGCCCCTTGTGGGAGCAATTGTGACTCAATAAATCAAGGGGGCATAAAGGACTTAATAGTTAATAAGAGCTGTTTTTATATTTTGTAATAAGATGTATTTAATTTACGTTTCAGCTCTGATTGTATCTCAGGAGTCTGTCTGGGTAAACTGATTGTGTTCCTGTGTGATTATGTTAACTAGACTGCCCAAAATCAGATTGTCTGAGTAAACTTTCTTCCCCAGTTAATTAACTTGATATGTTAATCTATTTTACCTGTGAATAGACAATTGTTAGACTTTTGATGTATTGTTCATATGTTTGCTTTAATGTTTAACAAATTTCCTCTGTAACCTGAAGCTCTGTTACTCTGGAATGCCAGGGTGTATAAATATGTGTGCTGCTTTTAAATAAAGTGTTAATTTTATGTTCAGACCCCTGAGTGTTGCCTCAGTTCTGTTCACCTCTATAACTTTAGACTGCGGTCAAAGGGAGATACCAGGAGCTATTGCTCTGGATAAAGGGATGTCCAGGACAAGGGAAGTGTTCTGACGGAGGTACTCATTCGTTGTACCATGGGGTCCGTCACATATGGTATATGGCAAGGTTGAATTGAAAGGACTACTGTGTGTATTTATATATATATATATATATATATATATATGTGTGTCTAAATATGTGTATGCTTGTATGTATACATGTCTAAATATGTGAATACATGTGTGTTTATGTGTTTATATGTGTAAATATATTGTATGCCAGTGATCAAGGGCTAAGGGAAGGTCCGAAACATGTTTGGCACTCTTTTCCACCGGACTGGATTTTTTTCTATTGATTTTATGGCTTTTTTGTATTTTTAATTGTTAAGAATAAAAATCATTTTTTTTTTTTTTATTTTTTTTTTTATTTCCTTCATTTTAGAGGTACGGATAATATTTGTATTCCATATATATGTAAATATATATGGGCACACACAAACATCAATACACATATACTCTGTATACATACATATATATATATATACTTTTGAGCCCTTCCAAGTCAAAAACCAAACATGCAATATAATTTTTATGTTTGAATGTGTTTTGAATAGAAATACTTGAAATTCATATGTTCTTTACTTAAAAAAAACATGTTCTTTCTATTTTTTTTTTTTTTTTTTTTTTTTATATAATTTTTTATTGAGGTGATAATTTGGCATATAAACACAAAATTGCAGCAATACACAATAAAAATGTAAATTTGCTTATAACAGGGTACAATGTGTAGGTTGCATATTAACAATCATTACACGGGATCTCAGTTGCACTGATAAAATGTAATCACCTTTTGCAAGAATAAAAGAGATAAACAACAATTCAAGAAAATGCCAATCAAAGTTTAGAACCTTCTTATTTATCTAAGAGGCCACTCTTGGACCTCATAACAAAAATATTAAGCAACTATAGCAGAAGGTAACCCCAAAGGTAAGAGGCCTCTCATGGGCCTCATACTGAAAACCTCAGATTTTATTATTATTGCGCTATATATTATAAGCTTAAAGTAGTTTAGTAATTAGTTTTTTTTTTTTAAATGATAGCAATAGTGAGAATATAATTTTGCGTTGTAACTAGCATTGTAGAGTATGTAAGTATAGTTGGGGTGCGGCACATAGAAGATAGGCCGCGTAGTTAGCCCTCCTACATAAGGAGGTTTATTATGGAGGGGGTGGGGGGGGGAGGTGGTAAAGTGAATATAATGAGTAAAATATATAGTTTAGGAACTAAGAGGCTCATTGTGGGTTAAGGGAGAGCTGTTAAAGAAATGTTATAGGTAGCAAGTGCTAAGTAGGCAGGCTGTAGTGTTACATGGCGACATGGTCATACATAAAATCTCATAAGCAAGAGAAAAATAAGGGTGGATTAGTGACATATTGGATTAGTGGTATGTCTGGCATAATGGAGCCAAGTTCTAAACTTTACGGAACTAACCTGGTGTATGTAGCTCATTCAAGGTATAATGTACAATAAGATACTGAGTAATAACAGTCGGGCAGGACCAGCCCGCACCAGTAGCAGGTATATGAAGCTATATGTAGCAATGGCCACCACACCATATGAAGAATATTGCAAACTATGCCTCTTAAATTGGGCACAGGGTCCATACAAATATGTAAGAGAGAGGATACCTAGTGGAGACCCAATCTGCATGCATAGGTATTAGTAATGGAGTATCATCATTAAGGGAAGAGAGCCAAGAAAAGTATATGATATGGAGTGACTGTACTGCTGGACATTGTGTGTATTAGGGAGCTGCCTCGGCCGCAGGGAGCGCCTTTGCAGTAAATGAATAAGTCACAGCAGACATAGTAGTAGAAAATAGGCCTCATTTTAGTAGGGGGAAGCATATCGTTAGAATTCCACTAAACATCACAAATAGAACCTGTTGCATATGCACATCTACTATCTATATATCAAAATATGAATATGTTTCCAAAGGCACGGTTGGGTACTTACAGTTACTACAAACCAGCTATCAACGGGTAGTAAGCTGCAGAGAGATTCTAATCTGCTGGTAAAAGCTAATTCTAAACAGAAGCAAAGAGCATATAGAGATACATGGTAAATTAAACATCTGTAAAAAGTTATAAGAGTGAATTCTTACAGGAGTCACAGGTTAAGGGGATCATAAACATTAGGATTTAAATCTTTAGAGACTAAACTCCCTGTTAAAAAGGAACACACCAACTGACGTTTTTGAAGGCATGAATAAAATAGCATCAACATGTCCTGTATCACCTTAACTTCAAACATTCACATGTGGCTCATTAATACAGTCAGACAAACAATGAAAAATAAGCATATTTTTAGTATTTTGAACTTCAGGACAGTAAAACATCCAGTTCTTTAGAGGTTGATACTAGTAAACATAGCACATATGCAGAAGGGACTGTTCTGTAAAATATCCATATAAGTAAGACATTCTACGCTATAGAAACTGCATTATGATAAGATCAAGGCTAATAAGTCAAAAGATGATTGCATCCCCGGCTAGAATGAATACATGAGAACATGGCTAAATATCTCTGAGCAAACCAGCGATTAAATACATCCTGCAGTATGTGCGGTAAAAAAGGTAAAGGGCAAACCTGAACTGGGAAATATAGCTAACTTGGAATCATAAAACAGTGTCTTTGATCTAGACTCAGAAACTTAAATCATGCAGTCTTGCAATGCGATAGTTAATGAGGTAGAGTTAACCCACTCCTTCTTCATAGGGCATACTTGGGAGACTGATATAAGCAGGCAGTCCTGGATCCCAAGTCTGTCCCCCGTCTCCATGCTGACTATTAGTAAGCTTAACCAATGCCCACCTTAAGGCCTTCCTGTGCCCAGATTGATATGTGTTCAAGGCGCCTTGTGTCATGGTGCGTTGTGTCAAAGAGGCTAAGGCAAAAATTTAAACATGTCAAGTTGTCGCTTCTGCTTCCAAGGCAGCCCGCTTCCGCTATTAAGACATTTAAATGTGCCACCCCACTAGCCCAATCCTCACATAGCTGAATGCAAGAGCGGCTGCAGGTCAAAGTGTAGAAAGCTTGATTCCTCGCTAGGAGACTGCGTTCTGCAGCATGGATGCGGGGTATGTTAATCTTTAGGTGAACTGCCGCACTAGGTTTGTCTGCAGTGCCCGACTTTTTTCCGCGGGCCATATCTGAAGTCTGCTTTACTTTAAAGGCACCCCGCAACTGATGATAGGCTGGTGGTGAGTGCTTGGCATTTAAGGCGCCCACTTTCCTTGGAGCAGTTGCAGAAGTAAGTAAGTGGGCAACGCATGCTGCAACCTCCGTTGCGGTCTGATGGGGCGGCATAGATAGGAAGCGTTCGAACATCTCTCTGTACCCATCAATCAGGCTATGCATTTCCTCCAGAATACAGTCCGCCATCTCCATGAGTAGGCAGGGTGTTGGGCTTCCAGCTAGGGAATAAAATAGTAGCTTCTGGCCTGTCTCCTTTCCCTCCGTGTGCGTTGCTTAGGTCTCAAGATGGCTGCTTAGGAGCCTGTTGTTACTCGTATCAGGATAGTGAGGATCTGTCCAAGAGAGGTTCCTCTTTGTAAAAGTAAGTAATCATTGACAAACGTGCTTTCTGAGCTTCAAAAATATCTGTGAGAATAAGTCTGGACGATCGCTAGCAATGTATTTTATAAAGAATACAGCCGGAGCTGTTGTAGTGTGCGACCGTCCATCTACAAAGCTGGCTCCGCCCCCCTGTTCTTTCTATTTTTAAACATATATATATGTGCGTGTGTGTGTACCTATTCATATACTGTAGAGAGATATAGGTACAGATATATATTTGACAAAAAATATTCATATATATATAGAAATATATATTTAAAAATACAAAGAACATAGGCATGTAAAGTATTCCTAACGCAGCTTCAGTTTTAGCGCAGTTGATCTAATCTATGGTTACTGAGCGAGTGATAACTAATAAGGCTTGTTGTAGAGCACCCATAGAAGTGAACAACAAAAAAATGGCATACCAGTTGTTATCTAGCCCTATGCAAAAAGATTAAAACTTGGTTGTTATCATTTTTTCTATTCTAAAAGGAAGATTATAATGCACAAAACATTGCAGCTCCTAAGCAGAACAGGGCCAGTGAGCCAATCAGGAATGTCAGCTGCACAACCCACCAATCTCCAGCTGAGTTCTGCAAAGTTTAAAGGGACACTGAACCCAAATTTTTTCTTTTGTGATTCAGATAGAGCATGACATTTTAAGCAACTTTCTAATTTACTCCTATTATCAAATTTTCTTCATTCTCTTGGAATCTTTATTTGAAATGCAAGAATGTAAGTTTAGATGCCGGCCCATTTTTGGTGAACAACCTGGGTTGTCCTTGCTGATTGGTGGTTAAATTCATCCACAATAAAAAATGCTGTCCAGAGCCTGAACCAAAAAAAAGCTTGGATGCCTTCTTTTTCAAATAAAGATAGCAAGAGAACGAAGAGAAAATGATAATAGGAGTAAATAAGAAAGTTGCTTATAATTGCATGCTCTATCTGAATCACAAAAGAAACATTTTGGGTTCAGTGTCCTTTTAACTGAAAAAGTATTAACACAGGACAAATGTATTTATTTAGCTTTTGTAGTGACTCTCACTCCCAACTAAAATGTCAGATGTGTGCATATATTCATAACAGTTAAAAATAAGCGTTTTAAAGCCGCAATATATGATAGTAAATGCTTAAAGGGACATGATACCCAGATTTTTTCTATCATGATTCAGATAGAGCTTACAATTTTAAACAACTTTCCATTTGACATCTTTTATCAAATGTGCTTAATTCTCTTGGTATCTTTTGTTAGAGGAGCAGCACCGCTCTACTGAGAGCTAGCTGAACACATCAGGTGACCATATGACACACAGCATATATGTGCAACCACCAATAGGCAGCTAGCTCCCAACAGTGCATTGCTGCTCCTGAGCATACATAGGTATGCTTTGCAACAAAGGATACTAAGAGAATGAAGCAAATTATGTAACAGAAGTAAAATGGAAAGTTGTTTAAAATTAAAAGCACTCTTTGAATCATGAAAGAAAAATTTTGGGTTTCATGTCCTTTTAAATAATGATCCCCCACCCTTTTTCTACATCCTAAACAGCTGATCCTTACTACATTAGTGTCTTCATTACTGTTTGAATTGGGATGGTGACACAGATCCTGTACTCGTAGCAGACACAGCGTATTGTCATTTGTTATAGTTGCCATAATGTCATCTGTTTTACAACACAGCCAAGGTCACACTCTCACAGGCTTCCATAAGGACAGTAAATCAGTAAAAAGCAGTATCATATGTAGGTTAGGTGGATTCTTTTCTGTTCTATTCCAGCTCCTTTAGATAACTGCTATATTAATGAATATGTAACAGGAAAATCCTAAACATTTGGAAAAACATTATTATTAGGCGTTGCACAGACTTGTCAATTCGGTTTTCTGAGATTTTCGCAGACCATCAGAGACGCAAAAGGGATTGTGCTCAATTAAAAAAATGAAACGTGATGACCAATTCATACTGATAAGGTTCAGCAGTGGTCTATAGTAGAGGGTGGTGCTGGTGGAATCATCATTTTCTACAGCTCCTTCTCACTTTTCATATTATAAGGGAAATTAAACTTATTTTTTCTTTCATGATTCAGATAGAACAAATACTTTTAAAGAACTTTCAAATTTACTTCTATTATCAAATTTGCTTCATTCTCTTGGTATCCTTTCTTAAAGGAACAGAAATGAACTAATGAGCTATCTGAACGAGTGAGCCAATGATAAGAGGCATAAACGTGCAGCCACCAATCAGTAACTAGCTCCCAGTAGTGCACTGCTGCTCATCAGCCTACCTAGGTATACTTTTCAACAAAGGATACCAAGAGAATAAAGCAAATTAGGTAACTGAAGTAAAATGGAAAGTTGTTTACAATTGTATGCTATATTTGAATCTTGAAAGTTTAATTTGACTTTACTGTCCCTTTAAAGTCCCTTTCTCCTATATACCTTAATTAAAGGGACATTAAACACCTCTTGCTTTTGTTCCATGTTCCCTAGAGAGGTTAATTTTCTTATATTATCAAATGTAAAATGTGCACAGACATGAGTGTCACTATATGTGTAACATTGTTGCAAACACTGCTGCTATTTAGTGACCAACAATGTAGGTACCAATGTTATACATACAGGGAGTGCGAAATTATTAGGCAAATGAGTATTTTGACCACATCATCCTCTTTATGCATGTTGTCTTACTCCAAGCTGTATAGGCTCGAAAGCCTACTACCAATTAAGCATATTAGGTGATGTGCATCTCTGTAATGAGAAGGGGTGTGGTCTAATGACATCAACACCCTATATCAGGTGTGCATAATTATTAGGCAACTTCCTTTCCTTTGGCAAAATGGGTCAAAAGAAGGACTTGACAGGCTCAGAAAAGTCAAAAATAGTGAGATATCTTGCAGAGGGATGCAGCACTCTTAAAATTGCAAAGCTTCTGAAGCGTGATCATCGAACAATCAAGCGTTTCATTCAAAATAGTCAACAGGGTCGCAAGAAGCGTGTGGAAAAACCAAGGCGCAAAATAACTGCCCATGAACTGAGAAAAGTCAAGCGTGCAGCTGCCAAGTTGCCACTTGCCACCAGTTTGGCCATATTTCAGAGCTGCAACATCACTGGAGTGCCCAAAAGCACAAGGTGTGCAATACTCAGAGACATGGCCAAGGTAAGAAAGGCTGAAAGACGACCACCACTGAACAAGACACACAAGCTGAAACGTCAATACTGGGCCAAGAAATATCTCAAGACTGATTTTTCTAAGGTTTTATGGACTGATGAAATGAGAGTGAGTCTTGATGGGCCAGATGGATGGGCCCGTGGCTGGACTGGTAAAGGGCAGAGAGCTCCAGTCCGACTCAGACGCCAGCAAGGTGGAGGTGGAGTACTGGTTTGGGCTGGTATCATCAAAGATGAGCTTGTGGGGCCTTTTCGGGTTGAGGATGGAGTCAAGCTCAACTCCCAGTCCGACTGCCAGTTTCTGGAAGACACCTTCTTCAAGCAGTGGTACAGGAAGAAGTCTGCATCCTTCAAGAAAAACATGATTTTCATGCAGGACAATGCTCCATCACACGCGTCCAAGTACTCCACAGCGTGGCTGGCAAGAAAGGGTATAAAAGAAGAAAATCTAATGACATGGCCTCCTTGTTCACCTGATCTGAACCCCATTGAGAACCTGTGGTCCATCATCAAATGTGAGATTTACAAGGAGGGAAAACAGTACACCTCTCTGAACAGTGTCTGGGAGGCTGTGGTTGCTGCTGCACGCAATGTTGATGGTGAACAGATCAAAACACTGACAGAATCCATGGATGGCAGGCTTTTGAGTGTCCTTGCAAAGAAAGGTGGCTATATTGGTCACTGATTTGTTTTTGTTTTGTTTTTGAATGTCAGAAATGTGAATGTTGAGATGTTATATTGGTTTCACTGGTAAAAATAAATAATTGAAATGGGTATATATTTGTTTTTTGTTAAGTTGCCTAATAATTATGCACAGTAATAGTCACCTGCACACACAGATATCCCCCTAAAATAGCTAAAACTAAAAACAAACTAAAAACTACTTCCAAAAATATTCAGCTTTGATATTAATGAGTTTTTTGGGTTCATTGAGAACATGGTTGTTGTTCAATAATAAAATTAATCCTCAAAAATACAACTTGCCTAATAATTCTGCACTCCCTGTATAGTGCTCAAAGCAGGTTCAAACTTCAGAGACTACTTAGGTATTCTTTCATGGAAAGGATTCATATTTCAGCCAGGGATACAATCTGACAATCTAAGTTCAATATACAATATACAACAATACAATATAAACAGGAATAACAAATCTAACCATAAAGATATTTTAATTAACTCAAACTCTGATTTAACCCATTTTGACAATGTATGAATAATGCCACTTCATAGTCATCAAACACCTCCCTGAAACCTAGTTGGTGCAGGTTATTACCTACACATTAGAGGAGAATGTGACCTCTCATATAAGAGGGAAATACCTATTTTAAATGAGGGGTTGCATGCCGCTCTATCTGAATTAAACAAGCTCTGAAACAGCTTCTCTCCCACTCCATAGAAACATATGATGGCTAGTGGGGTAAATGATTTCTCTTTCTCACAGTGATCTCCTGCATCCTAGGGGACAAGTAAATCCTCATTAGAAAGAGGGATTTTCTCCCTTTTCTAATTAAGTAACTTAGATCATATACGGTTTATTATGAATAAAATTGCATTAAAATATCGCAGCATGCCCTGAATAAACACTTAATATATTTACATTAAAGGGACACTGAACCCCAAATTTTTATTTTGTGATTCAGATAGAGCATGCAATTTTAAGCAACTTTCTAATTTACTCCTATTATAAATTTTTCTTCATTCTCTTGCTATCTTTATTTGAAAAAGAAGGCATATAAGCTTTTTTTTTTTTGGTTCAGATCTCTGCACAGCACTTTTTTATTGGTGGATGAATTTATCCACCAATCAGCAAGACTAACCTAGGTTGTTCACCAAAAATGGGCTGGCATTTAAACTTACATTCTTGCATTTCAAATAAAGATACCAAGAGAATGAAGACAATTTGATAATAGGAGTAAATTAGAAAGTTGCTTAAAATGTCATGCTCTATTTGAATCACGAAAGAAAAAAATGTGGGTTCAGTGTCCCTTTAATTAGTTACATGTGATCTGTACAATGCTATTGCACTGGATCATGGGGAAAAAAACATTTAAAGGGACAGGAAACCCCAAAATTTTCTTTCATGATTTGGATAGAACATACAATTTTAAACAAATTTCCAATTTACTCATTATTAAATTTGCTTCGTTTTCTTGTTATCCTTTGCTGAAGGAACATCATTGCACTACTGGCAGCAAGATGAACACATCTTGTCAGCCAATCACAAAAGACACATGTGTGCAGGCACCAATTCGCAGCAGCTCCCACTAGTGTAGGATATGTGCGTATTCTTTTTCAACAAGAGATACTAAGACAACAAAGCACATTTGAAAATAGAAGTAATTTTAAAAGTGTCTTAAAATTACATGCTCTATCAGAATCATGCAAGTTTAATTTTAAATTTGCGATCCCTTTAACTTATCTGCTGCTATTTGTTTATGTAAACATTTTAGTCATATTTTGACTAGGTCTGCTGGTATTCCAAAAAAACTGTCTCAATAACATCTGTACTTTGGTTTTCATTTTTTTTCTGCTACCTGTTGGGGGAAGCAAATTGTTTAAAGCAAAAAGAGTTAAGTACATACTGCTTTGTGTGTGTATGTGCTATTCCAAACAACGCTGGTATTGAGAGTTGTCTGAAAGGCTGTGTTTGGCTCCAAAAAGGGAGTGTTGAGCCGAATTTACCGCCACTTCAACCCTCAATACCAGCGTTGCTTATGGTAGCGGTAAGCTGGAAAAACGTGCTTGTGCACGATTCCCCCATAGGAAACAATGGGGCAGTTTGGGCTGAAAAAATCTAACACCTGCAAAAAAGCAGCGTTAAGCTCCCAACGCAGCCCCATTGTTTTCTATGGTCTGCACCTAACACCCTAACATGAACCCCAAGTCTAAACACCCCTAACCTTACACTTATTAACCCCTAATCTGCCGACCCCGCTATCGCTGACACCTGCATTACACAATTAACCCCTAATCTGCCGCTCCGGACACCTCCGCCACATACATTATCCCTATGAACCCCTAAACTGCTGCCCCCAACATCGCCAACACCTACATAATATTTATTAACCCGTAATCTGCCCCCCCAACGTCGCCGCCACCTAACTTCAAGTATTAACCCCTAATCTGCCGACCGGACCTCGCCGCTACTATAATAAATGTATTAACCCCTAAAGTTAACTCTAACCCTAACACCCCCCTAAATTAAATCTAATTTTAATCTAACGAAATAAATTAACTCTTATTAACTAAAGTATTCCTATTTAAAACGAAATACTTACCTGTAAAATAAACTCTAATATAGCTACAATATAACGAATAATTATATTGTAGCTATTTTAGGATTTATATTTATTTTACAGGCAACTTTGTATTTATTTTAACTAGGTACAATAGCTATTAAATAGTTATTAACTATTTAATAGCTACCTAGTTAAAATAATTACAAAATTACCTGTAAAATAAATCCTAACCTAAGTTACAATTAAACCTAACACTACACTATCATTAAAATAATTAAATAAATTAGCTACCAATACCTACAATTAAATACAATTAAATAAACTAAACTAAATTACAAAAAAAAACACTAAATTACAGAAAATAAAAAAATATTACAAGAATTTTAAACTAATTACACCTAATCAAAGCCCCCTAATAAAATTAAAAAAAACCAAAATAATAAAAGTCCCTACCCTATTCTACATTACAAAGTAATCAGCTCTTTTACCAGCCCTTAAAAGGGCTTTTTGCGGAGCATGCCCCAAAGTAATCAGCTCTTTTGCCTATAAAAAAATACAACCCCCCCAACATTAAAACCCACCACCCACATACCCCTACTCTAACCCACCCAAACCCCCTTACATAAACCTAACACTACCCCCCTGAAGATCTCCCTACCTTGAGTCGTCTTCACCCAGCCGGGCCGAAGTCTTCATCTGATGGGGCAGAAGAGGACATCCAGACCGGCAGAAGTCTTCATCCTATCCGTGCAGAAGAGGACATCCGGACCGGCAGACATCTTCATCCAAGCGGCATCTTCTATCTTCATCCATCTGGAGCGGAGCCATCTTCTTCCCAGCCAACACGGATCCATCCTCTTCAACCGACGCCTACTCTATTGGCTGATCGGAACAGCCAATAGAATGCGAGCTCAATCTGATTGGCTGATTGGATCAGCCAATCGGATTGAACTTGAATCTGATTGGCTGATTGAATCAGCCAATCAGATTTTTCCTACCTTAATTCCGATTGGCTGATAGAATCCTATCAGCCAATCGGAATTCGAGGGACACCATCTTGGATGACGTAATTTAAAGGAACCTTCATTCAGCGAGTAGGCATCGGTTGAAGAGGATAGATCCGCGTTGGCTGTGAAGAAGATGGCTCCGCTCTTGATGGATGAAGATAGAAGATGCCGCTTGGATGAAGATGTCTTCCGGTCCAGATGTCCTCTTCTTCCCGGATAGGATGAAGACTTCTGCCGGTCTGGATGTCCTCTTCTGCCCCATCGGATGAAGACTTCGGCCCGGCTGGGTGAAGACGACTTAAGGTAGAGAGATCTTCAGGGGGGTAGTGTTAGGTTTATTTAAGGGGGGTTTGGGTGGGTTAGAGTAGGGGTATGTGGGTGGTGGGTTTTAATGTTGGGGGGGTTGTATTTTTTTTTACAGGCAAAAGAGCTGATTACTTTAGGGCATGCCCCGCAAAAAGCCCTTTTAAGGGCTGGTAAAAGAGCTGATTACTTTGTAATGTAGAATAAGGTAGGGACTTTTATTATTTAGTTTTTTTTTATTTTATTTGGGGGCTTAGATTAGGTGTAATTAGTTTAAAATTCTTGTAATATTTTTTTATTTTTTGTAATTTAGTGTTTGTTTTTTTTGTATTATAGAATAGTTTATTTAATTGTATTTAATTGTAGGTAATTGTAGGTAATTTATTTAATTAATTTAATGATAGTGTAGTGTTAGGTTTAATTGTAACTTAGGTTAGGATTTATTTTTCAGGTAATTTTGTATTTATTTTAACTAGGTAGCTATTAAATAGTTAATAACTATTTAATAACTATTGTACCTAGTTAAAATAAATACAAAGTTGCCTGTAAAATAAATATAAATCCTAAAATAGCTACAATGTAATTATTAATTATATTGTAGCTATATTAGGGTTTATTTGATAGGTAAGTATTTAGTTTTAAATAGGAATAATTTAGTTAATTGTAGGAAAATTATTTAGTTTAATATAAATTATATTTATGTTAGGGGGGTGTTAGGGTTAGAGTTATGTTTAGGGGTTAATAACTTTATTATAGTAACGGCGACGGTGTGGGCGGGAGATTAGGGGTTAATAATTGTAGGTAGGTGGCGGCGATGTTAGGGAGGGCAGATTAGGGGTTAATATAATTTATTATAGTGTTTGCGAGGCGGGAGTGCGGAGGTTTAGGGGTTAATACATTTATTATAGTGGCAGTGAGGTCCGGTCGGCAGATTAGGGGTTAATATGTGTAGGTAAGGTAGCGGCGACGTTGGGGGGGCAGATTAGGGGTTAATAAATATAATATCGGGGTCGGCGATGTTAGGGGCAGCAGATTAGGGGTTCATAAGTATAACGTAGGTGGCGGCGATGTCCGGTCGGCAGATTAGGGGTTAAAAAATTTTATTAGAGTGGCGGCGATGTGGGGGGGGGGGCTCGGTTTAGGGGTACATAGGTAGTTTATGGGTGTTAGTGTACTTTAGAGCACAGTAGTTAAGAGCTTTATATTCCGGCGTTAGCCCATAAAACTCTTAACTACTGACTTTTTTTGGCGTTAGGAGTCTTGTCGGTAGAGGCTCTACCGCTCACTTCTCCCAAGACTCCAAATACCAGCGTAAGGCAGATCCCATTGAAAAGATAGGATACGCAATTGGGGTAAGGGGATCTGCGGTAGCCTGGAATCACGGTAGGGAAGTGAGCATTAGACCCTTTCCTGCCTGACTCTAAATACCAGCGGCCGGCCAAAAGCAGCATTAGGACCCCTTAACGCTGCTTTTGACGGCTAACGCCAAACTCTATATCTAGCCGCATGTGTTTTAAAAAAAGTCTCTTGAAAATAAATGAATTGTTTTCTCCAGAAAACAAACAAATGAAACAAAAAGGCCCCACTATTACAAGTGGGGGCCCACTGGTGGTGTGAGTATCAGCTCAGTAAATCCTTTTTGGGTGCCAGATAAAAAGCAATCATATCCTCCATGTGTATCTGCACTCACAATGTCATACAGTCGCCAACCAGGGTGTCAGATCAATAATATTCACAGTAATCTTCAACATAGGACTGCACTCACTGATTTGAAATAAACAGCTACCACGAATACCAACAACATGGCAGAGGCAATAGGTGATCCTGAACTACCTGAAGAGGAATATACCACAAAGACATTTGCATTCACCAGCGATGATGCTATGAGAATACTAGTGGATTCCGAGACAATAGATACTGAACAGGTTGAAAATTCACAAACTATTTATAACACCCTAATGAGACTCAGAAAGAGAGAAATTGACCTTGAGCTGCATACGATATATCTATCAAAATATTACAAGAAAAGCAAGATCCCTGGAGGATTCAGAATAAAGAACCAGACAACCATTGGGAGGAATAACAAAAACTTTTGCCTACGGTGGTGCCAAATATTGAACAAATGTTCTTTGGATTTAATTTTGTTAGTAATTGAGGAATGCGCTAATATTTTGGCCACTGTGAAGGATGAATTGAAAGAGTTCAACACCCATAAACTGCAGGTACTACAGACCGACACGGGTGAGCCTTGGATGGAGAAAATCTCTAAACAGGTCACTGAATACAAAAAGGAACTAGTGGCATTTAAAAAACAGAAACTCTACACAGTGGATAATGATTATAAAGATAAAAGAATCTATGCATGGATACATGGGAATAACCAAGGAGGACAACAGAGACAGAGAAGACAACGCAACTATCGATCCAGATACCTTAACACAATTGATAGTAGCTCATGCTCTGACAACGAGGCCAGTAGCAATGAACAACGCTATCAGGATCAGACACCAACAACATCACAGACACCTTTTTTAGGGGTAACCACAAGATCTGCAAACACAAGAGGTCGAGGCCGCACCCGAGGAGGGGGAACTACTGTGGACAGAAGACCCCCCCTACCCCCAAGATAAAGAACCCTGACATTGTCATCAACCTAAGTGACAGGACACTGGATGAGGGGGAAGTTAGCCTGTTAAATAAAGGTCTGACTTTTATCCCCACATTTAACAATGATGACTTTGAATTTTTTTTGGATATACATAGATTCCAAAGGCACCTTAAACTAAAAGAACACTTTAAAGATATCTCCATGGAGAAAGAAATAAAGTGATTTAAACCAAGGAGCAAATTTGAACCTAAAACATGTGGATCAAGCATTAAAACCTACACCATAATGATTGGCAATGACAACAAGGAACTGGAACAAATGAAACACAGACCCAATCTCAATAGAGCAGAGAGAATGGCACTAAAATCACTATCCAAGGACACTGAGATTGTCCAGCGGACAAGGGAGGAGCAATTATAGTAATGAATTATGACCAATACCGCAAGGAAATACTTTGCCAACTTGATGATCATCAGACTTATAAAAAACTTACCCGAGATCCAACTAATGATTTTAAAAGGAATATTGATATGGTATTATCTGAAGCACGCCAGCTGAACTGGATCAGCATGGATGAATATTCTTCAACATCATGTACCCTATTCATCCAATTCTGTATACTCTACCCAAGATACACAAGGACCAGAAAACCCCCCAGGGAGGCCAATCGTATCTGCTAGGGGTTCCCTGCTACAACCTTTAGCAATATTCGTTGACGCCCTCCTACAACCTCTAGTGAGATCGATGGAATCATACATTAGGGACTCGGGAGACCTCATCACCATACTAAACACCGTGGATAAAATTGGCAACAATGATCTTTTGGTCACCATGGATGTGAGAAGTCTATACACCGTCATCCCCCACACTGATGGACTAAAGGCTGTTACATTAGCCCTAACACGGTTCCCTTACGTGGGACCTCCGATTTCCCTGATTCTTGACCTACTGGAAAAATGTTTAACCCTAAATTACTTTCGGTTTGAAAGTACATTTTATCAACAACTTATGGGGACAGCAATGGGGTCAAACATGGCCCCATCATACGCTAACGTGTACATGGAACACTATGAACGTGATATCATAGATGTGTACAATATTGATACAGTAAGACACTACAGAAGGTACATTGACAAAGTCTTCTTAATATGGCAGGGCACAGAGGACTCCTTGAAGGATTGGGTAATACGACTAAACGCACTTGAGTCCCCAATTAAATTTGAATTAAAATATGATCTGAATTGTATTGACTTCCTGGACCTTAGAATTTACAAGAAACAAGGCACACTATTCACGACTCTACCAAAACCTACGGACCAGAATTCTATACTTGAAGCATCCAGCAACCATCCTCCACACACCAGGAAAGTGATCAAAAAGTCACAGATGATCCGGGTACTAAGAAATAACACTGAAACCAGCAATCGAGAAACACAACTACAAATGATGACTGACAAGTTCCTACAAAGAGGATACAAAATGGAACTTATACAGGGTGTTATAGATGAGGTGACCACTCAGGGGGGAAATCAGTCCATCCGTCCTGGGCAGGCCAAAAAAGAAAGGATGATTTTTACCCTATAATAAAGGGAAGGATAGGATGGCCCAGAACATCAGAAATAGATGGGAGATCCTAGCGACAGACTCAAGCTTTCCATTTGAACATATGGATCCCCCCATTATGGTTTATAGATGTGGAAGGAGCCTAAGGGACCTACTCATCTCTAAAGACCCACAACAATGCTATATGAAGCAACAATGACTCAAAACAAAGAAGAAGGGATGTTACAGGTGTCTGGGATGCACAACATGCAGTGGAATGATCCCATGTAAAGTTTTTAGATATCCACATACGACTCAGAAGTACACAATAAGACACTATATCATATCACCTTTACAACTACTCATGTGATCTACCTATTGAGCTGCTGTTGTGGCCAATTTTATGTAGGAAAAATGACGGACAATGCTCGTCTAAGGATGGCTAATCACAGATCAGCCATAAGGAGCGCTTTGGACAAAGGAGTATCGGACCAACCCGTGGCAAGACATTTCCTTATGGCCAAACATAAAGTAACTGACTTAAGGTTCATCTTAATTGACCATGTTCCAGCCCTCAAACGAGGAGGAGACAGAGACAGAACCCTACTCCAAGTGGAGTCTAGATGGATTCATAGACTCGGTACCCTATACCCCAAAGGCCTGAATATGTCTAATGACTGGCACTGCTTCCTCTGATACTATTGTAGATTGACTACTTGCCACTCCTTTCTTGTGATGATTCACCTGGTGTGATTCACCCGTGATGGTGGGACACAAGTAAAGGCTAGACTACTGACCAGTGGAGTACATGGATTGCACACTGGTTTGGCCCTACTTTGACGTACTTTAGTTGGTTAACTAACCAGTGATTTTCATATGCCCTAGTGTGATTCACACTTGGTGGGACCTCCTTAAGAGCCTTCTGTGGGCCTGTGTGGTGGCTACATAATGATGGAAGCAGGTCACATTTGTACATGGCACATGGGTAGAGATGGGGTACCTTGGATACCCTGTGACTTTTTGATGGTCCTACTTTGGACTCTGTGTGGAGGTATAACAACCAAACACTGTTTGAGGGGATTGACACTTGTCCTGCTGGATTAAGAACACTAACATTATATTGATAGCACGCATTTATTGATATGCTAAGGATATCATGGTTAAAACTTTGATTGCCCTTTATAACAGTGAACCAATGATATAGTTTGAGGTTCTACTGTATGGACACGTGAGGGTCCAGGCACAAAGTCCTATATTTCATTGTCATACATTTGTATACTTATACGTGAAAATGATCACTCTCTGTTTGGTAAAATTGTGACCATACGTGTTGTTCCTATGGCAGAAATATATTTTAGCATTTTAGCATTTACAGATTATATATAAGCATCCCTCTTCCTCTCTAGCAAACATCTGTAGTACTGTGAATATTACATTGCCTCAAACGCTGCAAGGCACAACCCTTCCTTATACACATCCTGCATTCCTTATGCGTAAACATAATCTTGTACATATTATGCACAAGCCTGCTTTATGTATACCACAATATGATCTATGACCCACCGGGTGGATGTATCTATTGCCTGTTTCAATCCTAACATATTAATGTTTAACATATACACATTTAATATGATGTTGTCTAAATGTGATCTCCTTACTAATCTCTGTTCCTAGCTAGCGTAAGGGTAACAGGCTATTAGGACCGCTCTCTGCATATATTATGTCTCGCAACAATGTTACCATGACAACGCATGAAAACACACGCATACGTCATCTTTTTATGCTAATTAGCCATGTGCTAGGCTAAGGAGCATTACGGGCGCCGGAGCTGTTTCTTTAGGCGCCTGATATACTGTATAGGCTGGTTTTGTCACTCTAAAACAATCCTCACTGCACAGTATTTGGAGCCTGATATGACAGATTAAATGAATAGCATAGTGGATATGCTACACATCTGATTATAAGGTAGGAAGGGTGTTATCAATATGAGATTTTTACGTACATGGTTTTTCAAGTACGATCTGGCCTAAATAGTCTGTATATACACCACCTTTTTTATACGTTGAAGTGCCAGCATATCATATACTTTAGAATGGATTCATGATATAGTGCATTGGGACTATTAAACAGTGTGGTTTTTATAAGATTTGATACACTTGTATAACCATTGTGACTGAATGTAATACAGTGGGGAAAAAAGTATTTAGTCAGCCACCAATTGTGCAAGTTCTCCCACTTAAGAAGATGAGAGAGGCCTTTAATTTTCATCATAGGTATACCTCACCTCAACTATGAGAGACAAAATGTGGAAACAAATCCAGACAATCACATTGTCTGATTTGGAAAGAATTTATTTGCAAATTATGGTGGAAAATAAGTATTTGGTCAATATCAAAAGTTCATCTCAATACTTTGTTATATATCCTTTGTTGGCAATGACAGAGGTCAAACGTTTTCTGTAAGTCTTTACAAGGTTGTCACACACTGTTGCTGGTATGTTGGCCCATTCCTGCATGCAGATCTCCTCTAGAGCAGTGATGTTTTGGGGCTGTCGCTGGGCAACACGGACTTTCAACTCCCTCCAAAGGTTTTCTATGGGGTTGAGATCTGGAGACTTGCTAGGCCACTCCAGGACCTTAAAATGCTTCTTACGAAGCCACTCCTTCATTGCCCGGGTGGTGTGTTTGGGATCATTGTCATGCTGAAAGACCCAGCCACGTTTCATCTTCAATGCCCTTGCTGATGGAAGGAGGTTTGCACTCAAAATCTCACGATACATGGCCCCATTCATTCTTTCATGTACACGGACCAGTCGTCCTGTTCCCTTTGCAGAGAAACAGCCCCAAAGCATGATGTTGCCATCCCCCTGCTTCACAGTAGGTATGGTGTTCTCTCTCCTCCAAACACGACAAGTTGTGTTTCTACCAAACAGTTCTACTTTGGTTTCATCTGACCATATGACATTCTCCCAATCCGCTTCTGGATCATCCAAATGCTCTCTAGCATACTACAGACGGGCCCAGACATGTACTGGCTTAAGCAGGGGAACACGTCTGGCACTACAGGATCTGAGTCCCTGGCGGCGTAGTGTGTTACTGATGGTAGCCTTTGTTACGGTGGTCCCAGCTCTCTGCAGGTCATTCACTAGGTCCCCCCGTGTGGTTCTGGGATGTTTGCTCACCATTCTTGTGATCTTTTTGACCCCGCGGGGTGAGATCTTGCGTGGAGCCCCAGATCGAGGGAGATTATCAGTGGTCTTATATGTCTTCGATTTTCTAATTATTGCTCCCACAGTTGATTTCTTCACACCAAGCTGCTTGCCTATTGCAGATTCAAACTTCCCAGCCTGGTGCAGGTCTACAATTTTGTTTCTGGTGTCCTTCGACAGCTCTTTGGTCTTCACCACAGTGGAGTTTGGAGTGTGACTGTTTGAGGTTGTGGACAGGTGTCTTTTATACTGATAACAAGTTCAAACAGGTGCCATTAATACAGGTAATGAGTGGAGGACAGAGGAGCCTCTTAAAGAAGAAGATACAGGTCTGTGAGAGCAAGTAATCTTGCTTTTTGTAGGTGACCAAATACTTATTTTCCACCATAATTTGCAAATAAACTCTTTCCAAATCAGACAATGTGATTGTCTGGATTTGTTTCCACATTTTGTCTCTCATAGTTGAGGTATACCTATGATGAAAATTACAGGCCTCTCTCATCTTCTTAAGTGGGAGAACTTGCACAATTGGTGGCTGACTAAATACTTTTTTTCCCCACTGTATATTGCCATATATGACAGTTGTATGTGATTGTTCGACATTCATCAACTGTGACATGAGTTATTAATACAATTACCTACATGCCTCTGATTTAATAATTACACTAAGGTATGAACAGGACACATGGATGCCTATATTTATTTATTTACTTATTTATTGATTGATATAGTTATTGACTTATGTTTTTAATCTACCATCTGTATAGTTTTGAGGCTTATATGACCTCTTGGATTAGTAGTATGGTTACACTGAGGGGTGTAGGGGTTATCTCCATGACAACCCCAGTTTTGGCGCAATTCACATTTGATTTGGTGGTGCAGTCCTATGTTGAAGATTACTTTGAATATTATTGATCTGGCACCCTGGTTGGCGACTGTATGACATTGTGAGTGCAGATACACATGGAGGATATATATATATATATATATATATATATATATATAAATAAATAAATAAATAAATAATATTATTGCGGCAGCACTCTCAATGGGACTATATAAGTAATAAACAAATTAAAGGGACAGTCTACCATAGAACTGTTATTGTTTTAAAAGATAGATAATTCCTTTATTACGCATTCCCCAGTTTTGCAAAACCAACACAGTTATATTAATATACTTTTTACCTCTGTGATTACCTTGTATCTAGGAACCTTCTTCCAGCCCCCTGATCAAATGACTGTGACTTGTTATTATCTATTGTCTTAAATTTAGCATTGTTTTGTGCTAGATCTTAAATAACCCCCTGTGCCTGAACACAGTGTTATCTATATGGCCCAGGCGGAACACAGGTGTGGTCATAATCCACTGGAAATTAATCACTTGGAGCGCTAAATAACTCAAAAGCAGAGAAAATTGCAAGCAGCTTCAGTTAAAACAAATAGCAACATTATTTCAATAACATTACATAGAAACACTTTCTCATACATTGTGTAACATTCAAAGGAACGAAAGACACACAGTCTCTGAATAACAACTTTACTCTCCAAATTAATCCACAAAAGATGAAGAGTTCCTGCGGCTTTTATTCTGAGCACATAGTGCAACCGCACGCTCAGACAGCCGGTTTAAATGAAATAGCAAACAGTCCTGCACTGGTAATCCCAGAGAGGATACACTTACGGATCCACCGCTTTTCAAACAATCCGATCTGTCCTTTTAAACCGTAGCTTATCTTACTGATAGAAAAAAAAAGTTTTAGGATCCGGTAATAGTGCCGACTGCACTGCTTTGCAAACTTGGTCTGCTTGCTCAAATTGCTCTCTGCGCTGTGTATGGGACATTTGCTTCAAGGCTCATATGTTTTGCAAATCTTGGCAATCAAACACTTTTCAGGAACCGGGATGTACTCGGTACACAGCAAAACCTTCTGCTGCTCACACCTGTGAGTTTTCCACTGCGGACTGATGACGCGTTTCGCCCCTCCCCTTTTGGGGTTTTGCACAGAGCTTCGTCAGATACCACTTGTAATGACACTCCTTCCTTATAGCGTATATATATACGCTATATATGTATATATAGCGTGTCATTTGCTTTTTAAAGGCATACATATATCTTTGCAACTGTACTTTCAAAGTTTTGCAAAAAAGTCATATAGGATGCCTAAAAGTTGAACATGGCCTTCAAATTATGCGTTACCCTACTATATATATATATTCACATCACTTAATTACAGAATCTATATTCTTTACATTTTAGCCTTTGATGGGTTACCTTCACAAAAATCCCTACCAATATTAGTCACATTTAACTCAAACATGTAAATACATAGATTTGAAAAACATGAGGCCTCTTTTTAACAGAGTGTTTTTAGAGGAAACTTGCATACTTGATTTTTTCATTTAATCCTCTAGGGGTTAGTGTGTTCAAAACATATATCCACTTTGCCTCCTTCTGGAGTAACACTCTATCAATATTGCCTCCTCTTCTTCTACCCTTAACATGTTCTATGCCAATTACAGATACATCATCCATATTTGATGCATGTTTCTCCAGAAAATGTCTTTCTATGGGGCTATCAATGTTCCCATTTTTTATATTATTTCTATGCTCTCTAATTCTCTCTTTTATTTCTCTTGTGGTTTTTCCCTATAGGATGAAAGCTCAATCCTATTGGCTGATTACAACAGCCAATAGGATTTTTTCCCCTTTAATTCCTATTGGCTGATAGAATTCTATCAGCCAATCGGAATGTAAGGGACGCCATCTTGGATGACATACCTTAAAGGGAAACTTCTTTCTTATGTTGACCATCGGAAGAAGAGGATGCTCCGCGCCGGATGTCTTGAAGATGGACCCGCTCCGAGCCGGATGGATAAAGATAGAAGATGCCATCTGGATGAAGACTTCTGCCGGCTTCAATGAGGACTTCGGCCAGCTTGGATGAAGACTTCTGCCGGCTTCGATGAGGACTTCTGCCGCTTGGATGAGGATGGATGTCCGGTCTTCGAAAACTGTAAGTGGATCGTCGGCGGTTAGTGTTAGGTTTTTTTAAGGGTTTATTGGGTGGGTTTTATTTTTAGCTTAGGGCTTGGGCAGTAAAAGAGCTAAATGCCATTTTAAGGGCAATGCCCATCCAAATGCCCTTTTCAGGGCAATGGGGAGCTACAGTTTAATTAGATAGCTTTTTATTTAGGGGGTTTGGTTGTGTGGGTGGTGGGTTTTACTGTTGGAGGGGGTGTTTGTATTTTTTTTTTAAAGGTAAAAGAGCTGATTTCTTTGGGGCAATGCCCCGCAAAAGGCCCTTTTAAGGTTTATTGGCAGTTTAGTGTAGGCTAGCTTTTTTTTTGGGGGGGGGGCTTTTTTATTTTGATAGGGCTATTAGATTAGGAGTAATTTGTTTTTATATTTGTGTGATTTAGTGTTTATTTTTTTGTAATTTAGATAAATGTATTTTATTAATTAAATTTATTTTATTGTAATGTTAGTTTTTAGCGTAAGGCAGGCTAGGTTTTATTTTACAGGTAACTTTGTTTTTATTTTAACTAGGTAGTTATTAAATAGTTAATAACTATTTACTAACTAGTCTACCTAGTTAAAATAAATACAAACTTACCTGTGAAATAAAAATAAAACATAAGATAGCTACAATGTAACTATTAGTTATATTGTAGTTAGCTTAGGTTTTATTTTACAGGTAAGTATTTAGTTTTAAATAGGAATTATTTAGGTAATAATTGTAAGGTTTATTTAGATTTATTTTAAATATATTTAAGTTAGGGGGTGTTAGGGTTACGTTAGGGTTATGCTTAGAGTTAGGGTTACGTTAGGGTTAGGTTTAGGGGTTAATATATTTATTTATTGTTATTGATGTTGGAGGCCAGAGTTTTAGGGGTTAATAACTTTAGTATAGTGGCAGCGACATTGGGGGCGGCAGATTAGGGGTTAATAACTGTAATGTAGGTGACGGCAATGTTTAGGGGCGGCAGATTAGGGGTTAATAAGTGTATTTCGGTGGCGGCAATGTTAGGGGCAGCAGATTAGGGGTTAATAACATTATGTAGGTTGCGGCGATGTTAGGGGCAGCATATTAGGGGTGTTTAGATGTGGTTTTTATGTTAGGGTGTTAGGTTTAAACATAACTTTTTCTTTCCCCATAGACATAGGGCTGCGTTACGGAGCTTTTTTTTTTCACAATCGCAGGTGTTAGGCTTTTTTTTGCCGGCTCTTCCCATTGATGTCTATGGGGAAATCGTGCACGAGCACGTCAACTCCACCATATCGCCCGTACAAGCCTGCTTTTTGTAAACTTGTAATTGCGCTATAGGGAGGTGAATTAACAACGCTTTTGTGGCGCTCATTAATTTCCCTATAGCGCTCAAAACTCGTAATCTAGCAATATACCTATATGAATGTGTTATGCCTAGGATCATTTAACATTTAATAGCTAATATGAGATCTAAACACGTCTTTTGTGTTTAATAAGTTTTCACATGTGCTTAACAGTTTTCACATGAATATGCATTACTTAAAACTACCAAATATAACAGGCAAACTTTTAAATTGTAATTTTTAAAAATTAGATTTTTAGAAAAGTTTTGCAAATATTGTGAGCACTATA
Source organism: Bombina bombina (assembly GCF_027579735.1). NCBI lineage: Eukaryota > Metazoa > Chordata > Amphibia > Anura > Bombinatoridae > Bombina > Bombina bombina. The sequence goes on along the minus strand of NC_069500.1, from coordinate 585,667,182 downwards.
ATGGTGATAGTAAAGGGAATAAAACAGTGTTTTTTTGATTTTTGTTTTTTGTATTTCACATTTTATATTTTAACAAATATGATATGTTTACTTATGTATAAATATTTACATTGTAGATTGTCTTGAAAAAGGCTCAATTGTGGAGCCGAAATGTCAACCTGAATTATGTGTTTTTTTACTGAATAAATAAAAAATCAACTATGAAAAGTCCTGTGAGTACCCTCTATTTTTCATATGGATACGTATAAAGAGTGATTGAGGAGTCACCCAGGCATTACAGAAAGAGAAGAAAGGATGGAGTGCAGAATATATATATATATATATATATATATATATATATGTGTGTGTGTGTGTGACAGATTCTCTGCTACATCGACTGGGTAGCTCCGCCAAAGAATCCTACCAACACCTGGAACCAGCCGCTATGTAGTGAAGAAAGTGATTTCAGCTATCCCACCCAAATAACTAGACAGACTAGCATTCAGGTGAAAACAAGAAGTAATCTTTATTAAGGAAAACACACAACATTTATACAGAAACTGATCTTGGTAACAAACCTTATCTGACCTTCATAACTCCCGCCATTCCCGCCCCTCCAGACAGGATGGCGCCTGCCATAGAAGCCACAGTCCCACAGAGTCCCAGGACACAGGGGTGGTGATTTCGAGGTGATCCCGGGGGAGCGGCAGCACTTCCAAGGTGTCCTTTGAAAGATACCGAAGATACAGACCATTGAAGATTTGGGGGTAGAGGTGTCCAAACCCCCGGTTCCCAAAGGCGCTCCCCTCCGGCAATTCCACCACCCCTTGTCCTTGCTAGGGGCTACTAATCCCCAAAAGAGTAGAGCTCTTGGACAAAGGGCCGCTGGGGCGACCAGGGTTAAAGGGGACCGGGAGTCCTAGTTGATGTGGCCAACTGGCAGTTCAAGGAGGTCGGCCGGCCAGAGAGAGATAGGTCGGTCAGAGGCCAGCTTCTTTCAAGATCCAGTTTACAGACAAAACAAGGGAAACCAAAGCTCTGGGAGATTGCGGTTGCTCTGAGAACCTCAAAAACTCTCAGAAACAAGAGGGGGTAGGTGATAGGGGTAGAGGTTTAACCCCTGCAGCCCAGTGCCCATGACAACTCCCCCTCCCAGTTCGGCAGACCCAGCTAGATCCAAACACGGGTCAGCCTGGGGCTGTCCAAGGAGCTTATGCCACTTCAGTCTGCCGGGAAAGCCCATCAACGTTTCCATTGCTTTTTCCTGGCCTGTACTTAATGTCAAAGTTAAAGGGCTTCAGGGCTAAACTCCGCAACAGTTTTCCATTGTCCCCGGAAACCCTGTGGAGCCATACAAGGGGGTTGTGGTCTGTGAGGTCAGGGAAGGGTCTCCCACAGAGGTAGGGTTGTAGTTTTTTCAGGGCCCATACCAGGGCCAGACACTCCTTCTCCACCGCTGTGTAGCCTAATTCTCTGGGCAACAGCTTCCTACTGATGTAGGCTACGGGGTGGTCCTGCCCTTCTTCATCTGCCTGGCTCAACACAGCTCCCAACCTGAACATGGAGGCATCTGTATGGACAGAAAAGAGTTTGGTGGGGTTTGGAGCGGCCAGAACTGGGGCAGAGATTAAGGCAGACTTGAGGCTCTGGAAGGCAGTTTCACACTCAGGGAACCACAGGACGGTTTACGGGTCAGGTCTGTCAGGGGTTTAGCTAGAGCACTGTAGTTGGGGGACAAATCTCTGGTAGTAACCTGCAGTTCCCAGGAATGCTAGCACTTGGGTTTTGGTTCAGGGAGTTGGCCAGTTGGCCACTGCCTCAACCTTAGCCGGCTCTGGCTGCTGCTTCCTGCAGCCTACTCAGTGGCCCAGGTACTGGACCTCTGAGCACCCGATGGTGCATTTGTCGGGCTTCAGAGTCAGCCCAGTGGCTCTGAGGCAATCTAAAACAATGCCTAGACGATTCAAATTATCCTCCCAGGTGTCACTACAGATGGCAATGTCGTCCAGGTATGCACAGGCATGGTCCTGGAGGCCATCTAGCAGGCGGTCCACCATCCTTTGGAAGGTGGCTGGGGTGTTCTTCATCCAAAATGGCATTACTCTGAACTGGTTCAGGCTGAAGGAGGTGATTGGGGCCATTCTGTCTAACAGGTCTTCGACTCGGGGCATAGGGTAGGCGTCGGAGGTAGTTCTGTCATTGAGATTACGGTAGTCAATGCAGAACCATGTAGTCCTGTCCTTATTGGGCACAAGCACCATGGGGAAGCCCAAGGACTGTTGGACGGTTCAACAACACCCAAGTCCAACATTCCCCACAGCACATGGTGCATGCTGTCCCTCACTGCGTCTGGGACTCTGTAGGCTGCCTGTCGCAGGGGAGCCTGCCCTGGAGTCTCCACTCAGTGAATGGCTGCTGTGGTGTACCCCGGGACAGTAGAGAACATATCTTGTCTGTCTTGCAGGAGTTGCCGGACTTGCTGTCTCTGTTCAGTCCCTAGCCTCTCGTCTAGGTGTATGTTGGCCACTCCTTGGGGGGTCTCATTTTGTCCAGGGAGCTCCGGCATAGAAAGGCTCTCCGAGTCTTCCACCGCCGGGGCACAGATAGCAGCCACCTACTGGGCCCTTTGTATGTAGGCTTTTAAAATGTTCACATGAAAGGTCCGGTGGACCCTGTCATCTGAACACTTGGCTATCAGGTAGGTAGTGTCATTTATTTGTTCCACCACCCGGTAGGGTCCCTGCCAAGAGGCCTGTGGCTTATCGGATTTGACAGGATTCAAGGCGAGTACCTTCTGCCCTACTGCTAGGGTCAGAGTACGAGCATTCCGATCATACCAGTGTTTCTGTTTACGTTGGGCGACCTGTAGGTTCTCTCGCACCCTGTCGGGAGGTCCTTCAGTCGTTCCCTGAGATGGAGAACGTACCCCACAACAAAGTGTTCTTCCCCTCTGGTAGCCCCTTCCCAGTGGGCTCTTAGTAAGTCAAGGGGCCTCCTTATGTTTCGGCCGTATACTTACTCAAAGGAGAAGAAGCCTGTGGATTCCTGGGGCACCTCTCAGTATGCAAATAGGAGGTGCAGCAGGAATCATTCCCAGTCCTTGTGAGTGACTGAGAACGTCCTAAGCAGCTTTTTTAGGGTCCCGTTGAACCTCTCACATAGCCCATTTGTCTGGGGATGGTAGGGAGTACTGTGCAGGGGTTTGATCCCGCACAATATCCACTGTGATCCTGCTAAAGGGTTAATAAATAATGGGGAGGGGGTGCAGGGGATCCTTAGTATGGTCCCCGGTCTTGCCTACTTTCTGGCATACTTCACAGGACTTACAGTAGTCCTTAATGTCTGCTGTGATGCATGGCCAGAAGTAGGTTTGAGTTAGGCAGTGGTGAGTTCTGGAATATCATGTCCTATCCGCAGGAGGTCGGACTGAAACCTTTTCGGTACAACCAACTGGCGCTTGGGCACTGGCCCTTTTTTCTGGCAGCCACCTCCTTGGCCCTTTCTATGTAGGCTTTTAAAATGTTCACATGAAAGGTCCGGTGGACCCTGTCATCTGAACACTTGGCTATCAGGTAGGTAGTGTCATTTAGTTCTTCCACCACCCGGTAGGGTCCCTGCCAAGAGGCCTGTGGCTTATCGGATTTGACAGGATTCAAGGCGAGTACCTTCTGCCCTACTGCTAGGGTCAGAGTACGAGCATTCCGATCATACCAGCATTTCTGTTTACGTTGGGCGACCTGTAGATTCTCTCGCACCCTGTCAGGGAGGTCCTTCAGTCGTTCCCTGAGATGGAGAATGTACCCCACAACAAAGTGTTCTTCCCCTCTGGTAGCCCCTTCCCAGTGGGCTCTTAGTAAGTCAAGGGGCCTCCTTATGTTTTGGCCGTATACTTACTCAAAGGAGAAGAAGCCTGTGGATTCCTGGGGCACCTCTCAGTATGCAAATAGGAGGTGCAGCAGGAATCATTCCCAGTCCTTGTGAGTGACCGAGAACGTCCTAAGCATCTTTTTTAGGGTCCCGTTGAACCTCTCACATAGCCCATTTGTCTGGGGATGGTAGGGAGTACTGTGCAGGGGTTTGATCCCGCACAATTTCCATAACTGCTGGGTGATTTCTGCAGTGAACGGCATTCCTTGATTAGAAAGCTCCTCTCGGGGAAAACCTACTCTGGTGAATATCCGGAGCATTGTGTCTGCTATGATCTCTGTCTGGATATTGGCCAGAGGGATGGCCTCCGGGTATGTAGTGGCATAATCTACTACTGTAAAGATGTACCTTTTCCCTGAGGGGCTGGGTTGAGCTAGCGGCCCCACTATATCCACTGTGATCCTGCTAAAGGGTTAATCAATAATGGGGAGGGGGTGCAGGGGATCCTTAGTATGGTCCCCAGTCTTGCCTACTTTCTGGCATACTTCACAGGACTTACAGTAGTCCTTAATGTCTGCTGTGATGCATGGCCAGAAGTAGGTTTGAGTTAGGCAGTGGTGAGTTCTGGAATATCATGTCCTATCCGCAGGAGGTCGGACTGAAACCTTTTCGGTACAACCAACTGGCGCTTGGGCACTGGCCCTTTTTTCCAGCAGCCACCTCCTTGGCCCTTTCTATGTAGGCTTTTAAAATGTTCACATGAAAGGTCCGGTGGACCCTGCCATCTGAACACTTGGCTATCAGGTAGGTAGTGTCATTTAGTTCTTCCACCACCCGGTAGGGTCCCTGCCAAGAGGCCTGTGGCTTATCGGATTTGACAGGATTCAAGGCGAGTACCTACTGCTAGGGTCAGAGTACGAGCATTCCGATCATACCAGCATTTCTGTTTACATTGGGCGACCTGTAGATTCTCTCGCACCCTGTCGGGGAGGTCCTTCAGTCGTTCCCTGAGATGGAGAATGTACCCCACAACAAAGTGTTCTTCCCCTCTGGTAGCCCCTTCCCAGTGGGCTCTTAGTAAGTCAAGGGGCCTCCTTATGTTTTGGCCGTATACTTACTCAAAGGAGAAGAAGCCTGTGGATTCCTGGGGCACCTCTCAGTATGCAAATAGGAGGTGCAGCAGGAATCATTCCCAGTCCTTGTGAGTGACTGAGAACGTCCTAAGCAGCTTTTTTAGGGTCCCGTTGAACCTCTCACATAGCCCATTTGTCTGGGGATGGTAGGGAGTACTGTGCAGGGGTTTGATCCCGCACAATTTCCATAACTGCTGGGTGATTTCTGCAGTGAACGGCATTCCTTGATTAGAAAGCTCCTCTCAGGGAAAACCTACTCTGGTGAATATCCGGAGCATTGTGTCTGCTATGATCTCTGTCTGGATATTGGCCAGAGGGATGGCCTCCGGGTATGTAGTGGCATAATCTACTACTGTAAAGATGTACCTTTTCCCTGAGGGGCTGGGTTGAGCTAGCGGCCCCACTATATCCACTGTGATCCTGATAAAGGGTTAATCAATAATGGGGAGGGGGTGCAGGGGATCCTTAGTATGGTCCCCGGTCTTGCCTACTTTCTGGCATACTTCACAGGACTTACAGTAGTCCTTAATGTCTGCTGTGATGCATGGCCAGAAGTAGGTTTGAGTTAGGCAGTGGTGAGTTCTGGAATATCATGTCCTATCCGCAGGAGGTCGGACTGAAACCTTTTCGGTACAACCAACTGGCGCTTGGGCACTGGCCCTTTTTTCCGGCAGCCACCTCCTTGGCCCTTTCTATGTAGGCTTTTAAAATGTTCACATGAAAGGTCCGGTGGACCCTGCCATCTGAACACTTGGCTATCAGGTAGGTAGTGTCATTTAGTTCTTCCACCACCCGGTAGGGTCCCTGCCAAGAGGCCTGTGGCTTATCGGATTTGACAGGATTCAAGGCGAGTACCTACTGCTAGGGTCAGAGTACGAGCATTCCGATCATACCAGCATTTCTGTTTACATTGGGCAACCTGTAGATTCTCTCGCACCCTGTCGGGGAGGTCCTTCAGTCGTTCCCTGAGATGGAGAATGTACCCCACAACAAAGTGTTCTTCCCCTCTGGTAGCCCCTTCCCAGTGGGCTCTTAGTAAGTCAAGGGGCCTCCTTATGTTTTGGCCGTATACTTACTCAAAGGAGAAGAAGCCTGTGGATTCCTGGGGCACCTCTCAGTATGCAAATAGGAGGTGCAGCAGGAATCATTCCCAGTCCTTGTGAGTGACCGAGAACGTCCTAAGCAGCTTTTTTAGGGTCCCGTTGAACCTCTCACATAGCCCATTTGTCTGGGGATGGTAGGGAGTACTGTGCATGGGGTTTGATCCCGCACAATTTCCATAACTGCTGGGTGATTTCTGCAGTGAACGGCATTCCTTGATCAGAAAGCTCCTCTCGGGGAAAACCTACTCTGGTGAATATCCGGAGCATTGTGTCTACTATGATCTCTGTCTGGATATTGGCCAGAGGGATGGCCTCCGGGTATCTAGTGGCATAATCTACTACTGTAAGGATGTACCTTTTCCCTGAGGGGCTGGGTTGAGCTAGCGGCCCCACTATATCCACTGTGATCCTGCTAAAGGGTTAATCAATAATGGGGAGGGGGTGCAGGGGATCCTTAGTATGGTCCCCGGTCTTGCCTACTTTCTGGCATACTTCACAGGACTTACAGTAGTCCTTAATGTCTGCTGTGATGCCTGGCCAGAAGTAGGTTTGAGTTAGGCAGTGGTGAGTTCTGGAATATCATGTCCTATCCGCAGGAGGTCGGACTGAAACCTTTTCGGTAAAACCAACTGGCGCTTGGGCACTGGCCCTTTTTTCCTCTCAGAGATCCAGTACAGGAGCCCTCTTTCCCACTGGAACCGTTCCTCCCCGGGTCCCTGGGGGTCAGTTCCTACTCAGTCTCCATATGGGGCTAGGGTCGGCGCGCTGAGTTTCTTGGGTGAAGTGAGAGGGGGACGCCCAGGAGGGCTGGTCAGGGGACATGGTCAGGGTTTGGACAGGTGGTCGGGGACAAGGGGAAGTCGGGGTAGTAAGTCTCACCTGGGTCCTTAGAGTTGGTATAGTAGTCTGGCATCTGGCCTGCTGGCGAGTGGTTACTGGGTGGACATCCAGGGAGTTATTCCCCACAAAGGCTGAGGCAAGGTGGCTGAGATGGTTCCCCAACAAGACCTCAGCAGGGAGTCATTGCATTACGCCCACCTCCACATCCTGGGAGCCGGCTCCCCAGTTCAGATGTACCCAAGCAATAGGGGTAGGGACTATGGCTCCTCCAGCCACCCGAATGGCAAGGCTCCACCCAGTTCGACTGGAGGGGTGGACCAAGTGAGGTTGTATCAGGGAAACGGTGGCGCCAGTGTCCCTTAATCCTTGAGCCACCTGCCTATTGACCTAGACGTCCTGGCGATGGTGCTGGCAGTTGTCTTGGGTCACTACATTAACATCATGCAGAACGCCAACTTCCTCATCTGGCCATTCTGCATAGTTGTCAGGACCCGCTGCATACACACAGTGGGCAGCAGCCTGGAAGGTTCTTGAGTGAGGGGCTCCCACTGTGCCAGTGACGGGTTCCTTGGCTGCTGGGCTGGGGAATTTCTTGGCTTCATCAGACAGAACAGTTGGATGTGGCCAAGTTGCCCACACCAGTAGCAGCCCCCTCTTTTGCTGGCCCTGGCTGGGGAAGCAGGAGCTGGCAGGGCTTGAGGTGGTCGAAGAGTTGTTGGGGTTCAGATAGGAGTGGAGCGGGGTGCAGGTTGGGGCTCTGATCGGACGTGTTGTCGAGCGTCCAGATACTAGTCCGCCAGAAGGTCAGCTTGGTCGCTGTGGCGGGCCTCTGGTCATAGACCCATTCTTTAACCTCCACTGGGACTTGATTGTAAAAATGTTCTAGTAGAAAGAGTTGGGCAACTTCGGCTCCTGTTGCAGCCAGTGAGCCAAGAGTCCATAGAATGGGTGAATAGGTGCGTCCTCTCTGAAAAAGGCTGCCCCTCTTGCTTTCATAGCTCCCTGAACTTCTGCAGGTGAACTTCCGTCGTGAGGCCATATTGGGGAAGGATGCACTTTTTCACTTTATCATAGTCCCTATTGTCCCCTGTGGGGACAGTATGGAAAACCTCCAAGGCTCGACCAGACAACTTACTGAGCAGGATGGAGACTCGGTCAGCATAGGTGATCTCCTGCAGCTCACACTGTGTCTTGAAGACCTGGAGGTAACTGTCAATCTCCTCCTCCTTGGTGAGGGCTCAGAAAGCCCCATGCGGCAGCTTTGAGGGTTGGGTGGTAGACTTCAGTAGAGCCGGCTGTGGGCCCCCCATAGATTTGTGGACCTTCACCAGTTTGAGCTGGGTTGCTTCTGACACCATCTTGGTGATGATTTCTTTTGGTGGGTTAGTCCCATAGAGCGCCAATCACCACTGGATGTCCCTCTGCAAGTCAGACATTGTAGTCTCTTGGGTCAAGGCTCTACTGGGTTGTTCACTGTCCTGGTCACTATCTGACCCAACAGTCGGTTCGCTAGTCCGGTCCTGCCTCCAGCAGGGTCTTTAGTTCTTCCTTTCAGAGCGCATCCGAAGGCATCTTCAGGTGAAGGTTTGGACCTCTCAGGTAAATGAAAGCATCCCACCGCTCTGCCAAAGGATCCTTCCAACACCTGGAACCAGCCGATATGTTGCAGAGAAAGTGATTTAAGCAATCCCACCCAAATAACTAGAAAGACTAGCATTCAGGTAAAAACAATAAGTGATCTTTATTAGGGAAAACATACAACATTTATACAGAAATTGATCTTGATAACAAGCCTTATATGGCCTTCATATCTCCCGCCATTCCCACCCCTCCAGACAGGCTGGTGCCTGCCATAGAAGCCACAGACCCACAGAGTCCCAGGACACAGGGGTGGCGATTTTGAGGTGATCCTGGGGGAGTGGTGGCACTTCCAAGGTATCCTTTGAAAGCTCTCGGCCCCCAGATGCCACAGTCTAAAGAACAGCGTGATTTGACCAGAGATACAGACCGTTGAAGTTATGGGGGCAGGGGTGTCCAAAACCCCCAGTTCCCCAAGGAGCTCCCCTCCGGCAATTCCACCACCCCTTTTCCTTCCTAGAGGCTACTAATCACCAAAAGAGCGGAGCTCTGTGACAAAGGGCCGCTGGGGCAACCAGGGTTAAAGGGGACCGGGAGTCCTAGCTGATGCGGCAGACCAGCAGTTCCAGGACATTTGGTCGATGGAAATTTGGCCGACAGCATTCTGTCCAATGGACATTTGGCCAATGGACAGAATGCCGAAGCATGTTCCGAGTTTGGCCGAGGGCAGATATAACCGCCTCTGGGAACCTAACCATGGGTCCCAGACCGCACGTCTTGTAATTCTCTGTCTGTGAAATTATCTATCTATGTATATATCTATCAAATCTATCTATTTATATATCTATCTATTGAATCTATCTATCTATCGAATTTATCTATCTATCTATTCCATCTATCTATCTATCTAATCTATCTATCTACCTATCTCATGACCGGACTGTTATCTGACAGCCACTTGTGTGTTGGACTATTATCCATTGGCCAAATGTCCATCTGCGAAATGTCTGTTGGCCAAATGTCTGTCGGCTAACAGTCTGGCCACAGTTACAGGAGGTCGGCCAGCCGGCCAGAGAGAGATAGGTCGGTCAGAGGCCAGCTTCTTCCAAGATTCAGTTTACAGACAAAACAAGGGAAACCAAAGCTCTGGGAGATTGCGGTTGCTCTGAGGAGCCCAAAACCGCTGAGAAACAAGAGGGGGTAGGTGATAGGGGGTAGAGGTTTAACCCCTGCAACCCGGGGCCAGTGACAATATATATATCTCAATCACACATACTGTGCCAGCCTGTACACTCTCCATTGTCATATTTTGTGAAATATTAATACAGCAGAAGCCATATGTGTGCGTGCACGTAGGTGACTGTGGGTCCTTATGAATGATTTAAATCTGTTAATTGTTAGCAAACTTTGCATTATTTTGCAATTCAAGGATTTACAATTTTGAAAAAAATGCATTATTGTATTAAAATGTTATGGTGGATTAAAATTTTGAGTTAAATACTACTTCAACATAAAATAAGGAAGAGTAATTTTCACTCAGGATTATGGGTAACTGTAGTTGCCAAGGAAGGCCAAAACAATCTATCATTTTTTTTCAGCATTGGTTTACTGCTGCATGTAATTAAAGGGACACTGAACTCAATTTTTTTTCTTTTGTGATTCAGATAGACCATGCAATTTTAAGCAACTCTCTAATTTACTCCTATTAGCAAATGTTCTTCATTCTCTTGGTATCTTTATTTGAAAAGCAATAATGTAAGTTTAGATGCCGGCCAATTTTTGGTGAACAACCTGGGTTGTTCTTGCTGATTGGTGGATAAATTCATCCACCAATAAACAAGTGCTGTCCAGGGTCTGAACTTTCTTTTTCAACTAAAGATAGCAAGAGAACGAAGAAAAATTGATAATAGGAGTAAATTAGAAAGTTGCTTAAAATTGCATGCACTATCTGAATACTGAAAGAAAAAATTTGGGTTCAGTATCCCTTTAAGTTGCATTGCATTAGATAGAAAACCATATGCTGAAGTAATTTCTTACATATAGTTTCATTTATAAAGTAGCTCAGATTTACTACAGCCTGTGACTGTCACATGTATATGGTCCAATCCCCCTGTTGTCCTCTCTACATTAGCCTGTGTGTGTCTACTTTCCTCCATCTCCGAACATTAAAGGGACAGTCTTCACTAAATATGTTATTGTTTAAAAAGATAGAAAATGCCTTTACTACCCATTCCCCAGCTTTGCACAACCAACATTGCTAGATTAATATAGTTTATAACATTTAAACCTCAAAATTTCTGCCTGTTTTAAAGGCTCTATAGACAGCCTATTAATGACATGCTTTTTTTATTTGCTTTTCACAACAGGAGACTGCTAGTTCATGTAAGCCACAAAGATAACATTTTGTTCACGCCCGAGGAGTTATTTAAGGTTTAGCATAACTAAATACAAGTCAATAGATAATAAATAATAGTCATGTAATCAGGGGGCTGCCAGATGCTGCTTAGATACAAGGTAATAACAGAGGTAAAAAGTATATTAATATAACTGTTGGTTATGCAAAAGTGGGAAATGGGTAATAAAGGGATTATCTATCTTTTAAAACAATAAAAATTATATTGTAGACTGCCCCTTTAATTTCCCTTTATTTTAAACATCAATTACGCAAAATATGATTAATATTTACTATGATGATATTTAGTGGATATTTTTTTTTTCTTTTTTAATCTTGAAGTCTGTGTAAAATACATTATAAATGTATGAACTGGAGATCATTGACTTAAAATTTTAAAATGATTATCTTATGATAATATAACTTACCTTATATTCTGTGTGAGCTGAGGATGCTTTCAACTCTTTATGGAATATCTTATAAAACAACCATGGGGGAAAGGATGTCTTCAACAAGTTGGGTATTTAGAAAAATGTGTTATTGCAGCCAAATGCAACACATTTGCACTCATATCTCTAAGTCTGAATTGACCCCACTGGTACAAGTTAATGAAATACTCCATAGATAGATACTCCATAGCTATTGTCAGCCCACAATGAAGAGCCTAAATAACTAAAGAAGTATTCATTACATTTCCTGATTAGCTGTACAGGACCACACATTTTACAAAACACAGAGCAGCTTATAAGATAGGGTGTAGCAAAGATATATTACTTGTAAGCATTTGCCTGAAATGCCTTATGAGCAATTTGTCCAAACATCCCTGTTTTAAGTGCATTTTTAAGATTTTTAGCCTTTGCAAAATGTGCAGATGTTAGTTATTCATTCTGCAGCCATAAAAATAAAATGTGCAACTTGGTCACAAGTAAATGCAAAGTATCAGTATAAAATACTGTCATTTTAAATTAGAGGAAAATAACATTAACATGATAACGCTTTGAAGGTCTAGAGATGTCCATATGCAAAGTAAGCCATGGGAGTTTTGGAATCTAGCCGCAGTGTCATTGTGAATATTATTTTTACTTACATTTTGCTTATCTTTTCCTTTTCTACTCCTCACAGTCTTTTAAAAGTAACTAGTTAAATAAAAAATTATATAGGTATAAGGATTTACAGAGAAAACATTTGGATCACCTGAATAGAGAAAAATTGAGACATGAATTAATCAATAAAAAAAAACAGTATTCAAATGAACATGAATGTCCACCAATCAGGAACCACATTGTCCTAATCTTCCTCTGTTAACTTTTCAGCTCCTCAGATACATTTTGCTTTAATTTCTGAATCACATTGTTTACTTTTATATTATAGTTGCCATGTAGTTCACCTTCACTTAGATTACAAGTTTTGCGTTCGTGTTTTAACACTTAAAAAATGGTAATTTCAGCATTAAAACGGACCGCAGCCATTCCGAGTCTTGTCGGTATAGCTGTTCCACAAGCATTTTAGCCTGTAACGCAACGCCAGTCCCACAAAAACGTAAAAAATTACGTTTTTGCATGGGATTTCCATAGCGCTGCCATTACAAATTTTGCGGTGAGGCTAAAAAGCTTGCGTTACACCCTATACCGACACGATCCGTTTCGCAATCTGAGAGCAGTAGTTATGAGTTTTACGCAACAAAACTGTTACACAAAACTCATAACTAAAATGTTACACTAACACCTATAAGCTACCTATTAGCCCCTAAACTGGGGCCCTCCTGCATTGCAAACACTAAATTAAATTTATTAACCCCTAATCTGCCACTGCCCGACATCTCCGCCACTATAATAAAGTTATTAACCCCTATTCCCCCGCACACCAACATCGCCCACACTATAATAAAGATATTAACCCCTATTCCGCCACACCCCAACATCGCTGCCACTAAATAAAGTTATTAACCCCTAAACCTCTGGCCTCCCACATCACTGCCACTAAATAAACCTATTAACCCCTAAACCGACAGCCCCCTACATTGCAAAAAACTAAATTAAACTATTAACCCCTAACCCTAACTTTAAATTAAAATTACAAGATCCCTATCTTAAAAAAATAAAAACTTACCTGGGAAATTAAAAAAAAAAGTTTAAACGATATATTAAACTAACATAACTATTAGCCTAATATTAAAAAACCCATCAATTAAATAAATTAAATTACACATTAAAAAAATCTAACACTACTAAAAAAAATTAAATCTACAATTACAAAAAATAAAAAATACTAAATTATGAAAAATAACAAACAAAATTATCCAAAATTAAAACAATTACACCTAACCTAATAGCCCTATAAAAATAAAAAAGCCCCCCCAAAATAAATAAAAAACCTTGCCTACAATAAACTACCAATAGCCCTTAAAAGGGACTTTTGTAAGGCATTGCCCTAAAGAAATCAACTCTTTTACCTGAAAAAAAAAATACAAAGACCCCCCAACAGTAAAACCCACCACCCAACCAACCCCCAAAATAAAAAACCTAACTAACAAAAATCTAAGCTACCCATTGCCCTGAAAAGGGCATTTGTATGGGCATTCATCTCTTTTTCTTGCCCTGTAAAGGGCATTCAGCTCTTTTAAGAATAGCCCAAACCCTAATCTTTTAAAAAAAACACCAAATTTTTTTAAAAAAAACCTAACTCTAACCCCCGACGATCCACTTACAGTTTCTGAAGTCTGGACATCCAGACAACGAAGTATTCATCTAGGCGGCGTCTTCTATCTTCATCCAGGTGGCATCTTCTATCTTCATCCCAGTGGTAGCTTCTATCTTCATTCCGGCGGCGCGGAGCGGGTCCATCCTGAGGACATCTGGCGTTGAGCATCCTCTTCATACGGTCGCCACCGTATACTGAATCTTCAATGCAAGGGAGCCTTTTCAAAATGGCGTCCCTTGCATTCCTATTGGCTTTTTGAATTTCAAATCAGCCAGTAGGATGAGAGCTACTGAAATCCTATTGGCTGTTCAAATCAGCCAATAGGATTAGAGCTACTGAAATTCTATTGGCTATTCAAATCAGCCAATAGAATTTCAGTACCTCTGAAATGCCCTTTTCAGGGCAATGGGTAGCTTAGGGTTTTTTAATAGTTATGTTTTTTATTTTGGGGGGTTGGTTGGGTGGTGGGTTTTACTGTTGGGGGGGTCTTTGTATTTTTTTTCAGGTAAAAGAGTTGATTTCTTTAGGGCAATGCCCTACAAAATACCCGTTTAAGGGCTATTGGTAGTTTATTGTAGGCTAGTTTTTTATTTTTTATTTTGGGGGGGCTTTTTTATTTTTAAAGGGCTATTAGATTAGGTTTAATTGTTTTTATTTTGGATCATTTTGTTTGTTATTTTTCCAAATTTAGTGTTTGTTATTTTTTGTAATTTAGTATTTTTTTATTTTTTGTAATTTAGTATTTTTTAGTAGTGTTTCTTTAATGTGTAATTTAATTTATTTAATTGATAGTTATTTTAATATTAGTCTAATAGTTATGTTAGTTTAACATATAGTTTAAACTTAGGTTTTTTTAATTTCCCAGGTAAGTTTTTATTTATTTTAAAGTGAATGTAAATTTTGATGCTAAAGTGCCCGTTTTTTAAAAATTCACTTTAAGTCATCAGAATTTACATTTCACTTGTGTTGTGACAATACTTACCTTTTAATCTTGACAGCTGCTCCAGCTTCCTGCGCCCATCGCAAAGCGTCTTCCTAGGTCTAAAATGAGGAATCGGGCTTCCTCCAATCACGGCTTTGAATCAGACACTGATTTCCCCAGGGAGGAAGCCGTGATTGGAGGATGACCGATCCATCATTTCTGATGTCAGAAATGGCTTTGTGACGACCGGGAGAAGCTGGAGCGGCTGTCAAGTTTGAAATGTAAATTTTGATGACTTAAAGTGCCCCTGTTTTTAATCGAATTTTTAAAAACCGGGCACTTTAGCATCAAAATTAACATTCACTTTAAGATAGGGATCTTGTAATTTTAATTTAATGTTAGGGGGTTGTTAGGTTTAGTGGTTAATAGTTTAATTTAGTTTTTTGCGATGTGGGGGACTGTCGGTTTTGAGGTTAATAGGTTTGTTTAGTGGCAGTGATGTGGGAGGCCAGAGGTTTAGGGGTTAATAATTTTATTTAGTGGCGCTGATGTCGGGGAGCGGCGTGATAGGGGTTAATATCTTTATTATAGTGTGGGCGATGTTGGGGTGCGGGGGAATAGGGGTTAATAACTTTATTATCGTGGTGGCAATATCAGGAGCAGCAGATTAGGGGTTAATACATTTATTTCGGTGGCAGCGATGTCGGGAGCAGCAGATTAGGGGTTAATAACTTTATGTAGGTGTTGGCGATGTCGGGGGCAACAGATTAGGGGTGTTTAGATGTGGGGTTTATGTTAGGGGGTTAGGTTTAAACATAACTTTTTTCCCCCATAGACATCAATGGGGTTGCGTTACGGAGCTTTTCATTCCGTGATCGAAGATGTTAGTTTTTTTTCTAACACTCTCTCCCCATTGATGTCTATGGGGAAAGCGTGCACAAGCAGGTCAAAGCAGCGCTTGGATTTTGTGCGTTATGGAGCTCATCGCCACCATATCGCACGCACAAGGCGGCTTTTTAAAAACTCGTAATGGCAGCGCTATGGAGGATGAAATAATGCAACTTTTGTTGCGTTCATTTCACACACTCTATAGCGCAAAACTTGTAATCTAGGTGCTTGTGTTTTCCCTTAGTTTACTGTTCAATTGTTTTGTCTTGTACATTTTGCTTCCTACCTACTCCCAGCCTCATTTTGAAGCCAGCAACATCTTTATACCTCTGCTATTAGTCCCAAAAAGCAAACAATGTATACTCTAAATTTACTTACTGCAATAGTTTCTTACAGGCTCTGTTTTTTCAGTGAAAATGTATATTGTTGCTTATATTTTAGTTCCCCCCAACTTTTCAAAACTAATGTTTATTTTTACTAATTATTCCTATTGCAGTAAGTTTCCTTGATCTAATAGCAGAAAGTGGGTTCAAATAGCCCTCTGCCCTGTGGGTAATTCCAGTTCTTCAATGTCCATTTAGAGATAAGGGACCATTCTGTGGAAACTAGATGCTAAATTCTCCAATCTTGCTCTTTCTGAGGCCCTGATGATTGAAAGTGCTGTGATGTGAGATATTCAAAAAGGATCTGACATGATGTCAAGAAAAGCGGCTGACATTATTTTTTAAAGGCAGCATCACTGAGAGGCGGTTTACTATACATCTCAATGTGTGACACTGCTGGTAAAATATTCCAAGCAGCACTGACATTGGTGATGTAAAGTAAAGAATCCCTCTGAAATAGATCACCAAACTTAATAAACATAACTATGAACTCCTAAAACACCAATACCCCACTGCAATTAACTCCCTACTCTGATAAAAGCCTAAACCGCCAATACCCCACTTCAATAAACTCCCTACTCGGCTTAACCCCCTAACAGCCACAACACCCCACCACAATGAACTGCCTACACTATTAACCCCCTAAACTCCACATCCCCCCACCACAAACTAACCCTACACTACTTAACCCCCTAACAGCTACACCCCTAAGACCCCTAGCCTAACACCCCCTTAGTTACAAAACAAAAACAAAAAACAAAAAAACAATGCTAACAAAAAAACCTACTCTAAGAAAAACCTACACTAAAAAAACCTATCTGGCAAAAAAGTATGCCCTGAAAAGGGCATAAGTTATCATAGCTCTTTTACTAAAGCATAAAAAAACATAGGCTAATAAAAATCCTACACTAAAAAAACTATGTCTTGCAAAAATATGCCCTGAAAAGGCCATGTTATTATAACTCTTTTGCCATTTGGAAAAAAGGTGGTGCTCCTCTTCTATCTTCATCCAAGGAAGCGCTCCTCTTGGGATGTCCTTGTCCATCTGATGCGTCTTCATCCATCTTCTATCTTCCATCCAATGCTTTTTCTTCTGATCTTACGTCATATGTCGTCTTCATGCTGTCACCAGCAGCACACTGAAGCTTGAATGTGAGGTTCCCCCCTTTATATGGAGGACTGTGGACCATCATTATTTTAAGAGAAAAACAAAATTCATGCTTACCTGATATTTTTTTTCTTTTGGAATTATGATGGTCCACAGGTCCCACCCATTTCATATTTTGGGTGACGGTTCTAATGACACCTCTATAGACCTTGCTTTGCTTTTCCTACCTTTCTTTCCTATTCTCTATTCAGCTATGCGTAAAACTAAAAGAGCGGTGGGAGGGTTTTAAAGCTCTTGTATGGGTTCTTGACCTCCTAGTAACGGAAAATATATACTATATGTTATGGGGGACTGAGGACCATCATCCTTTTTTACAAAAGAAATACAGAGGATAAATGGATAACATCATCATACTGAAAGAAAATAATTTATCAGGTAAGCATAAATTTTGTTTTTAATTAGAGAATACCTTGTCCCAATTTATGTTATTTAACGATTTCCTTTAATCATTAAATTTTGCTTTCTTAAAATTAAATGTCTTAGTTAAACCCTTATAAAACTGCTTATGGAAAGTGATTTGAAATGTGACCATGTTACCCAAATGTTCTTCGACTTCTATGTTTGATATTATTTCTGTATTATTTGATAGCACTACATCCAATATAGAATTATTCCTAGTTGCCTCCTCTATTAATTGTGACATGAAGTTATCTTTGATGACATTTAAAAATATATCTCCTTTAGCTCTATTACTAGATTCATTGGCCCAGTTTATGTCGGAGTAGTTAAATCTACCATAATTACAGTACTGGTATTATTAGCAACCCTTCCTATTTACATTAGTTGTTGAATTTCTTCAATGTCACTAATGTTGGGGGAAATTCAAAAAGTGGAAAACAGCACACCTGAATCTTTCTCTTATGGGGCACGGAGCAGCAGACTTGCCAGGTCCACAGCACTATCACAAACTTCAAAAAACTCCAGCCACCATATCAGTTAAAAGACCTTTATTTTCTTATCCTGGGTCCAAACATACAACGTTTCAAGCCAATGTGGCTCTTAGTCATGTACATGACTAAGAGCCACATTGGCTTGAAACGTTGTATGTTTGGACCCAGGATAAGAAAATAAAGGTCTTTTAACTGATATGGTGGCTGGAGTTTTTTGAAGTTTGTACTAATGTTGGGGGGCTTGTAGCATGTTCCTAGTAATATTTTTTTTTAGGATTTTTTCCCCCACTCTGTATTTCAACCCACAGTGTCTCTATATTATCTAGGAGCTCCAACTCCCCCAATTTTACCCATCATGCTTCTTGCATTTGCTGCAATTCAGCTGCTACTTGGTGCGATTTCCTCCAAACTTTCTAATGTGACATTTCCTAAGTGTGTACCCTTTTGCCATCCATTCCTTGGGATATTCTAAGTCTGTCATATTCTCAGACTGATCTGTCTATTCTTTTATGTTTGGAATGATCCCACCCCCCTTTTCCTAGTTTAAAGGATTGTCTAAGTGTGCTACCATCTGCTCTCCCAATAAGTAAAAGAAAAAAGCTAAACATTTTACCTTACAAGTTAACATACAACACTTCTTTTTAGCTTTTTCTTTGATTTTAAACCAGATTTGTAATTTTTTATTAACATTTTTTTTTTATTTAGAAATAAAAAAAGAGAAATATAAGGAAAAAAAAGAGGATTTTTTTTAGGAATTATTTTTAGATTTATATATATATATTATATATATATATATATAATTAATATATATATATATTATATATATACTGTGTATATATATATATATATATATATATATATATATATATACTTTGTTTTTGAGAAATGCAAAATAAGATTTTTTAAGTAATCCTGGATGAACTTTTTAAAGTTTTTTTTCCCTTATATTTTTAACCCCTTAATGACAACTGACGTACCAGGTACGTCATGCATTAACAAGCAGTTAATGACAATAGACGTACCTGGTACGTCAGTTGTCTAACAGAGTGCTGGAAGTGATCACAACCACTTCCAGCAGCTCTGAGGGTATTGCAGTGATGCCTCGATATGGAGGCATCCTGCAATACCCCTTTACAAGCTTCCGATGCAGAGAGAGCCACTCTGTGGCCCTCTCTGCACTGGTAGCGATGGTGCCGATGGTGCCATTTGACCGGGTGGGAGGAGGGAGCGTGTGCGCGCGTGCACGATGCGCGCGCGTGCACGAGGGTGTGCACGTGGACGCGCGTGCACGTGCACGCATTAGCCACACTGACACCAATGAAGTTAGGAAGGGGGAAAAAAAGTTAAAAAAAATTTTTCTCCATATAAAAGGATCTGGGAGGGGGAGGGGGAGGGGGTGGGGGGTATTGTGGGGGGGCTGCTACACTACAGAAATAATTACAAATAAAAATAAAATTAAAATACTTTGGTTTGTGGGGCCAAACTGGGTACTGGCAGACAGCTGCCAGTACCCAAGATGGCGGTAATTAGGTAGGGGAGAGGGTTAGAGAGCTGGAGGGGGGGGATCAGGGAGGTTGGTGCTAAGGAAGGGGTTCATCACAACTAAAATATTTTATTATTTTTATTTAAAAAAAAACAAAAAACTTTTATTTAGTACTGGCAGACTTTCTGCCAGTACTTAAGATGGCGGTAACAATTGTGGGGTGGGGGAGGGAAGAGAGCTGTTTGGGAGGGATCAGGGGGTGGGATGTGTCAGGTGGGAGGCTGATCTCTAAAATTAACCCTGCAAGCTCCTTACAAGCTACCTAATTTAACCCCTTCACTGCTGGGCATAATTCACGTGTGGTGCGCAGCAGCATTTAGCGGCCTTCTAATTACCAAAAAGCAACGCCAAAGCCATATAAGTCTGCTATTTCTGAACAAAGGGGATCCCAGAGAAGCTTTTACAACAATTTCTGCCATAATAACACAAGCTGTTTGTAAATAATTTCAGTGAGAAACCTAAAATTGTGAAAAATGTAAAGTTTTTTTTTTATTTGCTCGCATTTGGCGGTGAAATGGTGGCATAAAATATACCAAAATGGGCCTAGATCAATACTTGGGGTTGTCTACTACACTACACTAAAGCTAAAATTAACACTACAAGCTCCCTACAAGCTCCCTAATTAACCCCTTTACTCCTGGACATAAAACACGTGTGGTGCGCAGTGGCATTTAGCGGCCTTCTAATTACCAAAACGCAACCACAAAGCCATATAAGTCTGTTATTTCTGAAAAAGGGGATCCCAGAGAAGAATTTACAACCATTTGTGCCATAATTGCAGAAGCTGTTTATAAATAATTTCAGTGAGAAACCTAAAGTTTGTGACAAAATTTGTGAAAAAGTGAACTTTTTTTTTTTTTTTATATCGCATTTGGCGGTGAAATGGTGGCATGAAATATACCAAAATGGGCCTAGATCAATACTTTGGGATGTCTTCTAAAACAAAATATATACATGTCAAGGGATATTCAGGTATTCCTGACAGATATCAGGGTTCCAAAGTAACTAGCGCTAATTTTGAAAAAAAGTGGTTTGGAAATAGTAAAGTGCTACTTGTATTTATTGCCCCATAAATTGCAAAAAAAGCAAAGAACATGTAAACATTGGGTATTTCTAAACTCAGGACAAAATTTATAAACTATTTAGCATCAGTGTTTTTTGGTGATTGTAGATGTGTAACAGATTTTGGGGGTCAAAGTTAGAAAAAGTGTGTTTTTTTCCATTTTTTCCTCATATTTTATCATTTTTTTTAGTAAATTATAAGATATGATGAAAATAATGGTATCTTTAGAAAGTCCATTTAATGGCGAGAAAAACGGTATATAATATGTGTGGGTACAGTAAACGAGTAAGAGGAAAATTACAGCTAAACACAAACACTGCAGAAATGTAAAAATAGCCATTGTCATTAAGGGTAAGAAAATTGAAAAATGGTCCGGTCATTAAGGGGTTAAAGGGACACTGAACCCAATTTTTTTCTCTTTAATGATTCAGATAGATCATGCAATTTTAAGCAAATTTCTAATTTACTCCTATTATCAATTTTTCTTCATTATCTTAGTATCTTTAATTGAAAAAGCAGGAATGTAAACATACGAGCTGGCCCATCTTTGGTTCAGCACCTAGGTAGCACTTGCTGGTTTGACACCTACATTTAGCCACCAATCAGCAAGTGCTACCCAGGTGCTGAATCAAAGATGGGCCGGCTTGTAAGCTTAAATTCCTGCTTTTTCAAATAAAGATACTAAGAGAATGAATAACAAATATTAATAGGAGTAATTTAGAAAGTTGCTTAAATTTGCATGCTTTATCTGAATCATGAAAGAAAAAAAATTGTGTTTAGTATCCCTTTAATCATTTTATTCCCCTATTTTAGGATTCATCCCCTGACGAAATCAAATACATTGTTTTAGTACTTCCTAATAATGTATATACACACACATGCAAAAATATATTACACAATTAATTTGTATAAACCTGCTTCACGTATATTTTTTAGAATAATTTAATCCCTTTTTATCATCAAGATTTAGAGACTCTTGTCTTGAAGGCTTAGAGGCCGAATTATCAAATATCTGTCGGACCTGTTCCGAAAGTGTGGATCAGGTCCGACAGACATTGCTGAATGCGGAGAGCAATACGCTCTCCGTATTCAGCATTGCACCAGCAGCTCACAAGAGCTGTTAGTGCAACGCCGCCCCCTGCAGACTCGCGGCCAATGGGCCGCCAGCAGGGAGGTGTCAATCAACCCGATCATACTCGATTGAGTTGAATTGTGACGATTCCTGTTCGCCTCATCAGAGCAGGCAGACAGGGTTATGGAGCAGCGGTATTTAGACCGCTGCTTCATAACTGCTGTTTCTGGCGAGTCTGAAGGATCGCCAGAAACACGGGCCCTCAAGCTCCGTTCGGAGCTTGATAAAAGGGACTCTTAGAGTTTCAATACCTACTTTTACCTACTTGGTGCTGTAGTTAATATATATTTTCAGGCCAGAAAGCCTGTTACAAGTAAAAATTTTCATAGTATTTGGAAAATTGTTTCTTTCCTGCTGTGAAAAATATTGTTTTAACTGACATTCTTTTAGAAGTTTGTTTAAATAAAGGCTTATCTGCTAGTCCTTTATACGGTCTTATGTAGACCTTTCCTCTTTCATTCCACAGGAAAATTGCTAAGTGCTTTGTTCAAGTTTAGGGCTCCCATGTACAAGGATATTTCCAGTGTTTAAAGCAATTTCTACTCTTTGGAACATTAATTTGGTTTTTATATGCTTTCAGGCTTCTCCTTTTCAACCTATGTATGTTTTGGACATTAAAAGGACAGTCAACTCTAAAATTTGTATTGTTTAAAACCAACTTGGTTATATTAATATACTTTTAACATCTGTGATTACCTTATATCTCAGTCCCCTGATCACATGGCTATTTATTATCTATTGACTTGCATTTGAGCCAATTAGTGCAGTGTCATCTACAACTCCACGGGAGAGAGCATTTTATCTATATAGCCCATCAGGGGCAGAATAAGATCAACCAGGGCCCCCGGGCAAAAGTGTGGCTGGGCCCCCCACCCTGTTTTTGCACCACCTACCTACCTCCTCTGTCCCTCCTCCACCATATTGTCCCTCCTCCATCCTATTGCCCCTCCCACCTCCTGTGCTCCTACCACCTCATACGCCCCTCCCCTGCCATGTTTTTAATTTCCATATAAAGAGAAACATTTTTTTTAATTAAATATGTTGCAATATGCCTATGTGCACTACAAAATACCTATATGCACTACAATATGCTTATATCCACTACAATAAGCCTATATTCACTACAATATGCCTATATGCACTACAAAATACCTATATGCACTACAATATGCTTATATCCACTACAATAAGCCTATATTCACTAAAAAATGCCTATATGCACTACAATATGCCTATATGCACTACAATGTACCTATATATGCACTACAATATGCCTATGGGCACTACAATATGCCTATATGCAATACAATATGCCGATATGCACAAGATACCTATGTGCACTACAAGATTCCTATGTGCACTACAAGATGCCTATGTGCACTAAAATATGCCTATGTGCACTACAATATGCCTATGTGCATATTATGTGTGTATATATATATATATATATTATTTTTGTAGTGCATATAGCCTCCACCTCACCCACTCAGCACACCTCTCTTTCACACAGCCTCCACCTCACCCACTCAGCACTTTTCTCCTTCACACAGCCTCCACGTCACCCATTCAGCATTTCTCTCTTTCACACAGCCTCCACCTCACCCACTCAGCACTTTTCTCCTTCACATAGCCTCCACGTCACCCATTCAGCATTTCTCTCTTTCACACAGCCTCCACCACACCCACTCAGCACTTTTCTCCTTCACACAGCCTCCACGTCACCAATTCAGCACTTCTCTCTTTCACACAGCTTCCACCTCACCCACTTAGCACTTTTCTCCTTCACACAGCCTCCACGTCACCCATTCAGCATTTCTCTCTTTCACACAGCCTCCACCACACCCAATCAGCACACCTCTCTTTCACACAGCCTCCATGTCACCCACTCAGCACTTCTCTCTTTCACACAGCTTCCACCTCACCTAATCAGCACACCTCTCCTTCACACAGCCTCCACCTCACCCACTCAGCACTTATCTCTTTCACACAGCCTCCACCTCACTATGTGCATATTGTGTGTGTGTGTATATATATATATATATATATATTGTAGTGCATATAGCCTCTACCTCACCGTCTCAGCACACCTCTCCTTCACACAGCCTCCACCTCATCCACTCAGCACTTCTCTTTTTCACTCAGCCTCCACCTCACCCACTCAGCACATCTCTCTTTTACACAGCCTCTACCTCACCCACTCAGCACATGTTTTTCACACAGCTTCTACATCACCTCTCCTTCACACATCTTCCACCTCACCCACTCAGCACACCTCTTTCACACATCCTCCACCTCATCCACTCAGCGCACCTCTCCTTCACACAGCCTCAATCTCACCCAATCAGCACTTCTCTCTTTTTTACACAGCCTCCACCTCACCCACTAAGCACATCTCTTTTACACAGCCTCTACCTCACACATTCAGCACGTCTTTCACACAGCCTCTACATCACCTCTCCTTCACACATCCTCCACCTCACCCACTCAGCACACCTCTCTTTCAGACAGCCTCCACCTCTTTCACACAGCCTCCACCTCACCCACTTAGCACAAACTTTACACACTCAACTCAACGCTCCTTCACACAGCCCCTTCCTCACCCTCTTAGCCCCCCCTCGGTCACACAGCCCCATCCTTATCCTATCAGCTTCTCTCTCCCCCATACACACCAAGCTCCTTACCAAATAGCTTCCCCTTAGCGTCTCAGCACCCTCCTCACCCGCTTAGTGTGACACACAAACATACAGGGATAGATACACACACATACATGTAGACACAAACATACAGGGATAGATACACACACATACATGCAGACAGACACATACAGAAACAGACACACACACATATATGCAGACAGACACACAAAGGGATAGGAAGACACATATAATTGCAGACACACAAAGGGGTAGGCACACATACATGGCATACATACACACACACAAATAAACATGCATGGAGAGATATGCACTGTACATATACATTCAGCCAGACACAGAAAAGGATATATTTGAGATGAAGTTGAAAATCTTGCGCTCCCTGAAACAATAGCCTCAGCCTACCAATGCCGAAAAATGTTTTACTCTAAAAACAGTATACACACTTCATAGTAAATAAAAATAAAGTGGATTGGCACTAAAAAGGTGTTAGTGACTTAAAAAAAACTCCCTACACATTTATTGGTAAAATAACATGGCACAGTATTTATATGTATTGCCATATTATTATTTTAGCAATAAGTGTATTGAGTGGTTTACAATCACTATTAATTCCTGCTTTTTAGCGCCAATAGACTTTATTTGTCTGTACACAAAGGGATAGGGATAGACACACACACACATACAGAAAAGCACAAAAGGAGACACACACACACTCATGAAGGTACACACTGCCTTCTGTGACTGCTGCTCAGGTTGTTCCTGGAGTACAATAAATGAACAATGCATTTACATTATCTGAAAGCTATTTGCCTGCCCTAGCACAAGGAGTGTGTGGTCCTTAAACAGTTAACTCATTAGAATCACACTATTCTGAGAGATCTATGCAGTACCCTGTGGTCAGTGCTGCTGGGGAGCTAGATACAGAGTTGCAGCTACATACTTCAGGTCCAGCTCATTGGGGACCCCCTCCTGTTCTGTTGCAATAAGCCGAGAAGCAGCAGCAAGCAAACCCCCCCTCCCACCGGGCCACTGGCAGTGTGGGTGCAAACTTTTTTTGTGTGTGAAGTGATCATTGTCCTATATGGCAGCAGAGCCTACCAGCAGTGTCTCTAAGTCCATAGTGCCATTATTTCCCTGCAAGCTTCTAACTGAGGCACTATATAAAATACTATAGTATATGATTGCAATTATAAAAAAATAGGACCCAGCCCATTAGAAAAGATGTATGTGAAAGGCGACAAGGCGAGTGAAGGGAGGCAGGCAGTTTTCCATATCATCCGGCCCTGTAAACAGCCCCACCTGTCCGCCTCACGTCCTAGGCATTGCTACCAGTGGCGGAACTCCAGGAGCCAGTCACACTTACTGGGCCCCTCCCCTACCGTGACCTTTGAGACCATGGAAGTTCCGCCACTGATCTCACCCCATCTTCCAGTTGTTAAGCACAGTAATAAAATATATAATAATTTTAATTAAAAAAAATTCTTGCTGCATGCCTCATTTTGCAGTGGCAGCGGGGGGCCTCTATGATGCCGGGCCCTCAGACAAGGGCCGATTTGCCCGA
This sequence comes from Bombina bombina, assembly GCF_027579735.1. NCBI lineage: Eukaryota > Metazoa > Chordata > Amphibia > Anura > Bombinatoridae > Bombina > Bombina bombina. The sequence continues at coordinate 585,641,383 of NC_069500.1, read as the reverse complement.
TTTTTCAGTTCGCCCCTGTAGCCCACATGGATTAGCAGTCTTCTGTTGTGAAAAGCATGTGATAATGGTCTGTCTTTAGTGGCTTAGAAACAGGCAGAAATTTAGAGGTTTAAATGTTATAAAGTATATTACTATAACAATGTTGGTTGTGCAAAGCTGGGGAATGGGTAGTAAAGGCATTAGCTATCTTTTTAAACAATAACAATTTTGGTGTTGACTGTCCCTTTGAGTTTCTGTGTTGGAAGTTTTTTTTGCTTTTAGCAAAATCTTCTGCTAGAAGGTTTCCTTAGTTCTTAGTTTTCTTCAGATTAGACTGTTTTAGGGACTCATATGATTTTTCAGATTTCATCAATCAAGAGATTATAATTTATCTCCTTGCCCTAATCCAAAAGTCTTCAATCGATGGCCAGTTACTTGTTTTAGATGATTTAAGAGCATGTGTATTAGACTTACAAATTTCAAAGGTTTTTAGACAATGCTTTAATTTGTTTGTTCCTTAATCCATACTATTTACAGTATCTATAACATAGCATTGCTATCTTCTTACAATAATAACAATATATTCAGCATAGAAAACCTTGTTCTGGGGTTTGGAGCTTTTGGCAATATTTTAAACCTCGTCACTTTGTGGTTTCATGATTTACAATCTGAGAGCTGGTACAATCCTGTTATAGAAGATGAGATAAATTGTGGACACGTTCTTCTTATGGAAATTAATATCCTGCAATGTTCTTCCTGATTTTAGATTAAAATCTTGCAAAGAGACAGCAAGTTTTCCTTAACAATTTAAAATAAATAATATATTAAAAGTTTTAAAAATATCATTGATCAAACATGCACAGTGTACCAATGATGCCCATATGCAAATTAATTAGCACTCCAAGCCGAACACTAAGAGAGTTAATGTAAAGAAGGAAGATTGCATGTATCTGGCTTGGATTTTGCTATAGAGTATTAAGTATAATGTAGAAATATAGGGGGCAGAGGGCATGCATCTTGTTCAGGGGCTGCTGTAAAGGGCACAAGGTTGTGGTAACGGAAATTTAGGGCATACATCTGTTCTGAGAACTATAAAGAACTTAGTAATATGAATAGCTCTGGGGTCTGCTGCAAATTATTTAACAGAGGGTACAAAAAGTAGGCATGCATCAAGTACAAGATATTATTTAAAGGGCTTGTGGCTGCCATAAATCAGTAAATGGTAGAAAGGAGGAAACACAAGCAATCTGGGGTCTGCTGTAAAGGGACCATTGCAGGACTCCTCTTTCTTGTTTATTGGTTAATATTTCAAGCAGGGTAAAGTAATTTATTATAAAGAGCAATGAAAGTTTTTTTTCTTTAAGGAAGGCTTGTGTGCATTACTTGGTGGCATCAGAATATCATCATGTGGATTTGAAAAGGAAGATGTGCAGATATATTTACCTGTAATTAGTAAATAAATACACCATAAGCTTTAACCCCAAAAATGCATTATCTACCCAACTGTTTATAGAGCATTCTTGTTGAGGAACTATATCTTTTTAATTCATCCAGACCAATCAGCTCAATGCTAACACCACTGCTATAGGCATTGGACACAGAGCAGGATGGAATTACAGTTGCACAAACAAACTCTATTGCAACAAATCAGAAGGACACCAATGTCTGCAAATAAACTCATCTATGACGTTTTCTGTAGGAAATTGACATGAGGAGACAGGTCTGAGTAACCCTAAAAGGCAGGTAATAAGAATGACTTCTAACACCTGGATCTTGGCTTATGTCAGTTTAAAGCAGTATCTCGGTCATTACATATGTGGAAGCATTCTGCTGAGGATTGGATAACTATGTAATTCTAAGGAGTACATCTTTCAGTTTTTGGCTATTAATAATCTTATACTAAGAATAACTAGGCCAATAGTTTCCTCACATCAACCACTCATGCATTTAAAAGATTTCAGACCAAAGGTGTTGACTTCTGAGGAGATGTTTGCCAATGACCAAACACTGTCATACATTTTATTGAAGCCACAATAGACAACCTTCCCTGCCTGCATCAATTTGTGATTCCAATTAAATTGCTTCCACAAAAATGTAATACAACATTTTAATTGTGCTCTCAATATATTCCTTGTCGAACTTCAGTATTTAGTTTTTATGTGCCTGGAACAAGAAGCAGCTCAGAGTTCCTACAATTCTGGGAAAACCATAAAGACCATTATTTGTGTCCATAAGTATTTGAGGTCTATATGTCCACCACATTATAGAACACTTTATACAAATAAAAAGGTATCTAGAATATCAATATCAGGGAAGTGAAAACCATTAACAGTCCATCAAGAACCAGTATGAAAATGCTACTAGTCACAAATACCAGTTATCAAGTTGGCCCACAAACTTCTTTCTTTTTCAGCATTTCAAATTGTAGGGATGGAAGTTGTTTTCTTTCTGTCTAAAGAAGTTTCACCACAGAAATAAAGGGGTTAGAGATCTTTCAACAAACATAAGATCCTGATCCTTTACATATACCCGTTGGTGTTCGCATGCAATTACAGACTTACATTATTTAGGGCTAGAATTTAAAGGGACTAGAAACACCAACTTTTTCTTTTAGAACTCAGATACATCATATAATTTTTTTTTTAAAGTTTCCAATTTACATCTTTTATCAAATGTTCTTTGTTCTCATTGTATTCTTTGAAGAACAAGTGCTGCCATATTGTGCTCTTGCAAATGTATAACATTCTTGCAAAACTGTTGCCATATAGTGGTGCAAACACCTCCCAGTTTTCAACAAAGGATACAGCGAGAACAAAGAAAATGTGATAATAAAAGTAAGTTGGAAAACTGTTTTAAATTGTAAGCTCTATCTAAATCATAAAAGGAAACTTTTGGGTTTCATGTCCATTTTTATGGATATCATGTTTATTATTGGGAAGTTTTAACCAGTGAATGTTTTTCCACCAATTCTCATTATTCCTAGAGGGATCCAACATATCAATGGGAAGCTTGTCTCAGGGACACTCCTTAGTTACACAGTACTTGTTTCTCCAACTGGAAATTCACCTTGACTGTTACACTTTCAGCGAGTTAAGCACCTTTCATAGGGCAGCTAGTTAAAAATATAACTGACTTTTCATAGGACAGCGAGATAAACAAGATTTGTCTATATAGGAGAGAGTTAAACAATATTTGTCTTTTCGTAGGACAGCGAGATAAACAAGATTTGTCTTTATATAGGAGAGAGTTAAACAATATCTGTCTTTTCATAGGACAGCGAGATAAACAAGATTTGTCTATATAGGAGAGAGTTAAACAATATTTGTCTTTTCATAGGACAGCGAGATAAACAAGATTTGTCTTTATATAGGAGAGAGTTAAACAATATCTGTCTTTTCATAGGACAGCGAGATAAACAAGATTTGTCTTTATATAGGAGAGAGTTAAACAATATCTGTCTTTTCATAGGACAGCGAGATAAACAAGATTTGTCTTTATATAGGAGAGAGTTAAACAATATCTGTCTTTTCATAGGACAGCGAGATAAACAAGATTTGTCTATATAGGAGAGAGTTAAACAATATCTGTCTTTTCATAGGACAGCGAGATAAACAAGATTTGTCTGTATAGGAGAGAGTTAAACAATATCTGTCTTTTCATAGGACAACGAGATAAACAAGATTTGTCTTTATATAGGAGAGAGTTAAACAATATCTGTCTTTTCATAAGACAGCGAGATAAACAAGATTTGTCTATATAGGAGAGAGTTAAACAATATCTGACTTTTCATAGGACAGCGAGATAAACAAGATTTGTCTATATAAGAGAGAGTTAAACAATATCTGTCTTGTCATAGGACAGCTTATTTGGGGCTTGTCTTTTAGCACGTGATTCAATTTGTTGAGGATAAGGTTGGTATTTCACTTGCTTTAAGCTCTTCCTTTCAGAGAATTATATGTAAGGGTTTGAAAGGAAGCCAATGTTTTTACAAGGATTTCAGATCATACACTCAAATGTTTCTAGAAAATATTACTTGAGTGAAATTTTTTTAATTACATTACAAATTAATGAGAACCTCCTGCCCTGATTTAAAGTGTAATAAGAATATTTATATAAATAAGGTGTTGTCGCTAACAGTACAATAATAAGGCACACTTGTAACCCTTAGTAATTCTGAGGTCAGGACAATACTTTCCTGTTCTTCAGTTCTGATTTTGCTTTATATGTTTTTAGGGTAGCCTGTTGGGGGGAAAATACAGCTCTGTGTATGAATATTCATAACATTCCTCTGACACTTTTTTTCTCCAAGGATATCTCTTTAATAAATCATAGAAACATTTGTCAATGAACGTTAGCAGCACTGTGATTACATGAGCGCATATAACTTAAATATAACAGCTAATTATGAGAGTTTATTATTGCATATATTATTATGGCAAGTGTACTAACAAAACACATTTGGTCCAGAAACATCTTAATATATACAACAGAGAAATCGTAACTTTTTAGTGACCTATGCTTTTGCACTTTTAAAACTAAATTTAAGGAAACTTAAAGGGACAGTCTAGTCAAAAATAACCTTTCATGATTCAGAAAGGGCATGCAATTTTAAGCAACTTTCCAATTTATTTTTACCATCAAATTTGATTTGTTTTCTTGATATTATATGTTGAAAGCTAAACCTAGGTAGGCTTATATGCTAATATCTAAGCCCTTGAAGGCCGCCTCTTATCTCAGTGTATTTTGACAGTTTTTCACAGCTAGAAACATAGATTTTGATGGCAGAGAAGAATCCTAGGCCCAGCAAGTCTGCTCAATATTTCATAAAAGTATAAACTTATCTAGTTTGTAAGATAGCCTTATGCTTATCCCAGGCTTGTTTAAAGTCCCCTACAGTGTTGGTCATTACCACCTCTTGTGGAAGTTTATTCTATGAATCAATCACTCTTTCTGTAAAGAAGAGCTTCTGCAAACTACTCCTGAATCTACTACCCTTCTGCAATTCAGGAGTAGACTGTCCCTTAAACCATAGGTTCAATACCACAGGTCAGCTAATGCTATAAGAAATCCTTGAGATTTCATTGCTAATTTGCAATAACCATGACAGATTTAATACGGAGTATTGTACTTTAGCAGCTTGTAGTTTAGCATATTACATTTGTTTGATAATTATGATCAGTTTTTTTTGCTTGTCATTGAGATGCTGCTACATACAACTGCAAGGAAGGGAGATTGTCACAAGCTGAACCTACACATTTTAAAGGCACAGATACATAGGCTGCATCAGGGGGAGTCATTAAACATTTTACTAATATGATTCATTTAACAATGCTTTTTTTGGTCAAATGAAATAATGTCTATATGTAGATTCCCATCAACAACAATACTTTCAAATGTCTGTGGAGGATAAGATGGCTTTCATAAATGCATACCAAAGGCATACAGATTTCTTTTTTTTTATTTTATTATTATTTCCTGATAATATCTGCCAAATACTGTATTTACTAAGAAAAGACTTTGTATTTCCTTATGTATTTCATAACCTTTTTTAAATTATTATTTTAAAGTTTATCACTATAACATAATCACTTGGATATATGGTGAATTTAAAGGGATAAAGTATTTCTTTTTTAGTTATGCATAGTATATATATATATATATATATATATATATATATATATATATATATATATATATATATATATATATATATACATATATATATCAACAATTAAACAATGGATTGCAATTAGATTTTAAAATAAATAAAGTTTTGAAGTCATTTAAAAATGAGAATAATGTGTTTCAAAGCCAAAGTAGTCCAGGGACAAACCCATTAACAACACCACTGTATACATGTACATGGTCTCATTTGCTGTGTTCTATTGTTTTCATGAATCTACAGTACAAGTCTAATGTTATTACTTTTGCTATCCACTGCCAGGGATTTGTTTACTACTTTGCTGTATTAACTACACGAGCTTGTGGAACTAGTTAGTGCAGACATTACTTTGTGTCACCTCCTTAAACAGTGCTGGCACATCAGTCCCTCTGAGGGGGGGGGGGGGGAGTAAATAAAAAGTTTGCAGAGCTAAAGAACAATTATAGCAGACAATATGTATTATTTACTATGCTTAATCAAACACTTTACAGAAGATTTAATATCATATATCATACCCTTGTAAGCATACAACATGTTGTAACATTTGTGAAAGGAAAGTTTGTATAGCTTGGTTTATTTGCCATATACTTTTAATATGTCAAATGTTTAAGTCTCCACTTAAAGGAATTCTGAATAATAATTTACAAGTCTGTGATTAGCTATGACTTATATGCAACATACATCAAGGTTTAAAAACTTTACGTGAACTTTAAGTAAATACACTTGACTGTATAAATATATATGAGGTACGTATGGGTATTTGTTAGAAGCTCTTTTCATACAAACAATTGTATGTGACAAGAGGTCATCCCTTAATGCTAGAGGAAAGGAGATTTCATCTTTAACAAAGAAAACAATACTTCACAGTCAAGTCGTGAGCATTGTTTAAGAATTTTAGGGAGGAAGGTATTACTACACACCTTTATGCACTGTAAAAGGAAAAATATAGTATCTGAGCTTATAATACCTAGTGCAATTATTAGTCATATTGGACATATGCTTCATTATAAAGGCAAAACTCACATGGGATCTGAGAAGGTTTATCTTGAACTTTTTTCTTCAACCTCGTCTATTATTTTACTATATTACTACAATTGTTATTTTTAAACAAACATGCAGAATTAACATAATATTTTGGCTTAATAATATATACTAATATCTAGGACAGAGTTCAATTTGCACATTTCAGCTTGATGTTGATTTAGATTCAAGAGATTTCCTTAACGCAATCCATTATTTTTTAATGACACTAAAAAAATAAATAAAATAATGCACATTAAGTGGCTTGGACTATAAATCCACCAATCACTAAAAAATCATACAGTAAACTTTCTCTTCGACATATTGAGTCTGTTTCCAGTTTTCTGCAGCCTTATAAGTTCTCTTCTTTCTTCTTTTCAAATCTTAAAATAAAAAGAAAAAGAAACGTAGGTTACAAATCAATAATAAAAAAAGTTTTAAAATAATGTAGCAAACTTCTAATATTTCCATACAAATAAAATGTTAACATTTGATCAGTACATTTTGAGTATATTATTTCTTTAAAATGTGCAGTATATTGGTAAAAAATTAAAAATTAAATACAATTATATATATATATATATATATATCACATCTATATTTCTTTGACTAAATTGTTTCATACTACACCTAATAACCTCAATACAAATATTCTATATTTTTATATAATGAACCAAGACAAACATTAAAAGCTTGGAGAAAAAAAATGCTGCAATGTTTTGCTATGATTAGATTTAAAAGGTTACTAAGCAATTGCCTAAAATGTAATCTAAGGACTGATAACGTAATTAAAGGTTAGCAAAACTTAATATTTTACCAAGCACAAACATTGATAGATTTAAAGATGAGGGATACCCTGAAAATCTTATTAATAGAAAGTTCAGGCTGCAGCAGCACTGTGTAAAAAGATTTTTATTTAAGCCAAAAAGTTAATACAACGTTTCAGACCAACTGTCCTTAATCATGTACATGATTAAGGACAGTTGGTCCGAAACGTTGTATTAACTTTTTGGCTTAAATAAAAATCTTTTTACACAGTGCTGCTGCAGCCTGAACTTTCTATTGATTATTGGGTTTTTGGTATGGACCCTGGCAGCTTGCACGGATAAACAACCTCACAGAGTGCTGAACAGTAACCTGCTGCTGAAAATCTTATTAAAGATAGCTATTTAAGAGCAAGGAATATTAACAGAAGAGAAATACTGATACCTAGTGTAACTAAAAAACAACCAAAGGGAACTGGCCTAAAATGCCCTGCCTTCATTACCCAATACAACTCAGAACATGAGTGATTAGACAAACATTGAACAAACATTGGCCTATAATATAAAAAGATCCCTATCTAAAGATAATCTGGAAAAGAATCCCAAACTAGTCTATAGGAGCGCACCAACTCTCAAGCAAAGGTTAGCTCCTAGCAAGGTAGCGGTGTCCAAAAAGAAAAGCCTACATAGTTCAAATCAAAGTAAGACAGTGCTAGTTAACAAGGGCAAAATAGGATCATATACATGCAATAAAAGTCGTTGTTACATGTGCAATCATATTTCACATGGCTTTAAAAACATCATATGTCATACCACAGGGGAAATTATTGATATAAAAACACACATTAACAGTGGTACAGACTTTGACATCTATGTTTTAAACTGCAAGTGTGGCCTACAATACTTAGGCCGTACCTGCAGAAAGATTCGCACCAGATGGAGCGAATACTCTAGAAACATCAAAAGCTGTTGTAGGAAACATGGTGTCTCCAGACACAGTACCATACAACACAATGGCAACAAAAATTGTTTCCAGATTACACCTTTAGAAAGTATCCCTAGCTTTGTGGCATATAACAGATACACACGTTTACGCCAGAGGAAAACATACTGGATCTATCGTTACCAGTCACTGTTTCCCTCTGGCTTAAATAAAGTGATTGATCTGGCTGCATTTTAGATATCAATCAGATATCAAATTCTAGTGTATGATTCTTTTGATATAGTTGCAGAACCTGCAAGTTTAGGAATATGGATATTAGGTTATATTTGGTTTGTTTTTGTATTAGTCACCTATATCGATCTATCACGCTCCACCTATAGTACAATAACAGAATCAGAATGGGGGGACATTAACAGATTAATACTACACATGTATGTTATATAATATACACAAGGACGTGATTTTATCTATAAATTTTCCTACATTACATCTATCAAGAATAGTTCACAAGTAGTAGGCACTATAAGGATTAGAATTTATTTATCACCATATTTTACTCTATCATTAGGGATGCATCACGTAAATATAATCATATAATTATATAATATGGCTTATCAGAATCACTTCTAAAAGATACAGAATCATTCACTAAAGTAATTGCTATACATTAGCATCAATTGAGTAAGAAAACATAACAGTTAAAATAAGACAACATAGGTTATTACACAGTGATTGTTTACACATAGCACTATCTATGCACATTATTAAACACAAATGATCAGAATCACTTCTAATAGATACACACACACACACACACACACACACTAAAGCAGCCAATGGCCTCTAGTTATCAAGCCGTCAACCGCAAATACGCTGGAATTCCGCAGCGTATTTGTGGCGAGGCTGATTTGCCATAGTTATCAAGCCCTACAGCCCGGCAAAAGTAAAATTTAGTGACGTAACATACGATCCGCCGGACTCAGTCCAACACAGATCGATGGTTACATCACTACAGATGTTCCGAACACAAGTTCGGCACAATCTGACTACTTTTGGAAGTTATCAAAGAACAACCAGGTACGCTCGCCACTATTCCAGCCCAGCGTACCTGGTTTTCAATCCGCCGCCCTGGAGGCGGCGGATCGCATATGAATCAATGGGAATCTGACAGCAGCGAGAGCTCATGTTCGCTGCCCGATACCCCATTGATTTGTATGGGAAGTGTCTGCACTAACATGTACCCCGAGTCTAAACACCCCTAATCTGCCCCCCTACGCCGCCGCCACCTACTTTATACTTATTAACCCCTAAACCACCGCTCCCGGACCCCGCCGCAACTATAATAAATATATGAACTCCTAAACCATCGTTTCTGGACCCCGCCGCCACCTACATTATACTTATTAACCCCTAATCTGCCACCCCCTATACCGCCGCCACCTACATAAAGTTATTAACCCCTATCCTGCTGATCCCAGACCCTGCCGCAAATAAATTAATTGTTTAACCCCTAAACTGCCGCACCCGGAGCCCGCCGCCACCTACATTACATTTATTAACCCCTATCCTGCCCACCCTACACCGCCGCCACCTACGGTACATTGATTAACCCCTAATCTACCCCCCCTACACCGCCGCCAATATATTAAATGAATTAACCCCTAAACCTAAGTCTAACCCTAACCCTAACACCCCCATAACTTAAATATTATTTAAAATAATCTAAATAAATATTCCTATAATTAAATAAATTAATCCTATTTAAAACTAAATGCTTACCTATAAAATAAACCCTAAGATAGCTACAATATTATTAATAATTACATTGTAGCTATTTTAGGGTTTATTTTTATTTTACAGACAACTTTGTATTTATTTTAACTAGGTACAATAGCTATTAAATAATTAATAACTATTTAATAGCTACCTAGTTAAAATAACTTCAAATTTACCTGTAAAATAAATCCTAACCGAAGTTACAAATACACCTAACACTACACTATCAATAAATTAATTAAATCAATTAACTACAATGATCTAAATTAAAATACAATTAAATAAACTAAACTATATTGCAAAAACAAACAAACACTAAATTACCAAAAATAAAAAAATATTACAAGAAGTTTAATCTAATTAAACCTAATCTAACCCCCCTAATAAAATAAAAAAGCCCCCCAAAATAATAAAATTCCCTATCCTAAACTAAATTACAAAGTAATCAGCTCTTTTACCAGCCCTCAAAAGGGCTTTTTGCGGGGCATTGCCCCAAAGTAATCAGCTCTTTTACCTGTAAAAAAAAGAAATACAATACCCCCCCAACATTACAAACCACCACCCACACACCCCTACTCTAAAACCCACCTGATCCCCCCTTAAATAAACCTAACACTACCCCCTTGAAGATCTCCCTACCTTGAGCCGTCTTCACCCAGGCGGGCCGAACTCTTCATCCGATCTGGTCACAAGTGGTCCTCCAGCCGGGCAGAAGTCTTCATCCGATCAGAGCAGAAGAGGTCCTCCATCCAGCAGAAGTCTTCATCCAAGCGGCATCTTCTATCTTCATCCTTCCGGCGATGAGCGGCTCCATCTTGAAGACCTCCGGCGCAGAGCCTCCTTCCAGCACAACGGACTATTTATTTTATTAGGGGGCTTAGATTAGGTGTAATTAGATTAAACTTCTTGTAATATTGTTTTATTTTTGGTAATTTAGTGTTTGTTTTTTTTGTAATATAGTTTAGTTTATTTAATTGTATTTTAATTTAGATCATTGTAGTTAATTGATTTAATTAATTTATTGATAGTGTAGTGTTAGGTGTATTTATAACTTAGGTTAGGATTTATTTTACAGGTAAATTTTTAATTATTTTAACTAGGTAGCTATTAAATAGTTATTAACTATTTAATAGCTATTGTACCTAGTTAAAATAAATACAAAGTTGCCTGTAAAATAAAAATAAACACTAAAATAGCTAATGTAATTATTAATTATATTGTAGCTATCTTAGGGTTTATTTTATAGGTAAGTATTTAGTTTTAAAAAGGATTAATTTATTTAATTATAGGAATATTTATTTAAATTAATTTAAATAATATTTAAGTTAGGGGATGTTAGGGTTAGACTTAGGTTTTGGGGTTAATTTATTTAATATATTGGCGGCGGTGTAGGGGGGTAGATTAAGGGTTAATCAATGTACTGTAGGTGGCGGCGGTGTAGGGGGGGCAGGATAGGGGTTAATAAATGTAATGTAGGTGGCGGAGGGCTCCAGGTGCAGCGGTTTAGGGGTTAAACAATTCATTTATTTGCGGCAGGGTCCGGGATCGGCGCGATAGGAGTTAATAACTTTATGTAGGTGGCGGCTGTATAGGGGACGGCAGATTAGGGGTTAATAGGTATAATGTAGGTGGCGGCGGGGTCCGGGAGCGGCGGTTTAGGGGTTAATATATTTATTATAGTTGCGGCGGGGTCCTGGAGCGGCGGTTTAGGGGGTAATAAGTTTGCATTGAACCATGCAAGGTGCTAGATGCCTGACGAAACGGCAGTTGCCGAAAAATGCGTTGCAGATAGGGGGTAAAACTTGGACACCCCTATTTTAACTCACTGCTTTTGTTTTTAATGTGTTGTTTTTAAATAAACAATTTTTAAACTTAAGCACAGTTCTAGCACCTTTGTTTTTCCCATTTGAATGCTACACGGTTTGAGCTTCATATCCTTGGATCTTTCTTGTGATTCAAATGGCTGAGCAACACCTAGAGAGAGGGTGATCTGATAGACCCTGAGATATCAGCACATCACTACCAGCACAATGGTGTGCTATTGCCAAATGTGAGTAGTGAGTACCCATTTTTGGATTTTGGTTGCATCATTTCATGCTCACTTTGGTTGATCTGTACATGAGGCGCCCCTCTGTTTTGTGTTTCACTTCATAGTTTGGTTCGGATTCATCTGTGAAGTGGAAAGCAGCCACCTATACCTTGATATCCAGCGAGGCCCTTTGAATAGTGCAGAACACAGATTCTTTTGGGACTATTATTGCATAACTGTTTGCTAACAGATTCATTGGGCTCCATGTACGAAGCAGCGAAAGCTGCTCCGGAGCCTTTGCGGGGCAGGTTCGCATATGCGAGCCTGCTTCCCGCAATGTAAGAAGCAGCGGTCATTAGACCGCTGCTTCCTACACCCTACGCCACCTCTTAGGTGGCGAAGCAGAATCACCGAGAGCTCGCTCGCTCTCGGTGATTGACAGCCCCTTCAGTCGCGTGATTGGTCGCGCGACTGAAGGGGCGGGCATTACACACTCCGCTGAGTGTGTAATGATACATACGGGCAAGCGGATCAATAGATCCGCTGCCCGTGTGTAGCGGAGGCGGGCGGACAGCTTTGCGAGTTAAGAAGCTGTCCGCCCGCCTCTTAGTACATGGAGCCCATTGTTTGTATTCCTCATTGAGATAAGATCTATTATATCTGTTTAAATATTTATTTCAATATTACCACTTGGACGCCCACTCAATTGGTTTGTTTTAGTATTTTACCACATTGTTTAATTCATTTTAGCGTTTTAACTAGTGTGGTTTCCTTTAAGGGCTCAATTTATCAATCAAGGGCGGACAGTGGTGTACATATTCGCTCCTGTCCGCTTGAGCTCTCCTCTGGTGGGCAGCAATCTAACAAGATCTTTCAAAAGCAAATATAATTATTCTTCTTTGAAGCCTAGGGTAAGACTAAAAACAAATTATGGTGTAGATTCTAATCTATTGTTTGATGGGATTTCGACTGGAAAAAGACACTTTTTGGTTTTTAACGCTACCACAATAATGTTTTTTCTTCTGTTCCTCTGAGTCGCAATCACATCGTCTTACAGAAAAATGCCCTGTTTTAACGTGGAGCCCAAAATCCTCTCTGCGATTACAATCCATTTTCTCAATAACTTTCAACAGGTTTTTAAGACCATTTTACAATTCAACACCTAAAAACACTTGATATAGTTTTTTTTTTTTTTTTTACATATTTGCTATTCAAAGACAATTTGGAATAAATATATTATGTTGCACATGTGCAAGACACCTGAAAAATCCACAAATTACTTTTTAGAGCTTTATTTGCATATAAGGTTAAATTGGTTAAAGCTCAATTCATCACTATTGTATAGTTTGTCTGCAGTGGGCAAGACACACATTTACATATTTATAGTTATTTAATATGTAATTTTACTAAATTAGAAAATAGAAAGCATGACCTCAACATCTAGAAATGGCGTGTAGAAGTCACTTTCTGTAACTAGTAGCTCACACTCGCATTGTCATGATTGTCAGTTTCGGTATAGACAGTCAGCTTTATAAACAAGCTTTTATAACACATGACAGTTCAGCTTTCCAGTTTTTGTGACATTATTGAAATTTCATGCCACAAATGCGCAATCCCATTTGAAATCCTGATCATGAAGGCTCGGCTCATTTTAAAATTCCATTTGAAAGCCTGAAATTTTTCTGCTTTGTTATTGCAATAGAATGTTTTTTTTTGGTTTACAGTGTGAGAACTGTTAAAATCCAGTTTTAGAAAATAAAATAAAATTGTCAACACTTCCTTGATTTCAGAAATATATCTCACCAAACCGGGAGTAGGTGCTTTCTCTATCAATAACTGAAAATACTGAAAAAACAATACTTATAAAATATTAAAAATGTCAATGTAATCATTGAGCAAATGTGTCCAGTAACAAGTATTTAACAACTGAAAACATTTTCTCAGAAACCTTTCTATTAAAAACTTGCTTGTGGCTGTGAGATTTTAGTGCTCTCGGCAGGGCCCTCTACCCATTTGATCCCTATAAATGTTACCTTTTATAACGCCTGTGTTTATAGCGCTGCAGAATCTGTTGGCGCTCTACAAATAACCGATAATAAGAAGATAATAATTTTAGTGACCAAATCAATTTTAGATTGTAATCACGTAAAAAATAAGTTTCCCATACTGGCCAAAACCAACCGAGTTATCGGGAGACAATATCATAAAGTTTGGAATTGACACTTATTTTAGGGACATGCTTAATACAGTTAAACATTAGTACTTTCAATCTTTTTCCGTTTCATTTAATTAATAAGGCTGGTTATATTTGCTGCAGTTATTAAATTAGTCAATTGTTTTACTGGAAAAATGAAACCACACATAAAAAACTAAAAAAACAACAATTTTGGAAACAAAAAGCTAAAAGCAACTAGTTAAAGGGACATGAAAGTCATAATTAAACCTTTATGGCTCAGATAGAGCATGCAATTGCAAACCATACCTAAACAGACTCAGAAGGTGCAATGCACTAATGGGAGCTATCTGGTGATTAATAGCTACAAATGTATGTCTCTTGTCATTGGCTCGTGAAATGTGTTTAACTAGGTCCCAGTAATGCAATGCTGCTCTGGAGCTGACTTTAACTATATGGTTAACCCTTATTATTGCATGCATATAACCAATATATTAAAACATTTTCCTTTTGCATTTTTATGTCTCTTTCAATGAAAACACTAAAGACTACATTCCTTAAAAATAAATATGTTTAAACATGTCTTTATCATATATATATATATATATATATATATATATATATATATATATATATATATTAGTGAGATGAATAGGGTCCCTGTAGTAAAGTTAATTTATTTTAGACACACTGAACAAAAATAAATTCAAATGATTATGTAAGCAATTATAAGTATTAAGTCAGGCAAGGTCATAATAACATGAAAGGACTGAAAATTCTGTGCATTGGGAAATACTTGAAAATAATAGTACTATAATAATAGCTTATCATGTTTGCCCTGCATCGCAAAATGCAGACAACATACGCTGTCGGCATTTAACATTGCACAAGCATTTCTCGTGAAATGCTTGTGCAATGCCGCCCCCCTCACATTCGCGAGCAGGGGGTGTCAATCATTCTGATTGTATCTGATCAGGATTATTGCAGTCCACCGCTGCTTCTTAAATCCTGTTTCCGGCAAGCTGAAAGGCTTGCGCGTAATAGGCAGCACCCACTGCTTGATAAATGTACCCCTAAAAGTTAACACTTATTTTGTCAATATTTAAACAACTAATGAAACTTTAAAACATACATCTACAAGTTATTCTCAGACTAATCTTTTCTTTAAATGCTTCATTCTATCTTGCATTTATTTAGCATTTAATGTCCGTTTAATGTAAATAAATGTGTATGTATTTCTGTCATGCCACAATAATTGTTTTCATTCAAATTATATTTAAATAGAAGATTTGACATTTAATAGCACATAAAGAGTCTTAGATCCTTAAAGCTAGATAAGTGTAGGGTGGGGTTGCCAAGGACTTTAGTGAAACTAAAAATAAAAAAAATGTTTTCCTTTAGTAAAGCACAACCCCCAGGCCTCAAAGCTACACATTATCATTTACATGATCTTTATCCCTGAAGAAATATAAAGCTTTATTTTTATTTGAAAGCGGTCTTGCTTTTTCAAGTTTCAGCAATAAATACAAGATGAATTCTAGCACAGCCCTAATTAATTGAGATTTTTTTCCTTAATTTGATTGCAGGTTATTTTCTATAAAACTGATCAGCAGCCAAGTGTTCTTGTCAATACTTAAAGGGACATGAAACAACATTTTTCATTGTGATTCAGACAGTGCATACAAGTTTAAAATGTTTGCAATTTACTTATATTATCAAATGTACTTCTCATTGTACGTGCACATTTCTGGAGCAGTACATGGCAGGAACCACTTCTGCCACCTACTGTTCTTGCAAATGTATAGTATAAGGTAGCTATAAAACTGCTGCCATATATTGCCCCAGTCACGTGCACCCTCCTACACCTTCCTACCTGCTTTTCAACAAAGGAAAGCAAGAGAACAATTTATGTATTTATTTTTAATTTGACACTATCTTGTTCATGAATGAAATGTTTTGGGTTTTATGTCCCTTTAGCCCCCTTAAAGACAACTGATATACCCTGTACAACGGCTGCCGCTTTCACTCTGAGGGGCTAAATAGTGAAGCCCAAGACCACGCTGTTGACAAATGCCTTATGGAGTGAATCATGTAATAATAGTGCAGCGTGTCACTTCCTGTGAGACCCGTGCTTTTACAGGACTAAAAACCCCTTAACAACACAGCCGTACCCTGGTGGTGCATGTCCTTACGGGGTTAATTGAATATTTAATCATTTTCATTACTGTACACTGTGTGTTCTAGCGAATCTGCTTTATCTCTACAGTCAATAAACTTTTTGAGACAGTCAAGACTGGATTAAAAGTTCAAGTAAAGTTAAGCAGTACTATAAAATATTGAGTAAATTTCCATTTGATTTTAGAAGAATAGATTATACTATACCAGGAGAGATGATCAAGCAAGTCAATTAGTTCCAATGTTAAGCATTTTGCTGGCATATGGTTGCTTGGTCACAATCATTCACTATAAACGTGTTTGCAGGACAATCAATTTTTATTTTTTGCACACAGTTGTTAACTTTCCATATATAGGTTACCAATGGAATACTCTGATATTTACATTCAATGTTGATTATTAAAGGGACATAATACTCATATGCTAAATCACTTAAAAATTATGCAGTATAACTGTAAAAAGTTGAGAGGAAAATATCACCTGTGCATCTCTATGTAAAAAAGAAAGATATTTTACCTCACAATTTCCTCAGCTCAGCAGAGTAACTTTTGTGGAAAAAGTTATCTTCAGCTGCTGTCCAACTGCAGGTAAAAAAAATGAAGCAATGAACTGCAGCCAATCAGCATCAGCAGTGTTGAGGTCATGAACTCTTCTACTGTGAGCTCATGAAATTTCACTTAACTCTCATGAGATTTCATAAACTTCCTTAAACTGAAAAGGGAAATTACAGGAGTGTGCATGAGGCCCACTCCCTTGCCAGTCCCGGGACAGGCATACTGATTTGCTGCTTAAATTCCTTTACAATGGGGTGTGAATACTTAGGATATTTTGAGGTAAAATATCTTTCTTTTTTATATACAGATATTCAGGTAATATCTTCTAGTTAGCTTTTTACGGCTAATAAGGGATACTTATACACCTTCCATCATCTGTTTTGTATTTGAAGAGAACAGGAAAAAGAAAATCATACAAATGTGTCTCATCCTATGTGCCACTGATCAGTGAATATGGGCCAGAAGAGGCCTATTAGGTCAACATAATTATGTTAAAGTCCAGCAGGTATATTATGGGTCCAACAAACTAATACTGTTAAAAAAACAGCTAGCAATAGTAATAATTTAGATATTCCTAATGAATTCAGCTGGTTTCTCAAATTAACCAAAATGTTATCTATTCGTGGGGTTGATAACAATCTTGTAGAAAGTTTAGAAAATTAATTATTTACAAAATTCCATAGACTTTAATAGGGATTTTTTTTTTGTAGAAAATCATTAGATAAACATTTGTGCCAATCAAAGCAATCAATAGGAAAATGAACACTCACATTACCCTGTAGAATAGCACACACAATAGAACACATAGGCAAGAGACACTGCTGCTCCAGAAATTAAATGTACCTCCTATTCATTTACAAAGTCACAGCACTTGCAAAAAAAAAAACAAGCAGAAATGACTTTCAAAATGTTTTGAGATACAGTATGTAAAATATCTCAATATTATAATTGAGATCATGTATACGATATGTTGCATTAAAGGGACATTATACACTCATTTTTTCTTTGCATAAATGTTTTGTAGATGATCTATTTATATAGCCCATAAAGTTTTTTTTAAGTTTTTATTTATAGTTTTGCTTATTTTTAAATAACATTGCTCTGATTTTCAGACTCCTAACCAAGTCCCAAAATTTTAGCAGAATACCTACTCCAGCTTGCTCCTGTTTGTGTAAAGGGTCTTTTCATATGCAAAAGAAGGGGGGGGGAGTATCTTATTTCCCACTTGCAGTGGGCTTTCCAGCTACCATTTCAACAGAGCTAAACTGAGAGCTTTTAAGTAAGTTTTTGAACAGTTTTATCCTGGATTTTTATATCAGCATCTATTAGATGCATTAATATGAAAATTTGTGTATACTGTCCCTTTAAAGAAAGGAATTTTAAAATGTATTACACTTGTTTTTAATAAAATTATAACTGTTTTAAATAAATATATTTTTGATTTACCTGTGCATCAATTATTTATAATATTTATTTTCTGAGTTTTGACATAAATTTAAAGTAGCTTTTACTATGTTTAAATCTTGATCTTCTACATGCACAATTGAACATTTCTAAGTTGAATGGACTAACAGCTTGTTAAACCTTTGTATTCTATGATGTAGCACAAATATACACACACACAAATATATATATCTTACTCCTGTTCCAAAGAAGTCATTTCCGGCTCATTAGGAAGGCAGCCAGCTCTGGTTGCAATGGAAAAGAGAATAAACAATAATAAACATGACTTTTGATAGTGTTTTTGAACAAACAGCAATTCATGCAAAATCATGCAAATGATTTTATGAGACAGAACGTTATATTTTCCATTCAGAGATAAGGTACAGAGAATGATCACACTGTGCAACTATGGCTAGTAAACGTTTTGTTGTCCATGAATGACCAGCCAAAAATGACACAACACCGATACTTCAAAATGTGATGCATGTAGATACCCAACTGTAGATATGAACAGTGCAGTTGTTTTGTTAGAATCTTACTTTATGTTATTACTTCACATGTATCTGCATTCACTGATCACAATTTTAGAGCAAAATAAAATGTATCTGACTCATAAATATATTAGAAATAATAAAAAGCTTGTGAATAACACTTTATATAAATATATCATTGTTTTACACAAATGTCAAACTCCATAAAATATTTCAACGTTAATTTTTAGCTTAATAAATCCGTAATTCAAATATTTAATTTATCAAAGATAGACTATATAACTTTTTATAAAGTAATTAGGAATCGATTTAGGAGTATGCGGAAAGCAGATACATTCAAGTGTTTGTTAGCTTTGTTATCTTAATTGTTTATTATGAATAATGAAATGAGACTCTCTTCCAGATATTTTGCTTTTTTTTTTACATTTTGCCTCAGGGTAGAAGAACTAATCAATACATAACTCGCCTCTACATAATGCACATTAAAACTTTCTTCTTTATTCCTGAAATCTAGTCATTCTTTTTTATTTATTTATTTTTTAACAAATAAACTAACCAATCCAGAGATTAGTACATACTATAAATCCAGAGGATCACTGACCATTTCAGCAAAGTGGGAAATATTCCTCCTAGTGGGAATTATATATCAATATGCAATAATTAATTTCATTTAATTATTTATATAATGCTATTCTCTCAGGGCTCACAGTGCTTTTGTGCATGGCCTATATATAGATGAATTTCAGCACTTAATGTACAATTTTTATCAAACTTTAAAGGAACTGAGCACAAGTACCTTTTAGAATGCAAAGTAGGGGCACTGGATTGTGGACTAGTGTTACATTATTGCTAACTATAGTACCAGTATATTTAATACGCTTAGTGGACTCAGAAACCAAACAAAATTTAAATGCAATTTCACAGAATGAAGTTTAAAGCTCACCTGACATAGAAAAACTGTCTGTATGTCAGTGACAAATCAGTGTTTTGAGAACCAACAGACTTTACTGTTGGAAATAAAATAAGTAGACTCTAATATAATAATATCCATAGGTTTTTATAATTAATGGGGATAGAGTGTAGACAGACAATACATAATTATGGTGTCTACATGTAAACATGAGGAAATGTCTTCTAGTAAAATGATTGTTTTCTTTATTGAGAGCATCAGAAGTATCCCCTTTTCACATCTTGAGGTACTGGCAAAATATTATAGTGTACGATTACGACAACATCTGGCTACAGGCTATGGCTTGTGCTGACTATTTAATGTCTTGGAACAAGCAACAGCAGGGTGGAGAACATATCACTACATTATACCCAGAGTGCTCGTCATACTGGGATCTGAGCTAGACAGGGAGTGTTACTTTGTGAGATTTACTAATTGATGCCAATTTAATCACTAATGATGGTTAAGTGGTTAGACTCTGCTGGTGCCACAAAGCCAAGTGGTCTGTCATGCAATAAAGAAATCATAAACTAGTTTTACCTTTTCCTTTAACTAAATACATAGGCTTTTGTGGGAAAAAATAAAATAGAAAATAAGAATTTAATTTTCTACAAAACTTTATCAAATTTCTAATACAATTAGCAAGTCAACCTGTTTGTTGCATTTTTATTTTTTAATCATCTCAGACACGATATTGAAATCAGCATTGATTTTTTTTTCATTTCTGCATTATGCATATTGTTTAGCATATTGAGAGCAAATGGATATTCAAATCCTGACGAGAATTTTTTTTTTAAAAGAAACCTTATTGAGGCAATTGGTTATGGTTGTAGGACAGGGGTGGCAAATCTTTATTGAGAGTATGTGCCAAATTGGAAATAATCTTATAATAAGTCACTAAATGGAGCATGGTAGCTTTTTAACTTTTACATTGACATTACAGAAATTAATTAATATGCATTTTTCTTTTAAATCCATATTATATATAAACGTTTAAAACATAGATGCTGATATATAGAGTAGGTTCATAAGAAAAAAATAATGAAGCACTACAATTACAACCAATGAATACACGCGGTATGGTATTAGCCTAGAGGTTGTGCGCCAGCAAGTTTGCTCATGACATAGGTTTGCCACCCCTGGTGTAGGATGAACAACACATTGATGAACACGCTACATGTTATACCTATTACATGATGGTAACACACACATTTAATAAAACCTATCTCAAATGAAGAATGGGTATCTTACTTGGCAGATTCAGTTTCTTGTAGTTCTTCATCCAGTCTGCATTAATAATAATTTCATGATATAAAAAATAATGGGGAGGGGGGGAAGCAGGCAAAGCATGAGAAAAAGCAAAGCGTAAGCAGAGCAAGATGTTTGCTGCATTTAGAACAGTTTTACATGTTATTTTACAATGTCTAGATAACAAAACATGTTTAGATTACCTTACTAATGTATTGCTAATACTAGATCAGTCTTAAACAATAGATGTAAATCAAACCTTTTGTTAACACTGTATAAAGTCTTACAGAATACTAAAACTGTAACATGAAGATGATCACATTTTATTTCATAGTTTTTGAGTTTTCATCAATGGTCCTGCAATTAAAAAAGGTTATGGAAGTCAGACTCCAAAAACATTTATTTGCACTATGAACTCTGTGAGAAGCCATGTTTATCTAACATATTACACACAAAGGAATCATTTGTGTAACCTGTATCAAACAAATATTGTTTTATAGATTATTCTCTAGCAAGTCACCACCTAGGAACAGCCACTTCTAGCCCAATTGTGCTTTTCACAGAGGAGAACTTTCTTGAACTATTTCTGTCTGATCCCACCAAAAAAAGGACAGTCCAGACCCAAAATACCAGGCTATCTACTTGTAAATGAGGGGCAACTCATAAAACTCATATGCAGTAAGTGTCCCATAAGCCATAAACCATTTGAGTTATATGCAGCACTGTTATGTTATTGTCTGCCTGACGTTTTGTATATGCACAATAACCTGAATACTTTATATTTGATGGTCATCATTTGAATATAGGGGTACCCCACTTAGTATCACTTTGTAATCCTGATTCTGTCACATGTATTTTATAATTAAGAATATATAAACGCCTGTTCTTTTTGCTTGCAGCATCTGGAGTGGTCTTTCTCTGTGTCACAGTCGTTATTGCAATTTTAGCTTTACATAGGTAGTGCTGGACATAATCTACTGATTACCTCTGTTTGTCTTTAATTTAGGTTTTTTGATTACTGTGCACAGGGGAAGCCCTTAATATATTTTTAATAGGGCTTTTCTATAACCTATTAGCTTTAAATATTAACCCTATGAGCTGGACTTTTCGTACAAATATAGAGTATATATTTATATTAGATAGCAATAAATAGATAAATCAAGGTAAGTAGATGGTCTAAAACTGTTTCAATAATAAAACAAAAAAGGCAGGGCTCATGTTTATTTTTTCCTTTGTTTTCCCTTTGCTATAAATAATCCCCTCTGGATTTTTTCCTTCCTTTCCTGATTTAAAACCCCAGTGAATATGAACTGTGCTGTTTTCAGCTCAAGGACACCCATTACTAGTTATGCTATTATATAAATGAAAGCACAGAAAAAAAGAGAAAAATAGTGAATAATATTTACCAATAACCATAGTAGCATAACAAATTATATTTCTTGTCTTAAAGGGAAAAATGCTGCTATGAAGTGCAAAAGATCCACTTTCTAATTTTGTATAATACATTTTGGGCCAGATTATGAGTAGGGCGCTTTACAAGCGAAAAGGGGTTTATTGCGGCTGTTTGGGCGCATCGGATGTAGCGCTTGTATTACAGGTTGAAAGTAAACGTGATTGTTTGAGCACAATTGAACTTAATGCACGTTGGTATATCGCGTCCCCAGAGCCCTGGTAATCTGTTTTGCAAAATGTTTATATTTGTGTACATTTGTATTTATATGTGTATATATGTATTTATATGTGTATATATGTATTTATAGACATATATACACATATCAACACTTGAATACATATGTACTGTATACATATATAGTCATATATAGAAGTGCATTGGAGCCCTTTGCAGTTAAGTAGATGAAAACATGAAAAGCATATTTATGCAATTTTAATTTTTTTAAAGTGTTATGCTATCTATTTACTGTAAATATTTCACATTTTAATATTCTGCAAATAGCAGAATATTTTCTATGTATTTTAAGTAGATATCCCTATATATATCTGTATACATCTATGCATATCATCATATATATATATATATATATATATATATATATATATATATATATATATATATATATATACATAGGTATAGCTATATATTTTAGCAATAAAACATCAGATATGTAGAAATATGTATTTATGAATAAATAGAACCTATTCTGCTATGTGAAGAACATTGGAATGTGAAATATTCATATTTTCATGTCGGGTTAGCACACTTGAGAATATGCGATCGGGTTTGCGCGCAAGTAGGGTGTTAGGATTTCTTCACACTTTTTTGCTTCACTGACTTCTATGGGGTAATACGTTTACGTGTTCACAATATTAAAAGTTCGGCTTTTAGCGTGCTTCAGGTTAGCACGTGAGCGAAAACTTTTTACTTTCAACTTGTATTATGAGCACTACCCATCGCTTCTAGTGCACAAGCCGGGGCATTAAATACTGCTCCACTTGTAATCTGGCCCTTTATCAACAGAGCCAGAATGGGACGAAAATTAAAAAAAAAAAAAAAAAAAAAGGTTATTGTAAATAAAATTAAATATCCTAGAATCTGTCATAGATTTCAATTACAGTTCTCTAAATGTAAGCGCTAATTTAAATTAAATTAATCCTACTGACCTTGTGATTAAATAAATGTCAGTACTGAGACGTGAATACTGTATACTCACATTTGACTCAGATCTTTCTTTCACTCCTCACAATAAGTCCTTGGTTAAAGCCTGCCGCTTCCAGCTCAAAAACATCTCTAAAATTAGACACTTCCTTACAGAAGACACAACTAAGATTTTAATCCACTCTCATTCTTTCCCGCCTTGATTACTGCAACTCTGTCCTCTTTGGTCTCCCCACCTGCCGCCTAGCTCCTTTACAATCCATAATGAATGCCTCTGCCAGGCTCATCTTCCTTACACGTCACTCTTCATCTGCTGCACCTCTCTGCCAATCCCTTCACTGGCTCCCTCTTGCCTCCTGGATCAAACACAAAATTCTCACTCTGATATACAAAGCCCTCAACTGCACTGCTCCCCCCTATATCTCAGACCTTGTCTCCAGATACTCTCCCTCCCGTCCCCTTCACTCTGCTCATGACCTCCTACTCTCCTCCTCTCGTTACCTCATCACACTCCCGTTTACAGGACTTCTCTAGACTGGCTCCCATCTTGTGGAACTCTCTACCTCGCTCCACAAGACTCTCCCCTAGTTTTGAAAGCTTCAAGCGCTCCCTAAAGACTCTACTGTTCAGGGATGCATACAACCTACGCTAACTTTTCTTTATACCAGTTCCTCTCCTCCATTGCTATCCCCTGAACCCCCTTAGCATGTAAGCCTAAGAGTCCAGCTGTTTGTAGATCACCTTCTTAAGAGCTGACTACAACAGTGCAACTCTTGGCAGGGCCCTCTACCCATTTGATCCCTATACTCTGCCTTTGTTTATAGCGCTGCAGAATCTGTTGGCGCTCTACAAATAACCAATAATAATAACAACAATGGTATCTGATTGCATTGAATACACAGAAACGTTGTACACATGTCAGAATATGATTTGTAGTACACTACTTCAGAACACCATAGAGTATTTCTCTTTTGGACAACATATTCCAGTGCTTTACTTTATTCTCTGTGGTCTTTTATATTTGTTACATATTTGCTTTTGTCCGTGTAGATATTTTCTGAAATAATTGCATTTATGTTTGTATTATTATTAATACTACTACTACTAATATAAATAATAATTTAGGTGACTTACTATAACTACATGCTTTTCACTTTGATTCCACAGGACACAGTTTTCTCTGTTGTATTTTTTTATAGGAATAAAAAGACAGCTCTAAATTCTAGCAAAACGTGGATTACATTACACAAATAAAAATTACACCCAAAGACCTTAGTTCATAGTGAATTATAGTCAATTATTATTTTGTATTTCATTTTCATTACTATTTAATATGAAGTAATTAAAATTTGATTGTATGATTTCCTATTTCTCCTTAGCAAATGATAAACGAAAATGAATAACCTTATAATGCTCTGGAGTCCACCCTGATAAAATCAAAATGGCCAGCTAAGAACAGCTCACTGAACCCAATAAGGCTTAGGTTTCCATATGGTATATAGCCATAGTCCATGTCAATGTCATTTAAGTGGAGTATTTTTACAGTTTAAATGATTTAATGTTTTTTTTCAAGCGCGAAATTAAGGTTTTTTAAGCATACTTTTGCAGGGAAGTAGACAACATGCTTAAAGCATAGAAAGCAAAAAAAAAACAAAAAACATTCTGTTATTCGAATGCTGTTACTTAAGCTGCAGCCACAGGAAAGTTAAGGGTATATTTTGCCACATCAGTTTCCAAGCTTTATGTTTTGAAAGTTGATCTCCTCAGTAATTATAGTAAAAGTTAATTGGTTTTATGTATTTATTATGTAATCATCTCCTATGAAACACACTATATATATATATATATATATATATATATATACACAGTATATATATATTTATATATATATATATATATATATATACTGTATATATATATACTGTATATATAACATTTTATACAAATTTACAATACTGTTGAGATCACAACCAATTAAAGGCTTAGTAACTATTAGCTAGTAGCAAGGACTGCTTTAATTTACCTCACATTTCTTGGAAAACATCTTGTTTCCTCGTACCTTACAAGAGAAAATGTATAATGATGCAGTTCTGTATAATGTTATGCAGATAAATTACAGAAAATAAGACTTACAAATGATATATGGCTAAGACATACAGTGAACTGTGGTCAACTTTATATCTGAATCAGATTAATATTTTTTCAGTATAGCAAATAGTATAGATTTAATATTAAACAAAATATTTTATATTTTTAGTAAATAAAAATGTAAATAAAACATTTATCTGAGTTCAGCCATTTAAAACATAACAAAAGGACTTGTGATTAGAAGTGAATAGAGTCTGTGTGCTCGGCTTGTCAGGACATAAAAACTGAAAGCTGAAATTGTAAAACCACATTTAAAGTTTAATTGTAATATATATACAGTATATATAAATAAATATATATATATATATATATATATATATATACATATATATACACATACACACACACACAGAAATGTGGTCTGCAAATTGCTTTAACATAGAGATACATATTTATTCACACATCATACATGTCTAAATATGTATATGTATGTATAAATATATATATTTATATATATATATATATATATATATATATATATATACATACACACACACACACACACAGACTCACTGGCCACTTTATTAGGTACACCTTGCTAGTACTGGGTTGGACCCCCTTTTGCCTTCAGAACTGCCTTAATTCTTCGTGTCACAAATTCAACAAGGTGTTGGAAACATTCCTCAGACATTTTGGTCCATATTGACATGATAGCATCACGCAGTTTATGCAGATTTGTCAGCTGCACATCCATGATGCAAATCTCCCGTTCCACCACCTCCCAAAGGTGCTCTATTGGATTGAGATCTGGTGAATGTGGAGGCCATTGGAGTTCAGTGAACTCATTGTCATGTTCAAGAAACCAGTTTGAGATTATTTGAGTTTTGTGACATGGTGCATTATCCTGCTAGAAGTAGCCATTAGAAGATGGTTACACTATAGTCATAAAGGGATGGACATGGTCAGCAACAATACTCTGGTAGGCCCTGGTGTTTAAACAATGCTCAATTGGTACTAAGGGGCCCAAAGTGTGCCAAGAAAATATCCCCCACACCATTACACCACCACCACCAGCCTAAACCATTACAAGGCAGGATGGATCCATAATTTCATGTTGTTGTATGCCAAATTCTGACCCTACCATCTGAATATCGCAGCTGAAATCGAAACTCATAAGACCAGGTAATGTTTTTCCAATCTTCTATTGTCCAATTTTGATGATCCTGTGAAAATTGTAGCCTGAGTTTCCTGACAGCTGACAGAAGTGGCACCTGGTGTGGTCTTCTGCTGTTGAAATCCATCTGCTTCAAGGTTTAACGTGTTGTGTGTTCAGAGATGGTATTCTGCATACCTTGGTTGTAACAAGTGGTTATTTGAGTTACTGTTGCCTTTCTAGCATCTTAAATCAATCTGCCCATTCTCCTCTGACATCAACAAGGTATTTTGGTCCACACAACTGCCGCTCACTGGATATTTACTCTTTTTCTGACCATTTTCTGTAAACCCTAGAGATGGTTGTGCATGAAAATCCCTGTAGATCAGCAGTTTTTAAAATACTCAGACCAGCCCGTCTGACACCAACAAACATGCCACTTTCAAAGTCACTTAAATCCCCTTTCTTCCCCATTCTGATGCTCGGTTTGAACTTCAGCAAGTCGTCTTCACCACGTCTAGATGCCTAAAATGCATTGGGTTGCTGCCATGTGATTGGCTGATTAGCAATTTGTGTTACCAAGCAATTGAGCAGGTGTACCTAATAAAGTGGCTGGTGACTATATATGTGTATATATATATATATATATATATATATATATATATAATTCCCCCAGGTATCTGCACTCTCACTGCTAAATAGTCAACAACCAGGGTGCTTAGTCAGAATTAAATTTCAATAGTAAGCAAATAGACTGCACTCGCTGGATTAGTGAAATAATAATACATTTATTTTATTATAGTGACGTTTCAAGGTCCACAGATCCCTTTGTTAGACCAGTCATCATAGTGAAAAAACATAGTGGTTTAATACCCTAAAGCCCCTCCCCCTGTGTTTGAAAATTGTGCCAAAAAGTAACCCTGTAGTCATGGTGATTTTCATCAACATTAAACATTGTTAAAAAACAACTTGTCAAGTGATTAAAGTGAAAGTCAATCCTAGCTTTGTACAAACCCTAGGATTGACTATTGAAACAAATAAAGGGGACTTTCATTCATGAAGTATAAGATACTTCGTGTAGAAAGATCCTTTATTTGTTTCAACCGATCGCCGTTCTTAGCTGCTACAACAGCCCACGGCTAAAAAAATTTTTGCTAAGAGGTGACGTTTTCATGGGAGCCGGATTTACTGCACGGCTATTGGCTAAGAGGTGAAAACGTCACCTTTTAGCAAAAATTTTTTTAGCCGTGGAACGGCAATCGGTTGAAACAAATAAAGGAGCTTTCTACATGAAGCATCTTATACTTCATGAATGAAAGTCCCCTTTGTTTCAATAATCAATCCTAGTGTTTGTACAACGCTAGGATAGACTTTCACTTTAAGTACATACATCAATCTGTGAATAGCAAGATTAATTCATACCCCTATTGTGACAGCAAAAATGATACAGACCCCTATTAACAAGTGAATAGGTATCCAAATCTATAGATGTTCATACTCCTATGCAAAAATGCAGTGTATGCCCAGTGTATGTACAACCTGTTTATCAGGACTTAACTACAGTATATCTCCCATGGGACTTCAAATAATAAATCCCTATCTGCCACATTTGTAGCTGTCTTAACATCATATTTGTTTATTTTTTTTATAATCAACTGATCAAACCGGAGTTATAATTAACACAGTGAGCAATGTCAGTTGTTTATGTGGTTTTAAAGCTGATAGCTGATCTAGAACTCACAGGCTTGCCCGGATGGATGTAGCATCAGTCTCCATTATAGTGTTGCAAAAGAAAATTGTTGCACTTACCTTCAAGCGCTCATAATGGGCCCGCTAGTTAGCCTATGGTAGTGAAAGGAATTGGGTCCTGTCTATTCTGAACTACACCGTCGTTACGCTTAGCCACCGCATGGCTAAATAACATACTGCTAGGCGTATCCAGCATATTGTAGGCTACTCTAACTGGATGTGGTGCCTGTCACTTATACACTCCCTCATGTGCCGCATACTGAACGGCGCTCAGGGCTGGCATATATCTAATGATCAATTCAAGAAAGCATATCCCTGCCAGTGCTGTTTGACATTTAGTCATGTTATTCCCTAATATACTGAACTATTATCTGATAATCATTTTATTAAATTTGTATTACAGCGCAATTGTTTTAGGTTGAGATATTTTTAGCAATTATACAAAATATGTCCCATTATATCCTAATTTATTTTTAGATCAGTTCAAAGATTAATTTTTTTAGATGATATTATTATATGGGATGGTCCTATACATTAACCAGAATTATTTTAAATATATCAAACATAATTGTCTTAATGAGAATTTTATGGGAACAGTGCAGCAAACTATAAATTACCGTAGTTTTAGATCAAATTTTTGTTTCATTCAATAACAATTTTAGGTAATCTGTGGATTATAAAAATATACCTAAATCCTAAAAGGCAGTAAACTAATTTTTTACATTTAAAGTATATGTACAAACAAAATTCAATATGTGTAGGATGTGACACATTTTAAAGTTTATGTGACAGGAGAGTTATACATTAATACAATGTATTACATGGCGGTTGTTATTTATAGTATATTTGCACATATATCTTCTAGTATGTAAAATGCATACTATATAACCATTTGTTCCAGAAATTGTTTTAACTTTATGCTCTTGATAAAGGCTTCTTTTAGCCAAAACGCGTTGAGATGTATTTTAAATAAAACCTGAAGCTGCACCTGAAGACACCTTTGTGATGATTTTAATAAAAGGCTTATTTTAAATGCAATCTTGTGAGTATAACCAGTTTGTGTGCCTACCACATTGTCTGAAATCTGCTACACTGTTGTGAGCTCTTTTATTTTGGAGGTGAAAGCAACAAGGTTGACTCAGAGGACGTGGGCAGCTTGGTTCCATGGAGGTGACACAGCGCAGCCAATTTCAACACTTTCCATTTTTATAATTGTTTGTAAAAGTTCTGGGATTTTTATTATTTTGTTAAGTTATTATTTCTAACCATATTTAAATAAAAAAAAATAGAAAAATTTAAAATGGTGCTAATTTGGGTATTTATTGTGTACTTATGTTAAAAAAACATGATTAATAATAATTTTTAAATAAAATATTAATTAGGAATTTTAAATTTTAACCTTTAAGGCAACAGTAGTGTTACAAACTGAGCAGGTTCCAACAATTCAGCTTCTGTTTATCCGTGGTGCAATGGAACTTGTAGATTATAAATAGAACATAACAACAGATACCGCCAGGTGTTTGAAAGCAACAGCAGTGATGCACCTGTTAAAACAAGATTTTGGCACAAAATGGAGAGTAGCTTTGCCATTCAGTTCTGGTATGTAACTGTTTACTACAGATGTCTGTATATATTCTGTAATACCATAAGGAGTGTACACTCATTATTTATATGGCATTTTACTTAATAATCATAGAACAAGAATCGGTTGGGCATTTATAAAGAACATGCATTGTCCAATGCATAAAAGGGATAACTGCAGAATACATCCATGGTCTCCAGTATCTCTGGAGTAGGGGTGGAAACCCAATTCTCAGGGGTAAAATACAGTAATAGAAGGGCATATTAATTATTCATTTATATTAAAAATTATTTTTTTAATATGCTTAACTAAACATTTTGGATCAGATTACAAAAGGAACAGTATTTAACGCTTCCGCTCAAGCGTTAACTTCGTTAGAAGTAAGCTTTTTGCGCATGTCGGGTTGTGCTCATATTATGAGTTGAAAGTAAACTGTTTTGCTTGTGCACTAACCCGACAAGTGTAAAAAGCCAAATTAACAATATTGCATGCGAGTGATAACCTATTTTTCCTCAGAAGTCAATGGACCAAAAAAGCTAAAAAAAAAACAACTTATTTGCGCGCAAACCTGATTGCATATTCTCAAGTGTGCTAACCCGACATGACAATTTGAATATTTATGAGTGTAACTTTACTTTTTTATATATTTTGATGTGTTTTGTGCCACTTTTTTATTTTGCAAAACAGTTAACCAGAGCTCTGGGGATGCGCTAGCCCAGCAGGTGTTAACTTAAATTGCGCTCAAGTGACCGCCCTTACTTTCAACTTGTAATACGAGCGAAACACCCAACGTGCACAAACACCCATGATGAACTGCTTTTAGATTGCGCTTAAATGTTAGCACTCCACTCGTAATCCCTTTATGGGTAAGTTAAAGCTTGTGTTTAATGGCTGCTTAAGTAGGCTATGTACACTTTTTTTAGTTAGGTCAATCAAAAGAAGATTCTATAAAATGTATAATCGTATTGTTTAGTTTTTTAACCTTGAAAGATGGGTGCTTCTTTGCTGAAAATACCACTTTGTAAAGTGATACTAATTCCAAACTTTTCCTTTAATGATTCAAATAGAGCATGCAATTTTAAACAACTTTCTCTTTTACTACTATTATCAATTTTTCTGCATTCTCTTGATATCTTTATTTGAAAAGCAGGATTGTAAAGCTTAGGAACCAGTCCATTTTTGGTTCAGAACCTGGGTTACCCTTGTTTATTGGTTGGCTGAATGTAGTCACCAATAAGAAAGCGCTATCCAGGGTGCTGAACCTAAAATGGGCCGGCCCCAAAGCTTAACAATCCTGCTTTTCAAATAAAGATAGCAAGAGAACGAAGAAAAATTGATAATAGAAGTAAATTAGCAATGGATAATAAATTGCACAATACATGAATATTATTCTTGAAAAAAAAAAATGTACCTAGTCATTTTCATTAAAAAATAAAATACAATTGCTGCTGCATAAATTATTATTATTTTGTTTATAACTTCCCTTAAACGTTACCTTTTATTGGATATTAAACTTTTATTTTAACAAGTAAAGAGTAAATAAAAGATGTTCTTGAAAAAAATGACCAGCTTTCACTAAACACGTAGCAGTTGATGGGCTTGCAAGAGACTGAAAGACATACTACCCAATATAGGGCTCGATTGTGCAGCTTGTTATTCAAATTGTTTTCCCACTATGGGTTAGATTACGAGTAGAGCGGTAGTTTGCACTTGCGCGTTAACTCTGCTCGACTTCGGCTTTTGCATGCATTTGGTTGTGTGCGTATTACAAGTTGAAAGTAAAAAGTTTTTGCTTGTGTGCTAACCTGACACATGCAAAAAGTTGAAATTTGAATATCGCAACCGCATTAAGGTATTCCCCTATACAGGGAGTGCAGAATTATTAGGCAAATTAGTATTTTGACCACATCATCCTCTTTATGCATGTTGTCTTACTCCAAGCTGTATAGGCTCGAAAGCCTACTACCAATTAAGCATATTAGGTGATGTGCATCTCTGTAATGAGAAGGGATGTGGTCTAATGACATCAACACCCTATATCAGGTGTGCATAATTATTAGGCAACTTCCTTTCCTTTGGCAAAATGGGTCAAAAGAAGGACTTGACAGGCTCAGAAAAGTCAAAAATAGTGAGATATCTTGCAGAGGGATGCAGCACTCTTAAAATTGCAAAGCTTCTGAAGCGCGATCATCGAACAATCAAGCGTTTCATTCAAAATAGTCAACAGAGTCCCAAGAAGCGTGTGGAAAAACCAAGGCGCAAAATAACTGCCCATGAACTGAGAAAAGTCAAGCGTGCAGCTGCCAAGATGCCACTTGCCACCAGTTTGGCCATATTTCAGAGCTGCAACATCACTGGAGTGCCCAAAAGCACAAGGTGTGCAATACTCAGAGACATGACCAAGGTAAGAAAGGCTGAAAGACGACCACCACTGAACAAGACACACAAGCTGAAACGTCAAGACTGGGCCAAGAAATATCTCAAGACTGATTTTTCTAAGGTTTTATGGACTGATGAAATGAGAGTGAGTCTTGATGGGCCAGATGGATGGGCCCGTGGCTGGATTGGTAAAGGGCAGAGAGCTCCAGTCCGACTCAGACGCCAGCAAGGTGGAGGTGGAGTACTGGTTTGGGCTGGTATCATCAAAGATGAGCTTGTGGGGCCTTTTTCGGGTTGAGGATGGAGTCAAGCTCAACTCCCAGTCCTACTGCCAGTTTCTGGAAGACACCTTCTTCAAGCAGTGGTACAGGAAGAAGTCTGCATCCTTCAAGAAAAACATGATTTTCATGCAGGACAATGCTCCATCACACGCGTCCAAGTACTCCACAGCGTGGCTGGCAAGAAAGGGTATAAAAGAAGAAAATCTAATGACATGGCCTCCTTGTTCACCTGATCTGAACCCCATTGAGAACCTGTGGTCCATCATCAAATGTGAGATTTACAAGGAGGGAAAACAGTACACCTCTCTGAACAGTGTCTGGGAGGCTGTGGTTGCTGCTGCACGCAATGTTAATGGTGAACAGATCAAAACACTGACAGAATCCATGGATGAGTGTCCTTGCAAAGAAAGGTGGCTATATTGGTCACTGATTTGTTTTTGTTTTGTTTTTGAATGTCAGAAATGTATATTTGTGAATGTTGAGATGTTATATTGGTTTCACTGGTAAAAATAAATAATTGAAATGGGTATATATTTGTTTTTTGTTAAGTTGCCTAATAATTATGCACAGTAATAGTCACCTGCACACACAGATATCCCCCTAAAATAGCTATAACTAAAAACAAACTAAAAACTACTTCCAAAACTATTCAGCTTTGATATTAATGAGTTTTTTGGGTTCATTGAGAACATGGTTGTTGTTCAATAATAAAATTAATCCTCAAAAATACAACTTGCCTAATAATTCTGCACTCCCTGTAGACTTCAATGAAGCGCTAAAAGTGGGGAAAAAAAACCTTAACACCAAACAAATCACGCAAACCCAATCCAGTTTTCTCAAGTGCGGTAACTTGATATGAAATATAAATATTTTGGTCATATATATATAGGAATATCTATTTAAAAATACTTAGAACATATTCCCATATGTGCAGAACATTGGCATGTGAAATATTTAAAAGTAAATACACAGTTAAACACTTCATTAAAAATGAATATTGCATAAATATGATTTGAAATGTTTTCAGCTACTTGACTGCAAAGGCCTCCAATGCACTTATATATAATATATATGTCTACATACAGTATGTGTACATATGTATTTATATGTGTACATATGTCTGTAAATACATATGTACACATATAAATACATATGTACACACATAAATATATACATACATATACGTAATTAGACATGTATATCTACGTATCTCTATGTTAAAGCCCTTTGCAGCCTTTTGTTTTCTTCTAACACTTGAGACCTTATTTCTTTGAGCCCTTATAACCTTTTATTGCAATTTTTTGATTAGACATTGTTATTATGAGTGTAACTGCACTTTTAAATGTAATTTTGATGTGTTAACCGGATCTCTGAGGTTGTGCTATCCCGACGTGCATTAAATTCAATTGCGCACAAGCGAACGCATTTACTTTCAACTTGTAATATGTGCGCTACTTCTGACACTGAAAAACCCGCGGTATACACCTTATCGCTCGTGCACCACAGTTAGTGAGCCACTCGTAATCTAGCCCAATGTGAGTGATGAGTGATTGTCTGTATGTTTCCCACACTTTTCCATCTTGTGAGTTCTTTTTAAATTGTTTGAACAAATCAGGTGCTATTGGAATATTTTCAAATTTATGATCCGTAAAAATAGAAGGTATAATGGTTTTATTTAGGTTACACTGTGAGCTCTGTAAACAATTTCTACATGTGGCCTTGACATTTACTGGTAATTTCCATTTGGATAACTGAAGAACCTGAATGCAAAGATTTGAATAGTTATGCTACACTATAATATACTATACTATGTTATGGCTACAAAATAAGGAAGCTGTAAAATCAAACACAAATTCTAACCTAAATAAACGTTTTAGCAGCAGCTAAATTATCATAAATTTGGTATTCCAACATAGATTGTGAGTCCCTAGCAACCCTGCAAGATGAATTTCACAAACTGTATATTATGTTCGCTGCAACAGTAAAACCCAGCACCCACACAACCAACCCCCCCAAATAAAAACCTAATCTAAAAAAACCTAAGCTCCCTATTGCCCTGAAAAGGGCATTTGGATGGGCATTGCCCTTAAAAGGGGATTTAGCTCTATAGCACCCAAACCCTAATCTAAAAATAAAACCCACCTAATAAACCCTTAAAAAAATCCTATTGAGCTTGCATTCTATTCAGCCAATTGGAATCTAAGGGACGCCATCTTGGATGACGTCACTTAAAGGAACCTTCATTCATCGGGAGTCGTCGGAAGAAGAGGATGCTCCGCGCCGGATGTCTAGAAGATGGGCCCGCTCCTTGCCGAATGGATGAAGATAGAAGATGCCATCTGGGTGAAGACTTCTGCGGGCTTGGATGAAGACTTCGGCTGCATGGATGAAGACTTCTCCCGGCTTCGATGAGGACTTCTGCCGGCTTCTTGGAGGATGGATGTCAGATCTTCGAAACTGTAAGTCGATCTTAAGGTGTTAGTGTTAGGATTTTTTAAGGGTTTATTGGGTGGGTTTTATTTTTAGATTAGGGTTTGGGTGCAATAGAGCCAACTGCCCTTTTAAGGGAAATGCCCATCCAAATTCCCTTTTCAGGGCAATGGGGAGCTTAGGTTTTTTTAGATTAGGTTTTTATTTGGGGGGGTTGGTTGTGTGTGTGGTGGGTTTTACTGTTGTGGGGGTTGTTTGTATTTTTTATTGCCCCGCAAAAGGCCCTTTTAAGGGCTATTTGTAGTTTATTGTAGGTTAGGTTTTTTTTTATTTTAGTTTTTTTTTTTTTCCATAGGGCCCTTAGATTAGGTGTAATTAGTTTAAATCTTTGATAATTTTTTTTATTTTGTGTAACTTAGTGTTTATTTTTTTGTGTAACTTAGTGTTTGTTATTTTTTGCAACTAAGTTGTAATTTTTGTAGTGTAGATTTAAAATATTTGAGTAGGGTTAGGTTTCTAAATATATAATAAAGTTAATTTAATTTGTAGTTTAATGTTATTTAGTATAACAGATAGTGTAGATTAATTATTAATTTAATATAGTTTAATGTAATTTTGTTATAAAAGTTAGTGTAGGTTAATTATTAATTTAATATAGTTTAATTTAAATCTAAAGGTAAGTTTAAATTGATTATAAGATAGGGATGAGGTAATATTTAATATAAAGTTAGCGGGTTGTTAGGTTTAGGGGTTAATAGGTTAATTTAATTTATGGCGAGGTGGAGGGCTGGCAGTTTAGGCGTTAATAACTTTATTTAGTTGCGGTGGGCTCCGGGAGCGGCGGGATAGGGGTTAATAAGTATAATGTAGGTGGCGGCGGTATAGGGGGTGGCAGATTAGGGGTTAATAACATAATGTAGGTGGCGGCGGTATAGGGGGTGGCAGATTAGGGGTTAATAACATAATATAGGTGGTTGCGTTGTAGGGGGCGGCAGATTAGGGGTTAATAACATAATGCAGGTGACGGTGGGCTCCGGGAGCGGCAGGATAGGGGTTAATAAATTTATTAGAGTGGCGATGGGCTCCGGGAGCGGCAGGATAGGGGTTAATAAATTTATTAGAGTGGGGGTGGGCTCCGGGAGCGGCAGGATAGGGGTTAATAAGTTTAATAGAGCTGCAGCGGTGTCAGGGACCAGCGGGAAAGGGGTTAATAACTTTATTTAGTTGCGGCGGTGTCGGGGAGCAGCAGGATAGGGGTAAAACAGTGTAGTATAGTGTGGGTGTTTAGTGACAGTATACAAATAAAGCTGTGAAAAATCCGAAGAGCAGCGAGATCAATGACTGTTAGTTAACAACAGTCCGCTGCTCATCGCCCCGTACTTGGTGCGCGGCATTTTGACAGCTTTTTTGTTAAATATGGAAAATGTATTTAGGTTCGCAGCAGCAAAGTTAGGCGATGTCAGGCGAGCGTATTGGTGCCGTCGAATGCAAGTAAGTTGACGGCTTGATAAGTAGGCCTCAAAATGTGAAATATTTACTGACAGCATTGTTGAGTTCATAAATAATACAATGCAGTTTGTTGATCAGTGCTCCACTCGTAATCTTGTGCTAAGTAATTTAACTTATGCATAGAATATCTGCACCTATGCACTACCTTGTGTAATATGTCCATACAAAAACATAAATTATGCTTACCTGATAATTTAATTTCCATCGAGGGGAGGAAAGTCCACGGCTTCATTCATTACTGTTGGGAATTAAGAACCTGACCACCAGGAGGAGGCAAACACACCCCAGCCAAAGGCTTAAATACCTCCCCCACTTCCCTCATCCCCCAGTCATTCTGCTGAGGGAACAAGGATCAGCAGGAGAAACATCAGGGTATAAATGGTGCCAGAAGATGAATTAAATTTAGGTCCGACCATCGGAGATACGGCGGGAGCCGTGGACTCTCCTCCCCTCAATGGAAATTAAATTGTCAGGTAAGCATAATTTATGTTTTTCATCTAACGGGGAGGAGAGTCCAGGGCTTCATTCATTACTGTTGGGAACATATACCCAAGCTCTAGAGGACACTGAATAAAACTGGTAGGGTAAAAGGCGGACCCTAATTTGAGGGCACCACAGCCTGCAAAACCTTTCTCCCATAAACAGCTTCCGCAGAAGCAAAAACATCAAATTTGTAAAACTTTGTAAAAGTGTGTAAGGAGGACCAGGTAGCCGCCTTACAAATTTACTCCATAGAGGCCAAGACGAAGCCAAAGCTCTAGTTAAATGAGCGGTGATCCTCTGAGGAAGCTTATGTCCCGCTGTCTCATAGGCCAAGCGAATCAAGCTCCTCAACCAAAAGGACAAAGAAGTAGAAGAGGCTTTCTGCCCTTTGCGTTTCCCTGAATACGCCACAAAAAGAGATGTAGACTGTCTGAAATCCTTTGTAGCCTGAAGATAGAACTCTAAGGCACAAACCACATCCAGGTTATGAAGTAACCTCTCCTTAGAAGAAGAAGGGTTATGACATAAATAAGGAGCAACTATTTCCTGATTGATGTTACGGTTAGACACTACCTTGGGAAGAAACCCTAAAAACCAGTGTGAACCACAGCCTTATCGGCATGAAAAACCAGACAAGGATGTTCACATTGCAAGGCAGCCAGTTAAGATACTCTACGTGCCGATGCAATGGCCAACAGGGAAAGAACCTTCCAGGACAGAATCTTAATGTCAATGGAGTGCATAGGCTCAAACGGAACCTTCTGCAATACTTTAAAGTTTAAGCTCCATGGAGGAGCAGACTGTCTAAAGACAGGCCTGATTGTAGACAGAGCCTGAACAAAATATTGTATGTCAGGGAGCTCAGCAAGTCTCCTATGCAACAAGACTGATAATGCCGAAACCTGTCCCTTTAAAGAACTGGCGGCAAGACCCTTCTCCAAACCCTCTTGGAGAAAGGACAGAATCCTGGATACCTTCACCTTATGCCAAGGATATCCATGCTTCTCACACCAGGACAAGTAAGTCCTCCACACCTTATGGTAGATGCAACGAGTGACTGGCTTCCTGTGACTGGGGGATGAAGGAAGTGGGGGAGGTATTTAAGCCTTTGGCTGGGGTGCTTTGCCTCCTCCTGGTGGCCAGGTTCTTAACTCCCAACAGTAATGAATGAGATGTGGACTCTCCTCCCCTATAGATAGAAATATGTATTTTATATACATTTATCATTTATGGGGTTTTGTATCAATAGAAACAACATTGGTATGTTTATTTGTTGTTGCCAGTGATGACCAAATAAAACAAACTCCTGCTCTGATTAAAGCAATAACAGTCTAACATGTTGCAGAGAAAGTAAAAATGACAGGTGCAAACACTG
Organism: Bombina bombina; assembly: GCF_027579735.1. Lineage (NCBI taxonomy): Eukaryota > Metazoa > Chordata > Amphibia > Anura > Bombinatoridae > Bombina > Bombina bombina. The sequence continues at coordinate 585,602,534 of NC_069500.1, read as the reverse complement.
ATCAGCACATCCTTCCATTCCCTTAACCCCATAGAATACGCAGTACTTTTATTAAATTATGTTTCATATACCTTTTGTTCCCTTATGCAATTGTTACAGTAATTCTGTGTCTTATGTTTTTAACTGGTTCCCAATTCTGTAAAAATGCTCAATATATTCATATTCCTTTTTGCTACCCTTTGTCTCTATAACAAACTACACTATTCAATTACTCCTTCTCCCTCTCCACCTGCACTGTTCATTAGCCCATCTCTCCTAAACTCACCTTACTTTTCTACTCATGAACTTTACCTATTCCTAAACACTCTCTCTACCCCCTCCAGCCCATCTCAAAAGCAGTCTCACTACTGCAAATCTGTATCTCATCTCATGTCACTCTCCCTCTTGCTTCTACTTACTGCTGGTGACATCTCCCCTAATCCCGGTCCCCAACCACTGACAAGCCATGCACATCCATGTGTACCATCCCATAGACTCAGAAAACAAAACTCTGCACACCTTTCTCACATTCCTCTTGCATCTAAAGCCACTACCCCTTTCACCTGTGCACTCTGGAACTCTTGCTCTGTTTGCAACAAACTCACTTCTATACATGTCCTCTTCATCTCCCGCTCCCTCAACCTTCTGGCCCTAACAGAAACCTGGCTCTCTCCCCTAGACACAGCATCCACTGCTGCTCTGTCACATGGGGGTCTCCACTTCAGCCACACTCCTAGGTCTGGTAATAGACAAGGAGGTGGTGTAGGTATTTTACTTTCCTCTCGTTGCACCTTTCAACAAATACACCCTATATCTTCCCTCACTTTTCCCTCATTCGAAACCCACATGATTCGCTTATTCTCTCCTCTCTCTGTACGTGTTGCAGTCATATACCGACCCCCTGGCTCCGCAACTCAATTTCTAGATCACTTGGCTGCCTGGCTACCCTACTTCCTTTCCTCTGACACCCCTGCCCTCATTCTTGGCGACTTCAACATCCCCCTTAACAATCCCACTGCCTCATCTGCTAAACAACTTCTGCAACTCACTTCCTCCTTCGGTCTGTCACAATGGACTGATTCTCCCACTCACAAAGACGGTCACTCCCTTGACCTGATCTTTAGCTACCGATGCACTCTCTCAAACTTCTCAAACTCCCCTTTTCCTCTGTCTGACCACCATCTCCTTACCTGCAACATTTCATCCCTTCCTACAACTCTCCCACCTTCTACTCCTCACACCAAACTTCACAGAAGCATTAGGTCTTTAGATCAGCAACAACTTGCTAATTCCCTTCAACCACTCCTCTCATCCATCTCCACCTTTTCCTGCCCTGAACAATCTATCTGCCACTATAATTCCACTCTTATATCCGTCCTTGACAATCTCGCCCTTCTTACCACTGCTAGGAAATCACACACTCATCCCCAGCCCTGGCATACTCCTCTGACACGGTACCTACGCAGATGTTCCCGTACTGCTGAACGGCATTGGAGAAAATCACGGAGTTCTGCTGATTTTCTTCATTACAAATTCATCTTGAACTCCTACTACTCTGCCCTTAATCTCCACAAGCAACACTACTTCTCTACCCTTATCTCTAATCTTTCTTCAAACCCAAAACGTCTGTTCTCCACTTTCAATACTCTCCTCCGCCCTCCCCCACTTCCTAATACAACTTCTCTGTCAGCCCAAGACTTTGCCAGTCACTTCATTAACAAAATTGACTCCATCAGACATGAAATCAGCTCTCAACACAATTCCATTCTCTCCCCCCCTCAAATACTCTCACTCAACCACAACCCTCATAACCTGAAACTTAGTTCATTCTCCCCTGTTACTGAGGATGAACTTTCAGCACTTATACTGCGCTCTCACCTCACTACCTGTCCCCTTGACCCTATCCCCTCACAGCTGCTCCCCTCTCTCTCTGCTACCCTTACCCCTATACTAACACACATTTTCAACCTCTTCCTCAGCACTGGTACATTTCCCTCATCGATGAAACATGCGCTGGTCACACCTATCCTCAAAAAACCTTCCCTTGATCCTACCTCCCCATCCAACTACCGCCCAATTTCCCTCCTCCCTCTTGCTTCAAAGCTTCTCGAAAAACTAGTATATGCACGCCTATCCCATTTCCTTACGTTAAACTCCCTTCTTGACCCGCTGCAATCTGGATTTCGTCCCTATCACTTCACAGAGACAGCTATTGTTAAGGTCACCAACGACCTACTTACAGCTAAATCAAAAGGCCACTTCTCTCTGCTTATCCTCCTTGATCTGTCCGCAGCCTTTGACACTGTCGACCACCCTCTTCTGCTCCAAACCCTCCAATCCTTCGGCATCTGTGACACAGCCCTTTCGTGGCTCTCTTCCTATCTGTCAAACCGTACCTTCAGTGTAGCCTTCTCTGGGGCCTCCTCTGCCCCGTCACCACTTTCTGTCGGAGTACGGCAAGGCTCTGTCCTCGGTCCCCTTCTCTTCTCAATCTATACGTCATCACTAGGTTCCCTAATTAAGTCCCACGGTTTCCAATATCATTTGTATGCCGATGACACCCAAATCTACTTCTCTGCACCAGAACTATCTCCTTCCTTGCTAACCCGTGTCACTAACTGTCTTTCTCACATCTCTTCCTGGATGTCCTCTCACTACCTCAAGCTAAATCTCTCCAAAACTGAGCTCCTCATTTTCCCCCCTTCTTCCAAAATCTCCACCCCCAATATCTCTATAACTGTCGACAACTCCATCATTACCCCTACCCCGCAGGCCCGATGTCTCGGGGTCACATTCGACTCAGATCTTTCCTTCACTCCTCACATTCAGTCATTGGCTAAAGCCTGCCGCTTTCACCTTAAAAACATCTCTAAAATTAGACACTTCCTTACACAAGACACAACTAAGATTTTAATCCACTCTCTCATTCTTTCCCGCCTTGATTACTGCAACTCTGTCCTCTCTGGTCTCCCCACCTGCCGCCTAGCTCCTTTACAATCCATAATGAATGCCTCTGCCAGACTCATCTTCCTTACACGTCGCTCTTCATCTGCTGCGCCTCTCTGCCAATCCCTTCACTGGCTTCCTCTTGCCTCTAGGATCAAACACAAAACTCTCACTCTGACATACAAAGCCCTCAACTGCACTGCTCCCCCCTACATCTCAGACCTTGTCTCCAGATACTCTCCCTCTCGTCCCCTTCACTCTGCTCACGACCTCCTACTCTCCTCCTCTCTTGTCACCTCATCACACTCCCGTTTACAGGACTTCTCCAGACTGGCTCCCATCTTGTGGAACTCTCTGCCTCGCTCCATAAGACTCTCTTCTAGTTTTAAAAGTTTCAAGTGCTCCCTAAAGACTCTACTGTTCAGGGACGCATACAACCTACGCTAACCTTTCCTAATACCAGTTCCTCTCCTCCACTGCAATCCCCTGAACCCTCTTAGCATGTAAGCCTAATAGTCCAGCTGTTTGTGGATCACCTTCTTAAGAGCTGACTACAACAGTGCAACTCTTGGCAGGGCCCTCTACCATATAATTGTTTTGTTGTACTCCCCCTTTGTTTATAGCGCTGCGGAATCTGCTGGCGCTCTACAAATAACCGATAATAATAATAATAATATACATGTGCTCTCCAGTAAAAAAAAAAAAAACAACGAAAACTGCACAATTTTCAGACGCATATTACAGGGAAAAGCTTGAAAAATATTTAATCAAAGCATAGTTTTAGTCCGCCGCTGCGAAGATGGACCCCCAGCGCCAGAAACCTAGATGAAGATGTGCCCCGCTGGTGAAGAAGATTGTAGAGTGGAGGAGGTGGAAGAGGCCGCCGAAGTCCGCCTTCGGAAAGATGGGCCCCTGGTGCCTGGAGCCATGGATGAAGATGGGCCTGCGACGGATCAAGAGGAGCTTGAGTCCCCATCAACTGTGAGTAATACTTGTGGGGTTAGATAAGGGTATTTTTTTGTTTTTAGAATAGGCTTTGTCATTTTTCTATTTATTTTGTAGCCTAGGCTTTTGAAGTAAGATTTTTTTTATTTTGGGGGTGGGGGGTTACCTTAATGGGGGTTAATGGGGGTTTTGTAACTTTTTTATACCCTCCAAAAGGGCATCAACACAAGATCGATATGTCCAAAGCAGCGAAGTGCAGATTGCTAGGAGGGTAGCAGCCATGAGCTAGTATCTTTTAAAGGAATATTAAACTGCACAACTACAACAAAATGGTTACTACTGGGGGGGCGGAGCTAGCCACTGAACTTACTAGACGTGTGTGCATGGAGCTCCACAGCTAATAAATTAAAAAAGTTAAATAGAGTGTTAATTATATTTAGCAAACACCTATTAAGTTGTTCTCTTTAGTAGGTGGACATCTGCTTGCTATAAAGTGACCTATTTTAACCACTGGACCTGCTTTAACAGCCATCACGGGAAGATCTGCCCCAGCGTCACAGGCGGATATTACTGCGGCTACTGAGGGCTAAGGCCACTATCAGCTACAGACCGGAGGGCTGGGGTCCTATACTGAGCTCCGTGATCAACATACAAGTCCTTCTAGATCCTAGCCTATATTGTGTCGCCATAATCCAAACAGGAGTTGAGCTCTGATTGACTTACCATCTGTGGCTGCAGCTGTTTCCTTACTCCGGAGGGCCGGGTCTCCGCTCCGGAGTAGCTGTGAGCCTTCCTAACAGACGCCGCCTGCCATTTGAACTAAGTAACCAGCACCGCTCCGGAGGGTCGGGGATCCGCTCCGGAGCGATAACTCACCACTGCTGCTGTGCCCGTGGGGGCATTGGTCGAGGTGGTACTTGGTGGAGGGTGCCTGCTTCCCCCCCGCGCCTCCCCGGGTGGTTGACGGAACCGAGGATAATTCCGGAGTCTCTGGGGCCCAGTGTTGCGGCGACGATCGGGCCATACCTCCGTGTGGCGCAGACAAGAAAAGAAGAAAAGAAAAAAGGGCCGAACGCGCACCATCTTGGGGCCTTCTCACTTCTACACTGGACCGGATCAGACAGCCGGCCAACGGAGAACCCCTCGTTTCAGATCAGGGAGCCTTATTTCTGAAACCGGGTAAGCACCTATCTGCACATCTGACCCTTATTCTGTTGATATTGTCACCGGTGAGTCAGTTACTTGGAAATAATACCTAAGGCTCCTTTTGATATACACCTAAGGCCCTCTGAAGGAATACAGCCGGAATAAAGCTGTGGGGCGCAACTTCATTTCCCCTAGATTGGCGTAAACCCAGCTGGCCCTTCTTTCAACACCGGGGTTGAAGGAAAAAAAAAAATCAATAAATAAATAAACACCACAAAACAAGTAAACAACAGCAGAAGCAGCTCATCAGGCCCCCACTCACGTGGGGCAATACAGGTACTCTCTAGTTTCTTTTCACTGGGGCCATAGGGGGTCATGTTTTCTTTTCCCTAAGGGGCAGATAAACTGGGGAACTTGTTTATACATGCACTAATCTGCCTCCTATTCCACTATGGAGGTTATTTGTCCCACTGCTTTTCTGGGAAACATTTCTATGCTGGGTAATCACCTGCCCATAGGCTACTCCCATAACTGATTGGCCTATCTCACATGATACAACTTGGCTTTTAAGGGCCGCACAGGCAGACTGTTAACTTTTATAAGCCCCTAATGTTGGCCTATTTGGGACCTAAGCTCCACTTAACTCTGTACCTCTAGTGGACATAAGAATCATCACCTGTGCAGGTTAACTACTTAGTATCCCCTAACCAAGGCCCAAACCAACACGCCTTTTTTCTCTCTGGGATCTTTTTATCAGGATTGGTGTTGGGACAATTATAACATTTGACTAATTCAGTTTACTTTAGCTGCTGCGTCAGCGTATGTATCTCTGAGGTTAATACCCAGAGTGGAGTGTTATTATTACTTGTGTATGTTTATTGCTCAATCTGTTTGTGTTTTTGCTCTGCTATAAACATTACATATATACCACCACCCATACATACACAATCTCTCAACACACATAGTACATATTGAGCCCTATATCTCAAGCAAACCACAGGCCTATAATACAGCCTGGTAATTAGACCTGTTTAACTATATTGTATTTCATTTTGAGCAGCCCGCTACTAGCATTATAATATAAACCTAAGCTCGTTGTGACTTGTATTCATTAGATTCACATTGGGTTAGTATTGTGGCTCAGGGAGTTCCCTTCATCTTTGGCCAGCCCCCTCTAACTCGCTCGCTGGCGCCAGTAGTCAGTAATGTGGAGGGACTAGCCCCTTGAGGTTCAGGGCTCACAGTTGGATTATCAGCTACGTAAGCCCCAACCCAAACTTCCCCTTCAGTGTCCCTAGCTGACTAAGACTTACCTTGTCCCTTGCTCGCTATAGATGCCCCTCTGGCACACTACATAACAAAAAAAAAAAAAGAAAAAAAAAAAGGGGGGCTCCCATATCCTGCCGCTCTTTCTATTATATCATATAGACCCCCTAACCATATAGTTACTACACCAATCTTTAACGATTAGTTTATTTACCAAAGTCGTAGTGTTAACTTGTTACTTAATTTTAATCTCCTTAGTATAAGGGTGTTGGAAGGGGAGCTCTGTGTGCTACGGGCCACCGTAAATTTGCATAAGTAAACCTTAGTATCCGTGACCACACTTCCTTAGGTTTAGCTGTGGGAGGACCACCAACTGGCTCTCCCTTTCCGGCTCAGCTTGTCTGAGTTGGTCGCCCCCCCTTCCCTTTTTCCCTTCCTTTGGGTCGTATCCACTGTTCCTGGGCCAGTTGGGGGGGTGTGGGTTCTAGCAATCACTTCGCTCAACCTGTGCTGGGGGGTTCCGGCGGGCCCCTGCCCCCACGTGGTGATTTTCTCTACCTCCTCCTTTGCAGGTGGTGTTTTGGTCTGGTTTTGACCGTCAAAATGAGGGGGTAGGAGCCGGATGGAACTTCTGGGCCTCACTCCCTGGGTACATGATTATTCTCGTTTGTAAGTGTAACCAATGTGCGTTAATGTAACATAACTAAATTTGTCAATCTAACTTAGCCATAAATTGCCTGGTCTGTTTAATATCTTGCTTCTAGGATTGCTCCTTGGGTGGCCAGACGGTCGCTCAACCATAGCGAAAATGCCCCACACTGCTAGGCGACAGTCTAGAACACCTGGTCCAACTAAGAAAACAGTCTTGGACCATTTTACTCAGTCAGTCAGGAGACCTGAAGAAGATTCACAAGACGACCTTAGTGAACCAGAATCGGTTGAAGAGAGGTCCCAACCTGACGCTACTCCACTTTCCAGATCTCAACATTATATCACAGAGGAAACTCTTAAAAAAATGTTTGCACAGCAAACGCGATCCATCACAAAGGAAATACAAAGAAGCCATGCTGAGCTCAAAAAAGACATTGGAGAAATTGGAGAGAGAGTGGACTCTCTAGAAAGACGCCAAGATGATATCACCACGGACCAGACAAATTTGCTTGCGTACTCTGAGTCGCTGGCTGATCAGCTGAGCCAACTTGAATTCAAACTGGCGGATGTTGAAGATCGTGCCCGGCGGAATAACATTAGATTCCGGGGCATTCCAGAGGATGTTTCACCCGCGGACCTGCAGAGCTACTTATCGGAGCTCTTTAATAATTTATTGGATACTACTGAAGGTATGACCACCACGATGGCGAGAGCTCACAGAGCCTTACGACCAAGATCTGTCAACCTAGAGACGTCATTGTCTGCTTTCACAGCTTCCTCTTCAAAGATAAGCTCATGCAGGCTGCCTTTCGTAAACCACCAATGGCAGAAAAATTTCAAAATCTTCAATTATTACCAGATCTATCGGCTCACACTTTACAAAGTCGCAGACTATACCAACCAGTCACCTCTGAGCTGAGAAAGGCGGGCCTTAAATACCGATGGGGCTATCCAGCCAAGCTGATTATCACTAAAGAAAACCAAACTCATACCGTGTCATCACTGGCTCAAGGCTCCACTTTACTAGCACAATGGGACCTCACAAAAGGTAGTACATTTGAACCTGCTCCTGTCAAAGCAAGATTGAGGGCCAACGGCACCCGACTGGCCTCCTAAAGACCAGCAAGCTAAAAGACTGAAAATCCAAACAGTACAGGACTCTCAGGAACCCCCGGAGGCTCTACCTTGATCATTTGACAGGGCCAGATGGTAACGTTGCTCTCTACTTTAATTTTTGTTTCTTTTTCGCTCTTTCTCCCCAGCATAGTCAAGAAAAGAGACCCCCGTCATATGAAGTGTCTAATTAGACCTAAATAAAACCAGATTTCAAACTCTTATTATGTCCTAACTAAAAATAACCGATTAATGATGACTCTAGATGTCTTATTTCCTGTTGTTAACCTCTTTATAGACGACTCTAGATATCTTATTTCCTGTTGTTAACCTCTTGTAGTAGGTAAGGTTGCACTAAAATGTCACAAGGGGTCACCCTAGCGCAGGTTGAGCGTTTATACCCCGCTGGGGAAAAATTGACAATGATGATGATAACGTTGTTGATGTTATAGTTTTTGTTGGCTAATGTTTTATTGTTATGGTTTATGTTTACACACTTCTTCACCAGGACACTACTGATTGGATGCCTCCATATCATAGATACACACAAACTACACACTCTATCATTAGGGCATCGTCAATTAGATGTCCCCATATTATAGATACACTCGAAACTTATCTTAATTATTGATGGAGTGGGGCCAGATAACCTGGCCCCTCCTCAAATAGCTCCCCCCCCATACAGGTAGCCCACGCCAGGGTTCCAACTAGGTGGACTATTTCCACCCCAAAACCCAGTATAGCTCTGCAGGCTATATAATTTAATCAGAATCTCTTAAACAACTACACTTCCAGTGTTCCCTTTCCCTTCCCCTCCCCCACCACGACAATGGCACACCGAATTAGATTTCTTACCCACAATGCGAGAGGCCTTAATTCTCCCCACAAACGAAGCCTTCTAACCAGGGAGCTCCAGCATCATAACCCTGATGTTGTTTTTGTACAAGAGACGCATTGGAAACTAGACTCCCCACAACATTTTCAATCCCGTTCCTACTGGATACCTGACCACTCTCCTTTTACTAAAAAAGCTAGAGGCACGGCCATACTTTTACACCGCAGAGTAGCCTATGAACCCATTCAGGCCCTTAGAGACCCGCATGCCAGATACACTATCTTAATCTGCAAACTGAATCACGTACTGCATACACTAGTATCCATCTATCTCCCTAATTCCCACCAACCCGCATGTCTCCGCAAAATCCTTCAATTAGTGGACCAGTACAGACAAGGACGAGTTATTTTGGCGGGTGACTTCAACATGACTTGGGACCCCTCCTTAGACCGTAAAACCACGACTCCCGACAATATCAACCCCCCGGCAAGCAGTATCTCTGCTAAATTCCGGAGTGTAATGTTTCACTATGGATATTTTGATGTGTGGAGATCCTTACACACAAGGGAAAGAGACTATACCCATTACTCACATCCCCATAAAATTTACTCTCGACTGGACCACATGTTTTGTCAAACAGAGACTTTAGACTCCGTCATACGGTCAGAGATTGCTTTAAGCTCCTGGTCAGATCACGACTTACTTTTCACTGACTTACACCCCACAGACAAGCCATTTACTTGGGCAGATTGGAGACTCCCACGCCATATTCTGACAGATATCGCCTTTAGAGAAGAACTGAGGCACGACTTATCTGAATTGATTAGCCAAAATGACAATGGGTAGACCCCTGATGATATCCTATGGGGTGCCATTAAAGCAATGGCTCGTGGACTCATAATCCGCAAACAGAGCCTTCTGAGGAAGCGTGCAGGCTTAACACTCGCACAGGCGCATACCAAGCTGAGACACCTGGAAACAGGTAATCGGGCCTCTATTTCAGCAGACCGGACAGAACAAATTAGAGCAGTTAGGGACCACATCAATCAACTGGAGTTAAAGTGCACTCAATGTGCCCTTTCCAAGCTAAAACAACTCTTTTATCATAAGGGAAACAAGGCTGATACGCTTTTAGCCAATAAATTACGAAACAAACATAGCGCAACCCGCATTTCACAAATTCTCTATAACAATAGGCTGCACAATAAACCGTCCCTCATAGGTGAAAGCTTTGCAGATTTCTACTCCAAACTGTATAACATCGGCACTGCGGAAAACTTAAAACCGTCCTCCATACCCGAAATCAAAAAATACTTATCCACCCTGAATCTGCCCACGCTCACGACAGAGCAGCAAACTGCGCTCACCTTACCAATCTCACTGCTCGAGATCAAGCAAACCATTAAGCGCTTAAAGCCTCTTAAGGCTCCCGGCCCTGATGGGTTCCCTGCCCAGTTTTAGAAACAGTATATCCATGAGCTGGCTCCATACCTACATAGATTTTTTGACTTAGCAAGCAGAGAAGGGTCTCTCAAAGAAGAGTTCTTGCAAGCTGCTATTGTCACGATACCCAAACCGGACAAGGACCCATCTCTTTGTTTAAATTATAGACCGATTTCCCTGATCAACATAGATATTAAGATTTATTCCAAGATCTTAGCTACCCGTATCGGTAAATTGTTACCAGATCTAATTAGCTCTGATCAGGTAGGGTTTATCTACAATAGAGAGGGTCCGGACAACACCAGACGTCTCATCAACATCATGAGCGAGTCAACTAGGATGAATAAGCCCTTCTCAGTTATTTCTCTAGATGCTGAGAAGGCTTTTGATCGAGTCCGGTGGGAATACCTGTGGGAAACACTACAAGCGTTTAATTTCCCACCCGAAACCTGTGTGGCTATTAAAGCTCTATACTCGACCCCAACGGCATTCGTTAGAGGCCTGGGATTTCAGACCTCACCGTTTAGCATATCGAACGGCACTAGACAGGGGTGTCCACTTTCACCCCTACTGTTCGCCTTGGCGATTGAACCTCTAGCCACAACAATCCGTTCGGATACGTCCCTTCCAGGGATTAGACTTTCGGGCACGCTGCATAAAATCGCATTGTTTGCAGACGATGTTACCATATTCACCACGGACCCCGCCAAAGCTATCCCTAGACTGTTAGAGACTTTGAAGATGTTCGGAGATCTCTCCTTCTATAAACTCAATTCGCATAAAACCGAAATCTTTTGGTGGGGATACCCGCAACCCTACATTCGTGAATTGAAAGACAAATATAATTTTAAGTGGTTGACCGAGCGGATTACCCATTTAGGAGTAAAGCTGTCTCCCAGCGCCCAACAAATGATAAAGGATAATTACTCCCCCTTACTGACGGAATTACGCAATTTAAAAAACACATGGGACCATAAGTCCATTTCATGGATGGGAAGAATAACATCGCTTAAAATGTCTTTCCTCCCCAAGTTAACATATCTATTTCGTTGTCTACCTCTTAGAATCCCTATGCATCTCCTCCTCCAATTCCAGCGTGAAATCACAAAGTTCATTTGGCAAGGCAAGACCCCCCGAATTGCCCATAGGACTCTGCAATTCCCCGTTCTCTCAGGCGGACTCGCATCACCGTCGGTAGTGAAATACTACGAAGGAGCTATGCTAACGCACATCTCCCAATGGGGAGTACTCCAGTCTCGTGATAGGTGGAGAGAACTTGAGCAGGCGTCACTGCCATCCAATGTTCTCCTTCGAGATGTTATATGGATTCCACCACATAGCCGCAGAATGATGGCCATTAGTAATCTGGTCATTCTGGAGTGTCTGGCAATTTGGGATAGGCTTAGACATCGCCAGCTCATCGCTCCCCATCCTTCTCCTATAACCTCGGTAGCCGGGCTACTTACGGGCTTGCCTGACACACACCCGAACACGTGGGCCCGGTTAGGGATTTCTAAAGTCTCAGACTTTTGGTCCGCCACACAGCCGGATGAGTTTATAACGTTAACGCAGCTAAATCAGCAAACTGCCATCCCTAGGTTCCTCACTTTTGAAATCACTAGGATCCAAAGCTTTCTAAGAAGCTGGAGCTTCCTGCCGTCCGTTTCCCGCCCCCCTACTCCGTGGGAAGCTACTTGGCAAGGAGGGCGTAGACTTGTCAGACCACTGTCAAAACATTATACCCTTCTGGACGGCACCTCCCCACCCACTTTGGCCCCGCATCTTCTAAGATGGGACTCCCTTCTAGGTATTGAAATCTCTATCGACTCTTGGCAAAGAGCCATCCAGCTGACTAAGAAGACTCTGCATTGTGTAACGATGTTTGAGACATACTACAAAGTTCTCTCACATTGGTACTATGTTCCTACCCGCTTGTTTAAAATGTTCCCAGGAACGTCCCCATTATGTTGGAGAGGCTGTGGCCTCCATGGTAGTTTACTACATATATGGTGGGAGTGTCCCACCATCAGACCCCTGTGGGAAAGAGGAATACGTACCCTTGCTGATTACGGCTTTAGAGTTTCTGCTGGTCCAGCGCTTGCCCTTCTCCATCTCGGTCTTCATGCCCTTCCCAAGCACCAGAGTCTTTTTGGCGTCTATCTCTTGGCCTCGATTAAAACTAATATAGCCCATGCTTGGAAAAGAGATGCTCCTCTTAGCTGGCAGGATATCATCCACACAATGGCCTATCTGTACACTATGGAAAAGGCGATATACTTTGATCTGAACAAATCTGACCTGTTTGAAATGGCTTGGGCTGATTGGAAGGACAACCACGATACTTTGTGGCAGCCACAGGTCCTGGCGAATGACGCCCAAACTGACAGTTAATGACCTGACTATTCTCCCTGACGGATAATGTGCGCAGTTACCTGGAAGTACTGACTGTAACATATCATCCCCCCCCCGCCCCACCCCACACATATGTGCCCTCCCCCCTACCCCCCCCATTCTCCACTCTACACTCGTAGTGTCTAAGCTGAAGTGCTCTGCTGTATTATCACAGACCCGCTCACCCGTGCGGGAAATAACTTGTACATTGTCTCTGTACAGGGTGAGGCCAACTTGATGTATTTGAAACCGAATAGACTTCTCCTGTTTGTTTTCCTTTTCAAATGTGCAGACTTTTCTGTGTAGGGTCAGATGACCCATTATTCTACTTATTTATAATGCTGAAAAAGGGGTCCTGCGAGTCCCCAATTGTTATGTTATGGATTTGCAAAATCTTGAATAAAAATAATATTTAAAAAAAAAAAAAAATGGTTACTACTTACAAAGCTATTGTTTTTGCCTGTAGCTCTCTTCCAAACAGAAGCAATGCGCATTCACAGATATGTGATGTTTTTGACTTTTTTATAACTCTGACGTGGGCTTTCAGGTTAGGACACACAATACTGAGCAGGAGGTGACATTTTATGCAGTTTTTATAAACCGTTTAAAAAAAGTCACATAAAATATATAAAAAGGCAGTTTGCTGCAAATAATGTGAAGCTGCCATTGCTACCAATCTGTGAATGTGCAATGCTTCTGTTGTACAAGAACGCCAAGATGGTGACACCCGGCATGTGGGACCTAACCAACTAGCACCAGTAATGGGTTTAAACAAGAGAATGGCTTTGAAGAGAGCTGCAGACTCAAAAAGGTAAAACAATAACATGGTGGATAGTAACGTGTTATTGTAGTGGTGACCAGCAGTTTAATATCCCTTTAAACTTTACCCTAGTAAACAAGAATTTCAACAGAACAATCATATTGTTTTCAGGCCCAGCCATAATAAAAACACTATGAAGCCTGACAAAAGCACTATGACGACTAATTTAAGCACTATAAAGCCTGTAAAAACGTAGCAAAGCCAAACAACCAAAGATTATAAACCAAAGCCACCCTCTATGCAAAGACTGCTTTAATATGAGGGTTGATCGAATGAAACAGACCACAATAAATTCGCACACAGTGAAAATATTATACTCACTATAATTATTGTATTTTTTCTTGAACTGTATCTTGGCACCAAACACACATGAAATCTTCCCATCATCTCGCTATTTAAGATAAACCTCAACTAGAAACACATGAAAACCGCCTCACATAAATGTCCCTTTCCTTGTGCACAAACATTTCATTATAAAGTCTAATTAAAAACTCAAGCAAGTCAAAGGTGGGAATTAACGGTGCTTGCAGCAGTGCTATATTTTAGCCCAGTAAAATAAAATCACCATAATGTTTAATTGCAGTCCTGGTCATTCATAAGGGGATAATATATAAATATTAAAATATTACACATAGATTTGATTTCTTGTCTTAGCTTTAAAGGGACATAAAACACCTTGTAATTACAAGACATTTATATTATTACTAGTTCTAAAGCCCGTGTACACGGGCCAATTATTTTAGATACTGCAGTTCCAACCCTTGCTACCTCTCTCCCCCTCTCTTTTTCTCTCTCTTTCTCCCCCTCTCTTTTGTTCTCTCTCTCCCCCTCTCTTTTGCTCTCTCTCCCCCCCTTTTGCTCTCCCCCCCTCTTTTGCTCTCTCTCTCTTTTGCTCTCTCTCTCTCCCCCTCTCTTTTGCTCTCCCCCCTTTTGCTCTCTCTTCCCTATTTTGCTCTCTCTCTCCCCCCTCTTTTGCTCTCTCTCTCCCCCCTCTCTTTTGCTCTCTCCCCCTCTTTTGCTCTCTCTCTTCACTCTCTTTTGCTCTCTCTCTCCGCTCTCTTTTGCTCTATTTCTCCCTCCTCTTTTGCTCTCTCTCTCTCTCCCCCTCTCTTTTGCTCTCTCCCCCCCTCTTTTGCTCTCTCTCTCTCTCCCCTCTTTTGCTCTCTCTCTCCCTCCTCTCTTTTGCTCTCTTTCTCCCTCTCTTTTGCTCCCCCCTCCTCTCTTTTGCTCTCTCTCCCCTCTTGCTCTTTCTCTCCCCTCTCTTTTGCTCTCTCTCACTCTTTCCCCCCTCTCTTTTACTCACTTTCTCTCTTTCCCCCCCTCTTTTGGTCTCTCTCTCTACCCCTCCTCTCTCCCATATGTTTTGCCCTCTCCTCTGTTTTTCTCTTTCACTTGACCATGCCGCTGCCACCATGGCTGCTCCCGTCGGCCACACCCCTTCATGCATGCGCCCGGCCATGCCCCTCACCACGCCCACCGGCCATGCCCCCATGGCGGCACACCTGGTCACGCCCCCCACTAGGCAGCTTCCACAGTGCGCACTCGTCTGCTGCTCAAGGCCAGGTATGTTTGTCCTCATGCAGTCTCTACTGCGCATGACTGCATCTGACAAATATACCTGGCCTTTTATTATATAGGATATTATATAAAAACAATGTATCAGCCAAATGTAAAATT
The DNA here is from genome assembly GCF_027579735.1 of Bombina bombina. Classification (NCBI taxonomy): domain Eukaryota; kingdom Metazoa; phylum Chordata; class Amphibia; order Anura; family Bombinatoridae; genus Bombina; species Bombina bombina. The sequence continues at coordinate 585,587,322 of NC_069500.1, read as the reverse complement.
AAAAAGAAATTAAAGAAATTTAAGACAGAACGTGCAATTTTAAACATTTCAATCTACTTCTATCATCAACTTTCCTTCATTCTCTTGGCATTCTTTGTTGAAGACATAGATAGGCTCAGAAGCTGAAATGTACTAATGGGAGCTAGCTGGTGATTGGCGGCAGCACAAATATTCCTCTTGTCATTGGCTCATCAGATGTGTTTAGCTAACTCCCATTAGTGCATTGCTGTTCCTGAGTCTACTCTTCAACAAGGGATGCTCTTTTGCTATCTCTCCCCCCCTCTTTTGCTCTCTCTCTCCCCCTCTCTTTTGCTCTCTCTCCCCCCTCTCTTTTGCTCTCTCTCTCCCCCTCTCTTTTGCTCTATTTCTCCCCTTTCTTTTGCTCTCTCTCCCCCCTCTTTTGCTCTCTCTCTCTCCTCTCTTTTGCTCTCTCTCCTCCTCTCTTTTGCTCTCTCACCTCCTCTCTTTTGCTCTCTTCCCCCCTCTTTTGCTCTCTTTCCCCCCTCTTTTGCTCTCTCGCCCCCTCTTTTGCTCTCTCCTCTCTTTTGCTCTCTCTCTCTCTCCCCCTCTCTTTTGATATCTGCCCCCCCTCTTTTGCTCTCTCTCTCCCCCCTCTTTTGCTCTCTCTCTCCTCTCTTTTGCTCTCTCTCTCCCCCTCTCTTTTGCTCTCCCCCCTCTTTTGCTCTCTCTCTCCACTCTCTTTTGCTCTCTCTCTCTCCACTCTCTTTTGCTCTATTTCTCCCCCCTCTTTTGCTCTCTCCCCCCTCTTTTGCTCTCTCTCTCCTCTCTTTTGCTCTCTCTCTCCCCCTCTCTTTTGCTCTCTCTCTCCCCCTCTTTTGCTCTCTCTCTCTCTCCCCTCTTTTGCTCTCTCTCTCCCTCCCCTCTTTTGCTCCCCCTCCTCTCTTTTGCTCTCTCTCCCCTCTTGCTCTTTCTCTCCCCTCTCTTTTGCTCTCTCTCTCCCCCCCTCTCTTTTGCTCACTTTCTCTCTTTCCCCCCTCTCTTTTGCTCTTTCCCTCCTCTCTTTTGGTCTCTCTCCCCTCTCTTTTGGTCTCTCTCTCTACCCCTCCTCTCTCCCCTCTGTTTTGCCCTCTCCTTTAACTTGACCATGCCGCTGCCACCATGGCTGCTCCCGTCGGCCACGCCTCTTCACGCATGCTCCCGCCCGGCCATGCCCCTCGTCACGCCCACCAGCCATGCCCCCATGGCGGCACACCTGGTCACGCCCCCCACCAGGCAGCTTCCACAGTGCGCACTCCTCTGCTGCTCAAGGCCAGGTATATTTGTCCTCATGCAGTCTCTACTGCGCATGACTGCATCTGACAAATATACCTGGCCTTTTATTATATAGGATATTATATAAAAACAATGTATCAGCCAAATGTAAACAGTTTTAAAGCAAATTAAAGAAATTTAAGACAGAACGTGCAATTTTAAACATTTCAATCTACTTCTATCATCAACTTTGCTTCATTCTCTTGGCATTCTTTGTTGAAGACCTAGATAGGCTCAGAAGCTGAAATGTACTAATGGGAGCTAGCTGGTGATTGGCGGAAGCACAAATATTCCTCTTGTCATTGGCTCATCAGATGTGTTTAGCTAACTCCCATTAGTGCATTGCTGTTCCTGAGTCTACTCTTCAACAAGGGATGCAAAGAAAACAAAGCAACTTTGATACTAGAAGTAGATTGGAAAGTTGACTAAAATGTTATGCTCCATCTGAAAGTTTAATTTTAGTATCTTGCTTGCTACAATTATTTTTTTCAAAAACAGATATATTTGTAATAGAACATATTTTGCCCAGTTTTTTTGTTGCTAAAGATAGGAATTTAATTTAAACTTTATTCTGCTATACTACCTAAATACTTTATCTTGTTACAATATCCTTTAAAATCTATCAAATACTTTGTAAGTTGTAAATTTGAAGCCTCTGTGTTGTCAAAATAGATCACAAACAATTAGTGAGTTGTTAATTTTAAAACTGTTGTCAATGCTTACTCTTCCATTAACAAAAAAAATTATTTTTGGATAGCCTTGTGCTTTATTTATCTTAGTGCATTGTTTAATGATTCCTAATAATTCCTAATAATAATCCTTAAACCTGATGATAAACAATTGTTAGTTGAGAGCATCCATTTATTTGTTCAAAGCTTTCAAAAACATAGAGAACTCCTTTCTGAACTGTTTGTTCTATAGACTCGGCCTTTGTAAATGGGCATGTCCTTGATATCAATAGGTGAAGGTTTTTATAAGCAAAACTAGCTTTTTCAAATACAAAATAAACAATTTCCCATACATGTATTACTCTGCAACAGGTATCCGGTAAGAAATCATTTGAAGCACATTAAGAGGACATGCATTTTATAGTACTGTGGTCTCTTTAAGACCTTTATGGTTAAATGTTTTTCATTTTTAGCCAGTGAGTGAATAAATATTGTGTATTATGCTTGTGTTGGCAAGTGTGTGGTCATTTATTGTTTTATCCAATACCAAAGCAATAACTTAAAATGAATGCAACTCTGCAAGTGGTGTTAGGATAAAGGTCATATCAAATTAAAAGTCAACAATTCCTAGGAAGAGGCGTTGCGTCACCTATTAATAAACTTTATTCAAATTGTATTTGTTTATGAGGTAAATATTTCAGTGATTTTTAAATCATGCCAGTATTTTGTCTTCAAATTATTTTTACATTTTAATATCTTATATTTGTTATTTATTTTGAACCACTCCTATTGATGTAACATATGTGTGTGCATATGTCATAGGGCAGCCTTACTAATTAACCTCTTGAACAAACACAATTAGAGCTCAGCCACAGACAAAGGATCAATTATAGAGTCATTATGTCAATATTAACAGAGTACACCTTTTTTGTACTGCCACACCATTTTCTTTATCCATTCAATGACTTACTTGACAATATTCTCTGGAATATGGACATGGTCCATTGGAATCATTTCTCGCAGCTCTGCTAATGTGGAGACATATTTTATCTTACTGCTGAACTTTGAGCTACAGAAAAAGAAATATTCAGATTTAATACAAGTCAAATAAACAATTTTGACAGCAATTCATGCAGGTTTACATATTATTAAAGGGACATAAAACACAAAATACGTTCTATAAACATAGTATTGAGATTATTCCCTGCCTTCCTCTAGTCCTGGGGCTGCCATGTTAAAATCTATCTTTCACTGCATTCAAGTGCTGACCTGTTTGCACGTGTGCAGCAACTCTCCTTCCTGCAGTATAACCTAGGTTCCATAATGGCAGCACCCATTGTTAGAGGGAGGTGCATGAAGTGTATTTAATGTTCAGTGTCCCTTTTATAGTCAAACATATTAGGCATACAATTCGGAAAATTGTACCTTAGCAAGACAGAGTTTTTTTCAGTGCCACGCCTAGAGATTCATAATATTGTGAACATCACAGTGTGTATTTAAATGGCTATGGTACTCAAATGTGTGTTTTTTTTTTAAAAGTGGCCCTAAAACTATTTGCTTATTCCTTTAATATTTTAACAACCAATGCAATAAAAAACACATCTTATTCTCAGGCTTTGAACACATCATTATGTCTTGAGTTTATTTTGTGTTTTAAGTTTATTATTATACGAGTACTGATATAAAATATTGACTCATCAATATTATCATGTGCATGTGTCATGATCAAAAACTCGCCTTCATGGAGAAAAAGCACGCAAAATCTTTTGAGGCTTTTTTGAGCATTATTGCAATGTATGTGTCTCTCCTTCACATCCAGGCCACTGTACTGACAGATAATGAGTTCTCAGGGTAAACTTTGTCTTTCTAAAATACTTTAAGGGACCTCACTGTACTGACGAGATTTCATAGATCATCTCACCAGAGTATAGAGCTTTAGATCATTGGGCTCTATGAGTTATTTATTGATATTATAACACAGTGTGTAATTAACAAAATTTATACCAAAATGTTTCAGCAAAAGACAAAAGCATTTACTCCCCTTATGAAAAAGAATGCAGCTTGCCCAGTCTCTCCTTGACCATTACACCAATGATGTTTTCGCCACCATTAAAACATCAGTTATTTATTAAAATGACTATTACCGGTGGATACAACTTTTGAAATGTATGGAGTTGAAGCCACATTGATCTGCATATCTGGAGTATTTGTATTATATCTTCCTGCCAATGACATTTTGTTCTGACTAATGTTTATTGTGAGAAAGGGGTAAACATAAGTATCATAAAGGGTCACATGAATCACCTCTCTGCAGTTTTTCTTTGGTTCCTTCTGTGTGTACAGCAGTTCCCTGGGAGGGATCTCACTCAGTTTTACTTGAGGAGTCAATTTTAAAAGTGTCTGGCATAAATGTGCAGAAATAAAGTAATAGCAGGAATAAGAAGCTTAGGCCTCCTAAAATTTATGAAGCTTCAAGCCAGTTCCTAGGGATCAAGGGCCTTCAGGATCCTTTTTATTAGGCTACAGCAATGGGACTTGATAGTACAAATTTTCATATAACTGCATGTAATAGACATTACTGTAAAGAAGAGTATGCACAGATACTGATCTAATAATCTAGTATAAAACTTTTTAAAAACTTACTTAGAAGCTCCCAGTTTAGCTCTGTTGAAAAGATTAGCTGGAACACTCAGTGAAAGTGGTTCTATAGCAAAAAGAGTAGACACTCCCCCTTCCTCTGCATATGAAAAAGACTCTTTACCCAAACAGGAGCAAGCTGGAGTAGGTATACATCAGTATTCTCCTAAAAATGTGGGGCTTGGTTAGGAGTCTTAAAATCAGTGCAATAAAAAAGGGATAGAGGCATAGGGGCCTATTTATTAAAGTGCGGATCAGGTCCGCAAGACCTCGCTGAATGCGGAGAGCAATACGCTCTGCACATTTAACATTGCACCAGCAGCTCACAAGAGCTGCTGGTGCAACGCCGCCCCCTGCTGACTCGTGGCCAATCGGCCGCCAGCAGGGAGGTGTCAATCAACCCGATCGTACTCGATCGGGTTGATTTCCGGCGATTCCTGTCCGCCTCATCAGAGTAGGCGGACAAGCAGCGGTCTATAGACCGCTGCTTCATAACTGGTGTTTCTGGCGCGTCTGAAGACTCGCCAGAAACACGGGCCCACAAGCTCCGTTTGGAGCTTGATAAATGGGCCCCATAGACTTAAGGAATGCCCATTTCCGCTACTTAATATAAAATAAGCTTTTTATATATATTAGTGAAATCTTTGTATTTATATATGTATTATCTGAATCGCATCATATAATAAAAGTACCCGCTTAAAGAATGGACTAAATATATAAGTGGTTACGGATAAAAGAAATACCCCTTTAAGAGCACAATATGGAGATATCTGCAATTTTTGGGTATAAATAGAAGGATATCTACTCCCACAATTCATCTTGTTAAAGGCAGACCTCTGCCGAAACACGTAGAAAAGTTTTGACTTGTGTACACTATCTGCATCCATGGCATGTTTAAACTGGAAGATCTGTTTTTATGTTGAACTTTAAGAAAAACCATACAAGCAGTTCAAATTGGTTTCCTGATTGGCCTTAGATGACCCAGCTGACAGACGAGGCAGTAAAGACGCTTTAATCATCCTGCCAAGACTACAGCTCTGAGCGAGGAGGAAGAAAGAAATTTTGCAGCCAAATCAGATGTCCTATGAGAATCTAAAACTGACCGGTCAGAAAATTCATTATAAGCACTATCTGCAATCCTGGAGGGACATTACTAAAAATCAAATAGGAGACGGTACACCATAATATGCAATATTATTGCTAAAAGGAAATCCAACTTGAACCTGACTGTATATCTAAATATCAATTAGAGACATTAGATTGAACCCAGTATACCCATTAAGATTACAAACTATCCATTGTCTGATACATACGGAGCTCTACACACTTGTTTAAGTATCTCAATATTATTTGGGACTTTTTTTTAGCCTCAATTCAATTGCCAGATCTATTTCTTCTAAGTGGGTACTGATCATAAGGTTTCCATCTATATATTTTTTGTCTCTTTGTTACATTGTAACCAAATGTTGCTGTGATAACCAAATCTGGCTGTGAAAACGATATTGTGTTGTATATTGACAACTACTAGTTTGAAACTGTTTCTGAATGAGATATGTTCAGTGCTTGTTACAGAATCTAGGAATATTTGAAAAATTGTGAACTTTTAAACAGATGCCTATAGTGTCTACTAGCAATACATACGTTTTTAGAGTTCTATGTTTACTTAGGTTGTGGCCACAACTGTTTTTAGAATATAACATTAATTGCATTGTATGGGCGCGATCAAATATACGGCACAGGTTTCGGCACAAGCGTGGGAACCCGCGTCGCCCGTAATTTCACCTTGCACATCGGGGTATTACATATACTGCGCAGTCAGATGCTAAACTGGCGTAAGTAGGAAAAACTGGCGATCTTCTGAAATGTGCGCAAATACACATTTTAGTCGTCGCAAGTAACACGCCAGTATTTTGTTGTCAGGGTTTTTTCCATGTTGTTTGACATGTGCTGCTGGCAGCCATTTTACTCATCTCTCTTCCTGACTATGGTGCATTGTGGGGGATGCTGCTCATTTCCTGCACTTCCTTTTATGGCCAGACTGGTGTGCATCATCCATGTGAGACAGGATGCAGTGTCAGAATTGTGATGTCATCACTTATTATTTAAAGGGCCTCTGTTCAGTATGCTTTGCCTTTGCGTTGTCTCAGACCTGTTTGTGAGAGTTCCTGTGTATTACCTGGCTGCTTGACGTCCTTCCTGGTTCCTGATCCCTGGCTTGTTCATGACTCGTCTGACTATTCGCTTTGGCTCCTGACTCGGCTCGTCTGACTACCAGCTCTGGTTTTGACTCCTGGCTTGTTATTTGACTTGTGGACTTTTTATTATTTTTTGCTATTATAAAGGTGTGATTATGTTTCCACTTCTTGTCTCAGTCTGATTCCTGGCACCCTGACATTACGCAAAGGCCCATGAATCCTGATGGTGCTAATAATCCACCTTTACCTGCCATCATTTCCAGGATGGATGAACAGGATCACCGCTTGGATCAATTTGCACTAGCTCTGCAAACCCTGCTGACTTGCACTGCACATTTGGACCAAAGTGTCCCGCAAGTTATGGCTGCACCTGTTTCCACTGCTGCACCAATGCCTACCAGGAGCATGTCCGGTTCTGCACCTCTACCTCAGCGATATGGAGGCGATCTTATTCAGTGCAGAGGGTTTTTGAACCAGGTGGGCATTTACTTTGAGATGTTACCTCAGGCGTTTCCCTCTGACAGAGCTAAGGTGGGATTTCTCATCTCGTTACTCTCTGACACACCTCTTGCCTGGGCTAATCCCTTGTGGGAGACTAATAAACCTGTGATTTCAATTTACCCTGAATTTGTGGCCTCCTTTCGAAGGGTATTTGATGTTCCGGCTCGCTCCTCCTCTGTTGCTAAATGACTCATGTCTATTCAGCAAGGAACAAGATCTGTTGCTCAGTATGCTATTGAGTTCCGTACGCTTGCCGCAGAGGTAGGTTGGAACAATGAAGCCCTTGTTGCCGCTTTCATGGGCTCTCTGATGCGATTAAAGACGAAGTTGCTGCCAGTCATTTACCAGAGGATCTCGAGGCATTGGTGTCTTTTTTGATCCTAATTGACATCAGACTCAGAGAGAGGCCCTCTTTCAAGGAGCGCTTGCGGAAGCCTCCTGTTCCGTTGTCTCCTATGTGTTCGTTCCCACCCATGCCTCCCTCTCCTCCCATGCCTCCTGGTCCCGAGTCACCAGGTACTGCTGATCCAATGCAGTTGGGATTCACGCGTCTCTCCGTGGCGGAGAGGGCCGTTAGGAGGAGGGAGGGACTCTGCCTCTATTGTGGGATACAGGGCCACCTTTTGAAGTCTTGTCCTACATGGCTGGGAAACTCTCACACCTAAGGTCCTGTCGGGGGCAGACCTTGGGTGGTTTATCCTCGTCCCCGGAACCGCTTAAGGAGAAACCTTTTGTCACGGTTGTTCTTTCCTGGGTGGACTCCTCCATAGTCACTCAGGCTCTTGTTGACTCCGGTGCTGTGGGCTATTTCATTGACAGTGCTTTTGTATCAAAGCACTCCATTCCTGTTTTGCCTCGGTCCGTTCCGCTTGCTATTGAGGCCATTGATGGCAGGCCCCTTCAGCCCGCACTCGTTACTCACGAAACTGGCTCTCCATTTTGAAACCCTCCAGTTCCAGGTGATAAACTCTCCGCATTTTCTGGTTGTTCTGGGTTATCCCTGGCTCCAAAAGCACAATCCCAGTCTCGACTGTCGCAGGTCCGAAATTTTGTCGTGGTCCCCCAATGTATTTCCACTTGTCTTCGGAAACCAGTTAAAGTCTTGTGCACTTCTTCGGTATCTCAATTGCCAGAGGAGTACCGAGAGTTCCTAGACGTGTTTGACAAGGTGTGTGCGGTACGTTGGCTCCTCACCGGTCTTACGATTGTGCCATAGACCTGCAACCCGGAGCCATTCCTCCTCAGGGACAGGTGTACCCTCTGTCTGTTGCAGAGAATTGTGCTATGGAGGAGTATGTTGCCGATGCTCTGTCGCAGGGAATCATCCGCAAATCCTGCTCTCCTGCAGGGGCTGGCTTTTTCTTTGTGAAGAAAAAGGGTGGCGAGTTAAGACCATGTATCGATTATAGGGGTCTTAATCGTCTTACAATTAAGAATGCTTACCCTATTTCGCTCATTACGGAACTCTTTGACCGCCTCAAGGGAGCTACGGTCTTTATTAAACTTGATTTGAGAGGAGCGTATAATCTTGTTAGGATTAAGGAGGGTCACGAATGGAAAACAGCATTTAACACCAGGAGCGGGCATTATGAGTATCTTGTAATGCCCTTTGGCCTATGTAATGCTCCTGCTGTTTTTCAGGAATTTATTAATGATGTCCTATGAGATATGCTGCAACAGTGTGTTGTGGTGTACTTAGACGACATCCTCATACACTCACCCACACTTGAGGCTCATCGTTCTGATGTTACACAGGTTCTTCAGAGACTACGTGAGAACGGCCTGTTTTGTAAACTTGAGAAATGTGAGTTCCACCAGACTCAAGTAAGCTTCCTAGGTTATGTTATCTCTGTTGCAGGGTTCTCCATGGATCCTGACAAGTTATCTGCAGTTCTGCAGTGGCCTCGCCCAGTTGGTCTTCGGTCTATTCAATGTTTTTTGGGGTTCGCCAATTACTATAGAAAGTTTATTAAAGACTTTTCTTCCTTGGTCAAACCAATCACAGACATGACCCGTAAAGAGAATGATCCACTCCACTGGTCACCTACTGCCATTAAGGCCTTTGATAGTCTTAAGACTGCCTTTGCTGCCACTCCAGTTCTGGCTCATCCTAACCCTGTCCTGCCTTTCGTTCTTGAGGTCGATGCGTCTGAGACTGGAGTAGGTGCCCTCTTGTCTCAATGTCCTACGCCTGACGGTGTGGTTTCTTCTCTAAGAAATTGTCTCCAGCGGAGTGCAATTATGAAATTGGCGACAGGGAATTACTGGCCATAATTTTGGCACTCAAGGAATGGAGGCATCTTCTCGAGGGTACTAGCGTGCCAGTGCTCATTCTTACTGACCACAAGAATTTAACTTATCTATCTGAAGCAAAACGTTTGTCGCCCCAACAGGCCAGATGGGCGCTATTTTTGTCTCAGTTTAATTATGTGGTCTCCTACCTGCCTGGTAGTAAGAATGTTAGGGCTGATGCCCTCTCTCGACAATTTTTACCTCTGTCCAAGGAGCAGTCTGTACCTACTCCTGTTATACCTCCTGACCATATTTTGGCTACCATACATACTAATTTGCCTTCTCCATTGGGGGAGGAGATCCTGGCAGCACAAACCAATGTACCTCCTGAGAAACCTAGTGGTAAGTGTTTTGTTCCTGAGAATCTTCAAACTAAACTTTTGCACACTTACCACTATCCTAAAGCCGCAGGTCACCCAGGCAAGAACCAAATGATTTGGTCTGTCACTCGAAAATTCTGGTGGCCAGGTCTTCATTCTGATATTGCTGCGTATGTTGCCTCCTGCTCAGTTTGTGCACAGAATAAGCCTCCTCAACGTCTTCCTGTGGGTCTTCTTCAACCTATTGCTAATGGTGAGCGTCCTTGGACACATCTTTCCATGGACTTCATTGTCGAGCTCCCTGTTTCCAATGGCAATACTGTTATCCTTATGGTGGTTGACCGTTTTTCTAAAATTTCACATTGCATTCCCTTGATGAAGCTGCCTACCGCTCAGGAGTTTGCTTCGATTTTTGCCCGGGAGGTCTTCCGTTTACATTGGTTACCCAAGGAGATAGTGTTGGACCGGGGTAGCCAGTTTGTCTACAGATTTTGGCGTTCCTTATTTGCTCAAATGGGGATCCAGCTTTCCTTCTCCTCGGCATATCACCCTCAATCCAATGGGGCTGCAGAACGGTCTAATCAAGCTCTGGAACAGTTCCTCCGTTGCTATGTCTCAGATCACCACAATAATTGCTCTGAACTGTTACCTTGGGCAGAGTTTGCTCGTAATAGCGCTATTAATGCTTCCTCCAAGTTATCCCCGTTCATGGCGAATTATGGGTTTCAACCATCCTTGTTGCCCGATTCATTCATGTCTCAGGGAATTCCGGCTTTGGAGGAGCATCTCCGGCAACTCCGTTCCACGTGGGTGCAGATTCAGTATTGCCTTCATTGTTCTATACAGCGCCAAAAGTTCCAGGCTGATCGTAGGCGTCTGCCCGCACCTTCCTACCAGGTTGGTGAGAGAGTTTGGCTGTCCTCCCGCAACTTGAAACTTTGGGGCCTAGTTATCAAGCCGTCAACCTCAAATACGCTGGAATTCCACAGCGTATTTGTGGCGAGGCTGATTCGCCTTAGTTATCAAAGGCTTGAGACCGGCAAAAGTAGAATTTTGTGACGTAAACTTCGATCCGCCGGACTCAGTCCGACACAGATCGATTCTTACGTCACTCCAGATGTTCCGCACACAAGTGCGGCACATTCTCACTACTTTTGCTAGCTATCAAAAAACTAGCAGGTACGCTCGGCACTTTTACGGCCCAGCGTACCTGGTTTTCAAAGCGCCAGCCTGGAGGCGGCGGATCCCATAGGAATCAATGGGAGTCTGACCATAGCGAAAGTACAAGTTCGCTGCTGACAGACATCCTATTGATTTCTATGGGAGCTGTCTACACCTAACACCCTAACATGTACCCCGAGTCTAAACACCACTAATCTGACCCCCCCTACACCGCCGCAACTAAATAAAGTTATTACCCCCTAAACCGGCGCTCCCGGAGCCCACCGCAAGCTACTCTATACATATTAACCCCTAAACCGCCGCTCCCGGAGCCCACCGCAACTATAATAAATGTATTAACCCCTAAACCGCCGCTCCCTGAACCCGCCGCAACCTATATTAAATGTATTAACCCCTATCCTGCCCCCCCTACAATAAATTTATTAACCCCTATCCTGCCCCCCACTACGCCGCCGCCACTGTAATAAAATTATTAACCCCTAAACCTAAGTCTAACCCTAACCCTAACGCCCCCCTAACTTAAATATTAATTAAATAAATCTAAATAAATTAACTCTTATTAACTAAATGAATCCTATTTAAAACTAAATACTTACCTTTAAAATAAACCCTAATATAGCTACAATATAAATAATAATTATATTCTAGCTATCTTAGGATTTATATTTATTTTACAGGTAACTTTGTATTTATTTTAGCTAGTTAGAATAGTTATTAAATAGTTATTAACTATTTAATAACTACCTAGCTAAAAGAAATACAAAATTACCTGTAAAATAAATCCTAACCTAAGTTACAATTACACCTAACACTACACTATACTTTAATAAATTATTCCTATTTAAAAATAAATACTTACCTGTAAAATAAACCCTAAGATAGCTACAATATAATTAATAATTATATTATAGCTATCTTAGGATTTATATTTATTTTACAGGTAACTTTGTATTTATTTTAGCTAGTTAGAATAGTTATTAAATAGTTATTAACTATTTAATAACTACCTAGCTAAAAGAAATACAAAATTACCTGTAAAATAAATCCTAACCTAAGTTACAATTAAACCTAATACTACACTATCATTAAATTAACTAAATAAACTACCTACAAATAACTACAATTAAATACAATTACATAAACTAACTAAAGTACAAAAAATAAAAAAAGCTAAGTTACAAAAAATAAAAAATTAAGTTACTAACATGTTAAAAATATTACAACAATTTTAAGCTACTTACACCTAATCTAAGCCCCCTAATAAAATAACAAACCCCCCCAAAATAAAAAAAAATCCCTACCCTATTCTAAATTAAATAAATTTCAAAGCTCTTTTACCTTACCAGCCCTTAAAAGGGCCATTTGTGGGGGCATGCCCCAAAAAGTTCAGCTCTTTTGCCTGTAAAAGAAAAATACAACCCCCCCCAACATTAAAACCCACCACCCACATACCCCTAATCTAACCCAAACCCCCCTTACAAAAACCTAACACTAATCCCCTGAAGATCATCCTACCTTGAGTCGTCTTCACTCAAGCCGAGCCACCGATGGAACTGAAGAGGACATCCGGAGCGGAAGAAGTTAATCCTCCAAGCGGCGCTGAAGAAATCTTCCATCCGATGAAGTCATCATCCAGGCGGCGCTGAAGAAGTCTTCGATCCAGCCGATGTCATCTTCAAAGAGGCGCTGAAGAGGTCTTCTATCCGGGCGAAGTCATCTTCCAAGCCGGGTCTTGAATCTTCCTTCCGCCGACGCGGAACCACCTTCTTCACAGACGGACTACGACGAATGACGGCTCCTTTAAGGGACGTCATCCAAGATGGCGTCCCCTCAATTCCGATTGGCTGATAGGATTCTATCAGCCAATCGGAATTAAGGTAGGAAAAATCTGATTGGCTGATGGAATCAGCCAATCAGATTGAGCTCGCATTCTATTGGCGGTTCCGATCAGCCAATAGAATGCAAGCTCAATCTGATTGGCTGATTGGATCAGCCAATCGGATTGAACTTGAATCTGATTGGCTGATTCCATCAGCCAATCAGATTTTCCTACCTTAATTCCGATTGGCTGATAGAATAATTTAAGTTATCAAATAAAGCTGGGAAAAAGCCGAAGGGCAGCGAGATCGGATGAGTGATAACTGTCACAGTCCGCTGCTTATCGCCCCGCGGCTTTTTGACAGCTTTATTTGATAACTTAGGCGAACGTATTCAAGGTCCGCGGCGGCGAAGGTAGGCGAGCTTAGGCGGACGTATTGGGCCGGCGAAGCCAGAAAAGTAGACGGCTTGATAACTACCCCCCCATGTGTGCATTGCAATAAATTGGCTTCCCGTTATGTTGGTCCTTTTCGAATACTCCGACGGGTTAATCCTGTGGCCTACGCTCTTGACCTTCCTCCTGCTATGCGCATTTCCAATGTTTTTCATGTCTCCCTCTTGAAACCATTGGTTTGTAATCGGTTTACCACTGTGTTGCCTCGTCCCCGTCCTATCTTTGTTGACAACCATGAGGAGTATGAGGTCAGCAGCATTATTGACTCTCGTATGTCCAGGGGCCGTGTACAGTATTTTGGTTCACTGGAGGGGCTACGGTCCGTAGGAGCGTTCCTGGGTTCCCTCCTCTGATGTTCATGCTCCCGCCCTCCTCCGTGCCTTCCATGCCCGTTTCCCCAATAAGCCTTTTGTCCTCGCGCAGGGAGGGGTCATTGAGGGGAGGGTACTGTCAGGGTTTTTTCCCTGTTGTTTGCCATGTGCTGCTGGCAGCCATTTTACTCACCTCTCTTTCTGACTATGGTGCATTGCGGGGGATGCTGCTCATTTCCTACACTTCCTTTTATGTCCAGACTGGTGTGCATCATCTATGTGAGACAGGATGCAGTCTTAGAATTGTGATGTCATCACTTATTATTTAAAGGGCCTCTGTTCAGTATGCTTTGCCTTTGCGTTGTCTCAGACCTGTTTGTGAGAGTTCCAGTGTATTACCTGGCTGCCTGACGTCCTTCCTGGTTCCTGATCCCTGGCTTGTTCCTGACTCTGCTGTTTTCCTTGTTCCTGATTCCGGCTCGTCTGACTATTCGCTTTGGCTCCTTACTCGGCTCATCTGACTACCAGCTCTGGTTTTGACTCCTGGCTTGTTATTTGACTTATGGACTTTTTATTATTTTTTGCTATTAATAAAGGTGTGATTATTTTTGAACTTCTCGTCTCAGTCTGATTCCTGGCACCCTGACATTTGTCCACGGAAAGTGTAAAAAAAAGAGTAGTTTTATGCAAATTAGGTTAACACTCATAAAAATGATCCGCGATTTCAAATAAATGCGACACGTAATTATGCTATTCAAAATTCATATATAAACCCATATATAAAGAGATACTTACAATTATGATTTCCCATTGTTCTCTCCTCCAAGTATTGTTGATTGTTTTGAGAAGAAATTTAAAGTAAATAAGCAAGTATATGTCCACAATGTGATAAAGTACCTACAAGCTCAATCCATTTGATTATGTTGTGGCTTCAAACTATTTCAAATACACAAATAAACCTAAAAAAAACAATATAATAGTATACTGTCCCTTTAACCTTGAGATGCTGCTTAAATGTATGTGTTTGTTAAGGCTTCCAGGGAGTTACGTTGCTTTTTTAGTCAGTGCAAGGGTTGCTGCGCCTGCAATTTGTGGCAAGATGAGAATGGAGTAGATTTTCTAAATTCTGCGCGCCTAAGTCCTTACGCTGTATATTGGATAGCAAATTGCGCGTCTGTTCTATGTTAGTCTATGGTTAAAAAAAATACGTCCGAAGGGTGAAAAATATGCGCGTAACCTGTATGCTACGCCGTATATGTAATACCAAAATTGCGTAAAATCTGGCGTCTCCGGCTTTTGCGGGCGACGCTGCATATGTAATGGAGGCTTATATCTTTTACATTAGATAATGTTGTTTCAGTTTAAATAAATATTTATTCCTTAGAGCGTCATTTTTTGTATACATTTTTATACTGGTAAATTAGGATAGAAATTATATTTATATCAACTTCTTCGATTCCTCAGCTTTAATTAGCGCCACTCATACGATCTATATTCTCTGTTTAACTATTTTCCAACCATGTAGACAGATCACAGTATAATTTGTGAGTAGGCTAGGAGGAACTGACTAGGTCCAGGTTTTCCTTGTTTTTTAAAATTAGTGCAATGTTATTTAAAAATAAGCAAAACTATACTTTTAAAAAAAAAAGAAAAGAAAAAAAAAAAGCTGTATACGCTATATAAATAGATTATCTACAAAACATGTATGCAAAGAAAAATCTAGTGTATAATGTCCCTCTAAGCCCAAATATCTCTATGCAGAGGCTTCTGGAATACAGAGAGATAGTGAGCTCTTCTATAGGTGTCCTACAATTCACTCCAATCCATTTAGAGAAAATGATTGCTTACTAGTAAACTGCAAATAGAGTTTGATAAGTGTGCTGCTTAACCCCTTAATACATTTTATCTGAAGTTGCAGAAACATTTTTTATTAAATAATAATATATGGCTAATGGACTCTCAAAATCCTCATTTAAAGGGACAGTTTACTCAAAAATGTTCTCCCCTTTAATTTGTTCCCAATGATCCACTTTACCTGCTGGAGTGTATTAAATTGTTTACAAGTATTTCCATTAACCTTATATTGGCATTTGAAATAGTTTATTTAGCCTGTGGTATCCCCACCTATCTTGAAAGTTTTTGGCCTTAAGGCCAAGCTGTGTAAATAAAGCCAGTAGAAGAAATTACACTCCCAGTGGGTTATAGAAGAGATAAGGTAATAAAATGTTACATTTTCATAGTTCTCTCAAAGTATTCGTGATTGGTTTATGGACAGATATAAGATAAAAAAGCAGATATGTGTACACAATGTGATAAAGTAATGAGATCTGATTATACCAACAAGCTCAACTCATTTTATTAGGTTGTGGCTTCAAAACACAAAATCAGCTAATTTATATACACAAATAAACCTTAAAAAGCAAATCTCATACATTTTATACTCTGCAGCTGGTAAAAAAAATAATTGGAAACACATTAAGAAAAAACAATTTTATAGTATACTGTCCCTTTGAATTAGGAATTAGAAGGTGGCCCAATGTTTAACCACTTAAAGACCAGAGCATTTTTCAATTTTCTTACCCTTAAGGACCAGGCCTATTTTTACATTTCTGCAGTGTTTGTGTTTAGCTGTAATTTTCCTCTTACTTATTTACTGTACCCACACATATTATATACAGTTTTTCTCGCCATTAAATGGACTTTCTAAATATACCCTTATTTTCATCATATCTTATAATTTACTATAAAAATATATAACATTTGTACAAAAAAACACACTTTTTCTAACTTTAACCCCCCCAACATCTACAACCACCAAAAAACACCCATGCTAAATAGTTTCTAAATTTTGTCCTGAGTTTAGAAATATCCAATGTTTTACATGTTCTTTGCTTTTTTTGCAAGTTAGAGGGCAATAAATACAAGTAGCTATTTCCAAACTTTTTTTTTTTCAAAATTTGCATAAGTTTAACACTGATATCTGTCAGGAATCCCTGAATATCCCTTTACATGTATATATTTTTTTTAGTAGACAACCAAAAGTATTGATCTAGGCCCATTTTGGTATATTTCATGCCACCATTTCACCGCCAAATGCAATCAAATAAAAAAAAATGTTGACTTTTTCACAAACTTTAGGTTTCTCACTGAAATTATTTACAAACAGCTTGTGTAATTATTGCACAAATGGTTGTAAATGCTTCTCTGTGATCCCCTTTGTTCAGAAATAGCAGACATTTATGGCTTTGGCATTACTTTTTGGTAATTAGAAGGCCGCTAAATGCTGCTGCGCACCACACTTGTATTATTCCCAGCAGTGAAGGGGTTAATTAGGAAGCTTGCGGGGTTAATTTTAGCTTTAGTGTAGAGATCAGCCTCCCACTTGACACATCCCACCCCCTGATCCCTCCTCAAACAGCTCTCTTCCCTCCCCCACCACACAAAGGTCACCCCCATCTAAAGTACTGGAAGAAAGCCTGCCAGTATAAAATACATATATATATATATATATTTTTTATTTTTTTATTTATTTTAAATTATATATTGTATGCAGGGTAGTATCCCCCCTTACCTCCCAACCTCCATGATCCCCCTAAACAGCTCTCTAACCCTCCCCCCTCTAACTGTTAGGCGCCATCTTAGGTACTGGTAGCTGTCTGCCAGTACCCAGTAAAATTGAGCTATTTTTTTAAAAATAAATAAATAAGCCTGTTTTTTTCTGTAGTGTAGCTGCCCCCCCCTCAATACCCTCCCCCTCCCCAATCCCTTTCCCAAATAATTTTGCCCTCTTACTATGCACTTATACAGTACCATAGTGTAGCGGCCCCACACGCTTCTGCCCCATCGCGCGCACCGGTCACCAACAAACAGTCATGGACCCCACACCGGAACTACTCCAGCAATGGGCCACCCCCCGCCTCCCTGCTAAGGCTCCCAACCACCAATGATCGGCACCATCGCTGGCCGAATTAGAGATTTGCATCGACAACTCTGCAAATCTATTTCTGCAGTGCCCCAATCGTGGGGCATGCAGAAATTGTGTGATCTCGCTATTTTGAGCGAGATCGCGGCAGAGAGAAGCCCAGGACTGCAGCGACGTACAGGGTTAAATAATTGGCATGTTTTTGTGCTCCATAGCTGTTTAACCCTTTGAGTGCTAAGCAGGGGCGTATTATGACCTAGGTCAACAAGGTACGGGCCTAGGGCGGCAGATTTAAGGGGGGACACTTTTTTATATATAAATTTACTGTCTGTTTTGGCCTGTGTTTTTTATTTTGAGAAAGAGTGAGTAATATGTGCAGCGCGCCCGCCTCCCCATGCTCTTGGAACCCCCACCCACCACACGTGCTGGCTCTACACGCAGCACCACTCCGTACCCCATGCTGCAGTGCTGTTTGCTCTTAATCGAGTTCCAGCCAGGTCACGTTCCTATACAGCACAAGGAACATGACCGGACACTGGAAAAGAATTGGGAGGAGCCAGCTGAGCCAGGTGCTGTGCAAGGGACAAGAGCAGCTAAAGAGCGCAGGAAAAACGAAGTCTTCAGATCTGGCCGGTAAGTCAAACAGGTTACTTACTTACAACTAGCCAAAGCAAACCACCGGCCAGCATTTTAAAGGACCGTCACAATTTGGGATTTCTGTCCGGATGTTCCTCCAGGCTAGTTTATTTTCCAAACTTTTATTTGCCTCTATACCACCCATAAATGTCCATCACTAGTCTGCCCAGGCATGCCCCCACTGTTGTACTGCAGATACCCCTTAATTACAACCCCCTCTGCACATCTAGGGAGCTCTGCATGCAGTACAGGGTATGCAGCTCAGTTCACCTACCAGTCACTGGTGGAGACCGCTGCCCTCAGCCTATAGCTGCCGACTGTACTATACACCAGCTAGTGCTGCTGTAGCTGCCAGGACATGGGGCTCTTATCACCTGCCAGACATTGGAGGAGACCGCTGCCCTCAGCCTATAGCTGCAGACTGTACTATACACCAGCTAGTGCTGCTGCTGCTGCCAGGACATGGGGCTCTTATCACCTACCAGACACTGGTGGAGACTGCTGCCCTCAGCCTATAGCTGCAGACTGTACTATACACCAGCTAGTGCTGCTGCTGCCGCCAGGACATGGGGCTTTTATCACCTGCCTGACACTGGTGGAGACCGCTGACCTCAGCCTATAGCTGCAGACTGTACTATACACCAGCTAGTGCTGCTGCCAGGACATGGGGCTCTTATCACCTGCCAGACACTGGTGGAGACCGCTGCCCTCAGCCTATAGCTGCCGACTGTACTATACACCAGCTAGTGCTGCTGCTGCCGCCAGGACATGGGGCTTTTATCACCTGCCAGACACTGGTGGAGACCGCTGCCCTCAGCCTATAGCTGCAGACTGTACTATACACCAGCTAGTGCTGCTGCTGCCGCCAGGACATGGGGCTTTTATCACCTGCCTGACACTGGTGGAGACCGCTGCCCTCAGCCTATAGCTGCAGACTGTACTATACACCAGCTAGTGCTGCTTCTGCCGCCAGGACATGGGGCTTTTATCACCTGCCTGACACTGGTGGAGACCGCTGCCCTCAGCCTATAGCTGCAGACTGTACTATACACCAGCTAGTGCTGCTGCTGCCGCCAGGACATGGGGCTCTTATCACCTGCCAGACACTGGTGGAGACCGCTGCCCTCAGCCTATAGCTGCAGACTGTACTATACACCAGCTAGTGCTGCTGCTGCCGCCAGGACATGGGGCTTTTATCACCTGCCTGACACTGGTGGAGACCGCTGCCCTCAGCCTATAGCTGCAGACTGTACTTACTATACACCAGCTAGTGCTTCTGCTGCCGCCAGGACATGGGGCTTTTTCTTTTCTTTTTTTTTTAAATAATTTTTATTGAGTTATAAATTTCACATATACAGCAAAAGATGAATCTTCATGTACTACAAGGTGCACAATTCTCAAAGTCTCAGCAGACCAAAATGAACAAAATCACCAAATAAACATGTGCTGTAGAAAACTAAACATTTATCAGTAGCAGATATTCACTATTGATTTTTTAAATGAGAAATATCCCTTTGTATATTGGACTCTCAATAAAGAATACTTTCCCCAAACTAGAATATATCAGCCACTTTTAGGCTGTTAATGACTTAGTGAAATTAAAGGGGGAGTATATGGGACCATGAATATAAGGACCTCTTATGGATCTATTCTCTGAAATAATTAAACACAATAACAGTAATGGTAATGAGCTGAACCCAGGGACCTATTATAGTAAAACAGAGTTATGGGACTATGGTTAAAACGGCTTCTACTCTATGTCAGATGTGGGTAAGCACTGACAAGTTTGGCACTGAGTGGTGTTATTAGCATTAATAAAGCAAAACAGTTATATGGAAACAAGAAATATCAAACATACATTATCACACTTAATTGTCTGTAGAGCTTAGCTTAACATATCTATAACTATACATAATGAGCCATTGAGCCAGTTAAACAAATAACTTGTTGGGCTTGTTCATAGCAAGTATAAGCTCTAAATAAACATTTAACCACAAGGAGTTATAATTAAAGGTAAAGTTAAAGTTAGAGGGCAATAGCCCGCAGGCAAAATAAAGAATAAAATAAGGCATAATATGTCTGTCTTTCAAACAAGTAGCTCAGGTACAGAATACAAAAATGAGGTATTCCTTAATGGGAACAAGGATAGGCATTAACCCATCAGTAGCCATAATATTTGTATTAATATTTGTTAAACATCTCGTATTTGTAATCTATCGCCCAATCTCACTCACACTATAAGCAGTTATATGGTAGTAACAGGACCTTTGATATTTCAACATAAGGGTCTAAATTTACAGTTTTCTAAAAGTATCAGATGAAGTCTATTCAGCATCAGGCTGGATAGTTAAAACCTCCTGCTCTTTATCAGCATTATCCAATTCCCAGTCTGATGTGTTTTAATAAAATGTATAGTTGATAATTCAGACTTGTTGTGTCTCTCCTTGTGTTATTTTGTGTGAAATATCCCTTGGTACAGGGGTATCCTGAGACAACTAAGTCCTCGATCTTTAATATATAGGAAGGCCTCCCCAACATCGGCAGACCATGATCCTTGCTCTCAGTAATAATCTTTACAGACTGAGAGGTGTCTCCACAGCATGCCAGTACCAGGGACCGAAGATGTGAACCTTTACCTGGCTTCTTCATGTCTAAACTTGATCCCTCTTGTATGCTAGGCAATCCAATTGCCATCCTCCCAGGCTCATTAGGGCCAGTAACTTGCGACAATGCGGTTAAACCAGCTGTAGATTTCCGAGGCTGTCGTGTGGAAAGCTGTACCAGATCTGTCGGCTGTTCCAAACGGAGGCATTCTGCAGCCGATATGGGAAATCGTTCAGTAGGCTCCACAAAGGAGGCAACATGGTGAGCCATCGCTGTGGAGATCAAAAAGATCTGTTTCAAGCTGTTTGTAGCTCAGTGTAAGCGTGTTCCGTAGTGTGCACTCCCACTGTTCAACAGCCTCCATAGCTTTCTCCTTGTGCCCCATTTAGCTCCGTCTCTGCCGATCTCAATGCAATCCACTATGCAGTGTCCTCACTGTCCTGGATATCAACCAACTGGGAAAGAGGCCCAGAACACTTCAGTCACTCCGCCAATAGTGTGAACAGCGGTTCCCTCTGTTTATATAAAGAGTATAGATTAGTATATGGATAGTAGCACTTTTCACTACTTATAATCCAGGATCAATCAAATCCTGGGGGGGAATGTGCAGCAGCCCTAGCAGTGTAGATGAACAGAGGCCCGGCACAGGCCATGCGGTTTGTCTCCACGCCGCTTAGCTGAAGAGCATAGGAAGAATCACCCTTGCAAGTTATGCCCCTGAACTCTCCTAGTGTCTCTCAGGGATATGTAGTACAAAACTCTGCTGTTGAAATTAAATTTTTAGAGAAAAATAAACTATAAAACCCGGTGAGAGTCAGGAGCTCCTCCAAAACATGACCCTCCGCAACAGCTGTAGGCTCCGCCCCCCAGGACATGGGGCTTTTATCACCTGCCTGACACTGGTGGAGACCGCTGCCCTCAGCCTATAGCTGCCGACTGTACTATACACCAGCTAGTGCTGCTGCTGCCGCCAGGACATAGGGCTTTTATCACCTGCCTGACACTGGTGGAGACCGCTGCCCTCAGCCTATAGCTGCCGACTGTACTATACACCAGCTAGTACTGCTGCTGCCACCAGGACATGGGGCTTTTATCACCTGCCTGACACTGGTGGAGACCGCTGCCCTCAGCCTATAGCTGCCGACTGTACTATACACCAGCTAGTGCTGCTGCTGCAGCCAGGACATAGGGCTTTTATCACCTGCCTGACACTGGTGGAGACCGCTGCCCTCAGCCTATAGCTGCAGACTGTACTATACACCAGCTAGTGCTGCTGCTGCCACCAGGACATGGGGCTTTTATCACCTGCCTGACATTAGTGGAGACCGCTGCCCTCAGCCTATAGCTGCAGACTGTACTATACACCAGCTAGTACTGCTGCTGCCACCAGGACATGGGGCTTTTATCACCTGCGTGACACTGGTGGAGACCGCTGCCCTCAGCCTATAGCTGCCGACTGTACTATACACCAGCTAGTGCTGCTGCTGCAGCCAGGACATGGGGCTCTTATCACCTGCCAGACACTGGAGGAAACCGCTGCCCTCAGCCTATAGCTGCAGACTGTACTATACACCAGCTAGTGCTGCTGCCAGGACATGGGGCTCTTATCACCTGCCAGACACTGGTGGAGACCGCTGCCCTCAACCTATAGCTGCAGACTGTACTATACACCAGCTAGTGCTGCTGCTGCTGCTGCCAGGACATGGGGCTTTTATCACCTGCCAGACACTGGAGGAGACCGCTGCCCTCAACCTATAGCTGCAGACTGTACTATACACCAGCTAGTGCTGCTGCTGCTGCCAGGACATGGGGCTTTTATCACCTGCCAGACACTGGAGGAAACCGCTGCCCTCAGCCTATAGCTGCAGACTGTACTATACACCAGCTAGTGCTGCTGCTGCCGCCAGGACATGGGGCTCTTATCACCTGCCAGAAACTGGAGGAGATGATGACACGGCTGGGCTCACTGTAATAAATGTCAGACTCATAGAAATAATGAAAAAAGTAATATTTAAGCATCCAGAATTCTTGTAATGAGTATTTTCTCTTTTAATGGAAAATTAATGTATTTTTTTTCTTGGGTGCATTTGGAAGAGGCATTTAGGAGGGTATTTAAAATGCATAAGGAGTTTTTGTCCATGATCTGAAAAGCAACACAAAATCTACAAACAAAATGGAAGTTTAAATGCACATTTATGCAGATATTTTGCAAATAAGTGCTCAGTTGATATCTACTTTGCAAATAAAAAAATATATTTTAAACCCTTTCATTTCCTTGTGATAATAATATATAGATGTGTACCCACCCGTATACACCAAAACACACATATAATCATATGTACAATGCCATATCATATCTCCACCTCACATTCATCTAAGAAAACATAACCACATACTTCTCTTGTCAATTTTACTCCATTGTATTGGTATTCTAAAAGCAGGTAGGTAGGTTGAGGAGTGTGCATGTGTCTAGAGCACTATATGGCCACCTGCTTTTCAACAATGTATAACAAGAGAAAAAAGTAAATTTGATAACAAAAACATAATTTATGCTTACCTGATAAATGTATTTCTCTTGTGGTGTATCCAGTCCACGGATCATCCATTACTTGTGGGATATTCTCCTTCCCAACAGGAAGCTGCAAGAGGATCACCCACAGCAGAGCTGTCTATATAGCTCCTCCCCTAACTGCCACTACCAGTCATTCGACCGAAGACAAGCAAGAGAAAGGAGAAACTATAGGGTATAGTGGTGACTGTAGTTTAAAAATAAAAAACACCTGCCTTAAAATGACAGGGCGGGCTGTGGACTGGATACACCACAAGAGAAATAAATTTATCAGGTAAGCATAAATTATGTTTTCTCTTGTAAGGTGTATCCAGTCCACGGATCATCCATTACTTGTGGGATACCAATACCAAAGCTATAGGACACGGATGAAGGGAGGGACAAGGCAGGCGCTTAAACGGAAGGCACCACTGCCTGCAAGACCTTTCTCCCAAAAATAGCCTCCAAAGAAGCAAAAGTATCAAATTTATAGAACTTTGAAAAAGTATGAAGCGAAGACCAAGTCGCCGCCTTACAAATCTATTCAACAGAAGCCTCATTTTTAAAAGCCCATGTGGAAGCTACCGCTCTAGTAGAATGAGCTGTAATCCTTTCAGGAGGCTGCTGGCCAGCAGTCTCATAAGCTAAGCGTATTATACTCCTTAGCCAAAAAGAAAGAGAGGTTGCCGAAGCCTTTTGGCCTCTCCTCTGTCCAGAGTAGACAACAAACAATGCAGATGTTTGACGAAAATCTTTAGTAGCTTGTAAATAAAACTTTAAAGCACGAACCACGTCAAGATTGTGTAAAAGACGTTCCTTCTTTGAAGAAGGATTAGGACACAGTGACGGTACAACAATCTCCTGATTGATATTTTTATTAGATACCACCTTAGGTAAAAAAACAGGTTTGGTACCCTTGAAGAACCTTAAAAACTAAATTTAAACTCCAAGACGGAGCAACAGGTTTAAACATAGGCTTGATTCTGACTAAAGCCTGACAAAACGCCTGCACGTCTGGAACCTCAGCCAGACGTTTGTGCAAAAGAATAGACAGAGCAGAAATCTGTCCTTTTAAGGAACTAGCTGACAAACCCTTCTCCAATCCTTCTTGGAGAAAAGATATTATCCTAGGAATCCTGACCTTACTCCATGAGTAACCCTTGGATTCACACCAATGAAGATATTTACACCATATCTTATGATAGATTTTCCTGGTGACAGGCTTTCGCGCCTGTATTAAGGTAACAATGACCGACTCGGAGAAACCACGCTTTGATAAAATCAAGCGTTCAATCTCCAAGCAGTCAGCCGCAGAGAAATTAGATTTGGATGGTTGAAAGGACCCTGAAGTAGAAGGTCCATGGTGGAAAGGATGACATGTCCACCAGATCTGCATACCAAGTCCTGCGTGGCTACGCAGGTGCTATCAAAATTACCGATGCTCTCTCCTGTTTGATCTTGGCAATCAGACAAGGGAGCAGAGGAAACGGTGGAAACACATAAGCCAGGTTGAAGGACCAAGGCGCTGCTAGAGCATCTATCAGCGCTGCCTTGGGATCCATGGACCTGGATTCGTAACAAGGAAGCTTGGCGTTCTGGCGAGACGCCATGAGATCCAGTTCTGGTTTGCCCCAACGTTGAATCAACTGTGCAAACACCTCCGGATGGAGCTCCCACTCCCCCGGATGAAAAGTCTGACGACTTAGAAAATCTGCCTCCCAGTTCTCTACTCCTGGGATATGGATAGCTGATAGATGGCAAGAGTGAATCTCTGCCCATTAAATTATCTTTGAAACCTCCAACATCGCTAGGGAACTCCTTGTTCCCCCTTGATGGTTGATGTAAGCTACAGTCGTGATGTTGTCCGACTGAAATCTGATGAACCTCACTGCTGCTAGCTGAGGCCAAGCCTGAAGAGCATTGAATATCGCTCTTAGTTCCAGAATGTTTATTGGAAGGAGTGCCTCCTCCTGAGTCCACGACCCCTGAGCCTTCAGAGAGTTCCAGACTGCATCCCAGCCCAGAAGGCTGGCATCTGTTGTTACTATTGTCCAATCTAGCCTGCGGAAGGTCATACCTTTGGACAGATGGACCCGAGATAGCCACCAGAGAAGAGAATCCCTGGTCTCTTGATCCAGATTTAGTAGAGGGGACAAATCTGTGTAATCCCCATTCCACTAACTGAGCATGCAGAGTTGCAGCGGTCTGAGATGTAGGCGGGCAAACGGAACTATGTCCATTGCCGCTACCATTAAGCCGATTACTTCCATACACTGAGCCACCGAAGGGCGAGAAGTATAATAAAAAACACGTCAGGAATTTAGAAGTTTTGACAACCTGTCCTCTGTCAGGTAAATCCTCATTTCTACAGAATCTATCAGAGTTCCCAGGAAGGAAACTCTTGTGAGAGGGGATAGAGAACTCTTCTTTTCGTTCACTTTCCACCCATGAGACCTCAGGAATGACAGAACAATGTCCGTATGGGACTTGGCAATTTGGAAATTCGACGCCTGTATTAGAATGTCGTCTAAGTAAGGGGCTACTGCTATGCCCCGCGGCCTTAGGACCACCAGAAGTGACCCCAGAACCTTCGTAAAGATTATTGGTGCCGTAGCTAACCCAAAGGGAAGAGCCACAAACTGGTAATGCCTGTCTAGGAAGGCGAACCTGAGAAACCGATGATGATCTTTGTGTATCGGAATGTGAAGATAAGCATCCTTTAAGTTCACAGTAGTCATGTATTGACCCTCCTGGATCATAGGTAGGATGGTTCGAATAGTCTCCATCTTGAAAGATGGGACCCTGAGAAATCTGTTTAGGATCTTGAGATCTAAGATTGGTCTGAAGGTTCCCTCTTTCTTGGGAACCACAAAGAGATTTGAATAGAAGCCTTGCCCCTGTTCCTCCTTCGGAACTGGGTGGATCACTCCCATAACTAGGAGGTCTTGAACACAATGTAAGAATGCCTCTCTCTTTATCTGGTCTGCAGATAATTGTGAGAGGTGAAATCTTCCTTTTGGGGAAGAAGCTTTGAAGTCCAGAAGATATCCCTGGGACACAATTTCCAATGCCCAGGGATCCTGGACATCTCTTGCCCAAGCCTGGGCGAAGAGAGAAAGTCTGCCCCTACTAGATCCGTTACCGGGTCGGGGGCTGATCTTTCATGCTGTCTTAGAGGCAGCAGCAGGCTTCTTGGCCTGCTTACCTTTGTTCCAGGCCTGGTTAGGTCTCCAGACCGGCTTGGACTGGGCAAAATTTCCCTCTTGTTTTGCATTAGAGTTGATGCCGCGCTCGTCTTAAAGTTTCGAAAGGCACGAAAATTAGTTTGTTTGGTCCTTAATTTATTAGACCTATCCTGAGGAAGGGCATGACCTTTTCCTCCAGTAATATCAGAAATGATCTCCTTCAGTCCAGGCCCGAATAGGGTCTGCCCCTTGAAGGGAATGTTGAGAAGCTTAGACTTTGAAGTTACGTCAGCTGACCAGGATTTAAGCCATAGTGCCCTACACGCCTGTATAGCAAAACCTGAGTTCTTAGCCGTTAGTTTGGTTAAATGAACAAAGGCGTCAGAAACAAA
Source organism: Bombina bombina (assembly GCF_027579735.1). Taxonomy (NCBI): domain Eukaryota; kingdom Metazoa; phylum Chordata; class Amphibia; order Anura; family Bombinatoridae; genus Bombina; species Bombina bombina. Next base: position 585,560,385 of record NC_069500.1, on the reverse strand, counting down.
TGAATTGGCTAGCTTAAGCGCTTTAAGCTTGTCAAGTATATCATCCAATGGAGTTTCTACCTGTAAGGCCTCTTCCAGAGACTCAAACCAGAAGGCTGCAGCAGCAGTGACCGGGGCAATGCATGCAAGAGGCTGGAGAATAAAACCTTGTTGAATAAACATTTTCTTAAGGTAACCCTCTAACTTTTTATCCATTGGATCTAGGAAAGCACAACTGTCCTCGACGGGAATAGTTGTACGCTTAGCTAGGGTAGAAACTGCTCCCTCCACCTTAGGGACCGTTTGCCATAAGTCCCGTGTAGCGGCATCTATTGGAAAAAATTTTTTAAAAAATAGGAGGGGGAGAGAACGGTACACCTGGTCTATCCCATTCCTTAGTAATAATTTCTGAAAACCTTTTAGGTATTGGACAAACATCAGTGTAAACAGGCACTGCATAGTATTTATCCAATCTACACAATTTCTCTGGCACTATAATGGTGTCACAGTCATCCAGAGTAGCTAAAACCTCCCTGAGCAACACGCGGAGGTGTTCAAGCTTAAATTTAAATGTAGACATATCAGAATCAGGTTGAAGCATCTTCCCTGAGTCAGAAAAATCACCCACAGAAAGAAGCTCTCCTGCCTCAGCTTCTGCATATTGTGAGGGGATATCAGACATAGCTACAAAAGCATCAGAGAGCTCTGTATTTTTTCTAGTCCCAGAGCTGTCTCGCTTTCCTTGTAACCCTGGTAGTTTGGACAATACCGCTGTAAGGGTATGATCCATAACTGCCGCCATGTCTTGTAAAGTAAACGCCATGGGCGCGCTAGATGTACTTAGCGCCACTTGAGCGGGAGTCCCTTGAGCGGGAGTCAAAGGTTCTGACACGTGGGGCGAGTTAGTCGGCATAACTTCCCCCTTGTCAATTTCCTCTGGTGATAAATCTTTTAAAGACAGAATATGATCTTTATAACAAAGTAAAATCAGTACATTTGGTACACATTCTAAGAGGGGTTCCACAATGGCTTCTAAACATAATGAACAAGGAGTTTCCTCTATGTCAGACATGTTTAAACAGACTAGCAATGAGACCAGCAAGCTTGGAAAACACTTTGATAAATGTAAACAAGCAAAAAATAAAAACGGTACTGTGCCTTTAAGAGAAACAAATTTTGGCAGAAATTGAAAAACAGTGATAAAAAGCAGTAAATCTTACGAAATTTTTACAGTGTGTATAATAGACTAACAGAACATTGCACCCACTTGCAAATGGATGATTAACCCCTTAGTTTCAAAACCGGATCAAAAAACGATATAAACGTTTTTTAACAGTCACAACAAACTGCCACAGCTCTGCTGTGGCCCTACCTGCCCATACAACGACTTTTGAAGGCACAAAAACCCTTTGTAGAGGTCCTAAGTGTTCAGGAGACTCCTTCAGGGAAGCTGGAAGTCTCAAGCTGCAAAAACTACTGCACGATTTAGGCCTGAAATTAGGCCCCTCCCAACCTGTACTCACAGTGAGAGGGCCATAAAAAACTATCCCTAGGCAAAATCTAGCCAGCCATGTGGAAAAACTGGGCCCCAATAAAGTTTTATCACCATTATATAGAAAAAAACGTTTAAACACTTCCAGCAAACGTTATCTTATTTTCAGTAATGTGAGAAAGTAATAAGAATATTACCTTTTACAGCAAGCATTATACTAGTCGTTATTAAATCACTGTAATCAGGCTTACCTTAAATAAATCCGGTATTAACAGCATTTTCTAGCATATTCATTTCTCTAGAAACATTTAAACTGCACATACCTCATAGCAGGAGACCCTGCACGCCATTCCCCCAGCAGAAGTTACCTCATCTCTTCAGTTATGTGTGAGAACAGCAATGGATCTTAGTTACAACCTGCTAAGATCAACAAAAACCACAGGCAGACTCTTCTTCAACTTTCTGCCTGAGGCTAAAACAGTACAACTCCGGTACCATTTGAAAATAATAAACTTTTGATTGAAGATAAACTACATAAATTTACCACATCTCTCTAGCTACTTCCTATCTTGTCGAGAGCTGCAAGAGAATGACTGGGAGTGGCAGTTAGGGGAGGAGCTATATAGACAGCTCTGCTGTGGGTGATCCTCTTGCAGCTTCCTGTTGGGAAGGAGAATATCCCACAAGTAATGGATGATCCGTGGACTGGATACACCTTACAAGAGAAAGTAAATTTAAAAATGCTTTGATTTATCTGAATCTTTACAGCTACACACATTAATATGTATATATATTTATATATTTATGTGTATATATATATATATACACACACAGTATATATAGAAAGACACAAATATAGATATTTGTCATGGGTGTATGCAGGTTTATTGAAAGTCACATTATACCCTGACCGAAAAATATTATGGCCAAAAAACAGCCTAAAACCTAGGGGGGTGGGGGGTTAGGGGGCAGCAGAATTTTGAGTGCCTAGGGCAGCACAAAACCTAAATACGCCACTGGTGCTAAGCCAATTTACATTTTTTTTATATATATATATTTTTTAAACTTTTTTTTTCTTTTTCAGATCCCCAAGACTTTCACTGTTGGAAACGGTCTTGGTGGTCTGTAGCTGCTTAGATGCCTGAGATACTTACTTCTAAGCAGCATGCCCCCTTTCCCTATACTTGTCATTGTCCTTTTTAAATAAAGCGCAAAACGTGAAGCCCCGGCGATGCCTGTCACTATACAGGCCCGATAGCTGGGGTAGGAGCGGGTGGGAGCTCTGAGCCGTCGTTAGCACCTGAACGGGAAACTCTGCAACGGCTCAGAGCCGTCGTTAGCACTGAAAGCAGTGGCGTCACTAGGGGGGTGCGGCACGCACCGGGTGACACCATCAGGGGGGGTTGACACCAGTCCCAGCAGTGCTTAATATCTTCCCCCACTCCATACAGTGGAAGTTTTAAAACCTGGCCTCTACTGGCTTTGATCACTACAGACTCAGGAACGGGACTGTTACTAGCCAGCTGCATTGATATTCTTTATCTTTAAACAGAAGACACATGTTTGCATTGGTACTGCAGTGTAAGACTGACTATTTACAGCTCCTCTGCACATTTCAGCACACTCCTGTGCTGGATCGCAGAGTAGCCCCGCCCCTCCTCCTCTGACTCGGCACTTGGAGGAGAAGAGGGCGCGCAAAGCATGGCTGCTCTGTGTGCTGAGCCTAAATGAGGGAGACATGTCAGCATTGTCAGTGAGGAGCAGAGGTAAGAAGAACAGTGTGTGGAGAACAGGAGAACAGTTAGATACTTAGATTATTAGTGTGCAGGAAGAGCTTTCACTCCCTCTCCTCATCAGCTCCGTTTTTCTAGAGTTGCACTCTGGCTTCTCCCCACTGCCTCTCATATTCTCTTTATAGTAAGGTCTTATCTTAGCATGTCTTTCTGAACAAATCCCCAGACCCCTTTGATCAGTAGAGTACAGCTTTTTGTGTATAAGATAGGAAATATTAAAGCTGGAAATAACTTAGTAAGCTGCAGCTTAATTGAGAGACTAATATCTAGCAGATTCATTTTAAAACTTGTGTGTTTAAGATATTTTATTACGTTCATTTTCCAGCTTTTGGGAAAAAACTTGACTGTGTACTTAGAAATCTTTCAACATTTCTGAATATACACAATCAAGTTTTTTCCCCAAAGCTGGAAACTGAACTTAATAAAATATTGAAATGTATTAATCTCATAATACACACAAGTATTTGATATCATGATTTCTATCTAGTATTATTGTAAATGTCCAAGCTTAGTTCTCATAAATCTTTGAAACAGTATGCTAACAAAAAAGTGCAATGTTTATATATGTGTGGTTGTGTATAACTGTGTGTGTGTGAGACAAAGAATGAGTGTGTAATATGTGTGACATGGAATGTGTGATTAATACATATGACCTAGAATGTGTGTGGTATTGTACATATGATACAGAATATGTGTGAAAAAAAAATGTACATACATATGACATAGAATGCATGCAAATGTTTTCTCATAATGCACACAGGTATCCTGCCCTATAATATAATATATATATTAAATAATAATAAATATATGTATATCTATCAATCTATTTATCAGTTTAGTAGAGTTACCCAGGGTCCCGATGTAATGTGTATTATGACAAACATACTAATAATATTATATGTATAAATATATATATATATATATATATATATATATATATATATATATAACTAGTGTTAAAGGGATAGTCAAGAACTATTATTATTCAGATTGACCATTCAATTTGAAACAACTTTCTCTTACTTTATTATCTACTTTGCTTAATTGTTTCATATCCTTTGTTGAAAATCTTACCTAGATAGGCTTAGGAGCAGCAGTGCACTACTAGAAACTAGCTGTTGATTGGTGGCTGCAGATATATGCCTCTTGTCATTGGCTCATCCTATGTGTTCAGCTAGCTTCTAGTAAGTGCATTGCTGCTCTTTAAACAAAGGATACCAAGAACATTAAGCAAATGTATTAATATAAATAAATTAGAAAGTTGTGTAAAATTGTGACGGTATCTGGTATGGTGATGGTTTATACACTTTTTCTATCCAAAATGTGTTGAGAGTCATCAAAAACATTACGGGGGGGGGGGTGACACCATAAGTTACCGCACCGGGTGACACCAACCCTAGTGACGCCACTGACTGAAAGGGTTAAAAAGTACTGAGAATGAAACTAATCATACTGCTTGTGATGTCACAGAACTGGAAAGTGGTTTACTGAACCATGAAAGCATGTGCACTATTCATTAAAGGGACATAAAACCCAAATATTTTCTTTCATGAATCAGATAAAACATACAATTTTAATCAACTTTCCAGTTTACTTCTATTATCAAATTTGATTCTCTTGATATTATTTGTTGAAGCAGCAGCAAATACATGGGATGAGCCAATGACAAAAGACATGTGTATGCAGCCACCAATCAGCAGCTAGCACACAGGTGCTTTGCTGCTCCTGAGCTTACCTATATAAACCCTTCAACAAAGGATAACAAGAGTAAGAAGCAAATTAAATAATAGAAGTTTAAAATTGTATGTTTTATCTGAATCATGAATGTCTAATTATGACTTTACTGTCCCTTTATGATTGGAATTTGCCCATTGTCTGTAGCAGGCTTCCCCATTCTACATGTCAGTATATATACATTTTGCTAATATATGACACATAATATATGTCATGACTCAACAGAAGAGGAAATGTGAGAGGTGGTTAAGGCTATGGGGCCTATCTATCAAGCTCCGGATAGAGCTTGAGGCCCCGTGTTTCTGGCGAGCCTGCAGCGTACGAGTACACCAGAGTACGATTGGGTTGATTGACACCCCCCTGCTGGCGGCCGATTGGCCGTGATTCTGCAGGGGGCGGCGTTGCACCAGCAGCTCTTGTGAGCTGCTGGTGCAATGCTGAATATGGACAGCGTATTGCTCTCCGTATTCTGCGAGGTCTGGCGGACCTGATCCGCACTGTCGGATCAGGTCCGCCAGACTTTGATAAATAGAGGCCTATGTGATGACCAACAGTCATTAAGGTGATAGAGTTCTTTCCAGTAAATCATTATAACACAGTTATATTAGTTTATGAAGCCTAATTTTAAAATCTCTTATAAAGTAGGAAACAAACTTCACTAAACTGAAGTAAAAATTCTCGCTCAAATATATTTTGCCAACATATTTTTGTTTTTTGCCCATGTATTTATTACCTTAATGTAACATTCTCCAATAACATTCTTTACATTTTTAAAAATCACGTAAAACACTTTATTCATATTTACTATACAGCAAAATAATCATGGGGCAACTACGTTAAAGCATTTTATATGAGCAGTATTGTTCTAAATACATCCATAAACGTACTAATTGTTTCATAGGCAAGATAAGTTAAAGAAACATGTAAAAGACGTAAATAAAAGACATTGTTTTTACTTTGGATACAACTGAAAGAATATTATATTATTTGCATTATAATGATTACCTTATAAAAGGCCTTGTCAGTGCTAAAATTGTCCTGATGAACCATGATGGATGAACAATTATGAATGATTTTAAGTTCTTTCTTAACCTGTTACAAACAACAGAAGTGATTAGTGCTGTAGCATCATCTTTCACATGACATGGTTATATTGGCAAATACAATGCTGGTATTGTTTGTAGAACACAATATTTAGTGTGATCCTTGTATCTATATTTAAGGGAAGCAGTTGCATTTCTATGTAAAAATGGTTTCATGAGAGGTTGTTGCTATTAGCTTTTGCAAGCCCATACTTACGGAGCAACAATTATATTACTATACAATTACATGCCATTAGTGCAATACTCTACATCCACGATAACCTTGTAATGCCCACTTTAATTTAATACCAGCTTTTAAGCCTTGTGAAGTCTTATTGTTAAAAAAAAGATAACGTAAATAAAAGTTACAGGGTCATCCAAGTATAAATTATACTAAACTATGTGGGCCCAGTATTTCATTAAACCAACTTCATAATATACATGTTTAAAAATAATTCTCTTTCTAGATTTCATAATCCTGGGTTTGGTACATTTCACAGACTACCAGTGCCAATCTCACAGTATAGGGAGTAAATAATTAGGTATAATGCACACATTTTTCTTCCACTCAACCTCATGTAACTGCGTAAATAAAATATAGATACAACGGTATGAAAATTAGTTTACTATTGTTGCGGTCATAATACTATTGATACACTTTATTTGTGACAAGTCAAACCAGCTGCATATAAGTAGCTACCTCTAATAATTGAAAAAAAAAGCATTTTAATATTATAGTTGTGCATTCAATATTAAACATTAAAAATATAGTCAAACTCTGAAAGTGCCAAAGATGAAGTATAGGTTATACACATGTACCTTCTTATCTTCTTTATCACCTAGTGGCAGCAGTAATACAGTGATTTCATATCTGCTTTCAGCACGCACATGACGACACATACACGCACTCTACTTCCCTATGCTCAGCAGTGCACTGTGAGTTATTAAAAATCTGTTAACAAATCATACTAGCTACATTATGTTTACATTAACTCATTGGGGCCGAATTACCAAGCCTAGAATGGAGCTTGATGCCCCTGTTTCCGCACGAGCCTTCAGGCTTGCTGGAAACAGCAGTTATGAAGCAGTGGTCTAAAGACCGCTGCTCCATAACTTGTCCGTCTGCTCTGAGGCCATCAACTTGCCCGATCCTATACAATTGGGCTGATTGACACCCCCTGCTAGCGGCCAATTGGCCGCAAATCTGCAGGGGGCGGCATTGCACAAGCAGTTCACAAGAACTGCTTGTGCAATGATAAATGCCGACAGCGTATGCTGTCAGCATTTATTGATGTGCGGCGGACATGATACGCTACATTGTATAATGTCCGCTCGCACTTTAATAAATTGGCCCCAATGTGCAAAACTATTTCTAGCTATATTTAGAATAGAATTCTGTGCATTTCAAATAGGAGTTTTATATTGCTATAAACAGATAAATGTCCTGGCCCAACTTTATACCCTGAGGGACTCCTATTACTGATGCTATTTTGTTTTAGGACATGCTGCAGTGTGCATTGGTGGGATATGTAATGGAAAAGAGAAAGACCCAGAGCTGATTGCCAAGAACCACAGTTTATTTATAGGCCACAGGTGAGGTCATATACCGTACACTATCATTTTAAATAAACAGGTAAATAGTATTAAAAAAACGTAATTGTTGTATACCCTGGTATGTTGTTAACCTGAATGTGTTATTAAAAAAAAAAACACAGGAAAGTTTGTATGGTTTTGTATTCAATATATAATTAAGAGGATTATACTTATCCTGTAAAAACTTTGTTGTTTGCCCTGTAACATATATAGGCCCAGCAAAGAAAAAAAACCCAAAATTAATGCTTATCTGATAAATTAATTTTTCATAATGGTGAGAGTCCACGAGTAAACACATGTGGGAATTTCCTTCCTGACCACTAGGTGGAGGCAAAAGATATCCCAACACACCAGCACTTTAAATCCCTTCCACTACCCATGATCCTCAGTAATACATATAGTCAAGTAGATGGCGGAAAATAGAAAAGCAGGAATGATACAGCGGGGCAAAAGAGAAGGACAAAACAAGTACTGACACAATCTAAACAAAAAGAAAGAATGGGGCCTGAGGACTCTCACCATCATGAAAGAAATTAGTTTATCAGGTAAGCATAAATTTTGTTTTCTTTCATAAGATGGTGAAAGTCCACGAGTCATCTTGTGGCAATCTTTACCCAAGTAGTAAAGTCCACAAGATTACCATGGAATAGAGGAGACAAACAGTGAAGACAGGTACATTACTGATGAATTGATCAGGTCATAGAACAAGCCTCTGAGCTATTGTTCGTTCCTAGCAGATTGCCTCTTTTTCTGTTTATATTTACATTACTGACCAAAAGCAGCCTCAGAAAAAAAAGATATACATCAGAGATAAAACTTTGAAAAAGTGTGCAAAAAAGATCAAGTATTTGCCTTGCAAATCTGATCAATAGAAACTTTATTATGAAAGGCCCAATAAGTTGCAACAGTTCTACTAGAATGAGCAGTAATGCGCTCAGGGGGAGTATTTCCTGAAACAAAATATGCCTTACAAATTACCGCTTTAAGACAGGAAGTAACAGAAGTAGATTTATGTTCTTTGTAGGGCCCAGAAAAATGAACAAAAAGAGAAGATGTTCCTAAGAGCAAAAAGAAGGAAACACCAATTTCCTGATAAAAAGTAGCTGTAGATACTAACTTAGGAAGAAATGAATAACTATTTTGATGGAAAATCAGAGAAGGAGGCTTGCGCGACAAAGCTGAAAGCGCAGAAATCCTTCCGGCAGAAGAAATAGCCACAAAACAAAATCCTGCAAGGCCATGCTGGAGCAATCAAAATTACTGAGGCTTGTTCCTGTTTGATTCTATCGCTCCAGATAGCAACACATATGGAGGAAAGATGTAAATCCAGTTGAATGACGAGTGAGCCCATTCGCCCAAGGGTCCAGAGACCTAACACAATACTGGGGAAGTTTGTGATTCAAATAAGAGGCCATGAAATCTATCTCTGGTAAACCCCAATTTCTCACAATCTAGTCGAAAACTTCCTGATTTAGAGACCACTCTCCTGGGTGAAGAGACTGGCAACTGCCTCCCAATTATTCAAAACCAGAACCCAGAACGTGGATGGCAGAAATCTTGCAATGATAAGATTCTACCCAAATAATGGTGCAGGACAATTCCCTTGTTGCTAAGTAACTGCAAGCCCCTCCTTGATGATTGATGTAGGTCACTGCTGTGACAATGTCTGACTGGAATCGATGAAAAGATTCCTGTCTGCGGTCAGGCCTGCTCTGGACAGCACTGAAGATTACATGGAGTTCCAAAATTTTATGGGTAAGCTCTCCTCCTGAGGAGCCCACAATACCTGCACTCTCTAAGACCCCCAGACTGTGCTCCAACCTAACATTTTGGCATCTGTAGAAGTTATTACCCTCTCTGGTCAAATAAAAGAGGCCCCCAGAACCAAAGAATGGTTAGTCTGCCACCAAGTTAGGGGCTGTCTTGTCCTGTTATGTAACAGGATCCTATGAGACAAATTCTCGTGGTCCCAATTCAATTGATGCCGCTTCTGGAACTGGAGATCCCAAAGATAAAATCTGGTAAATAGAACTAAATCTGAGGCAGCTTCCATGAGACCCATACCTTTCATGCAGGATTCAGTATAAGAAGAGCAGGTCTGATAAAGCTTTAGTCTGCCCTGGTCTGTCAGAGACAGGTGCATAGTCATTGAATCAATAATGAACACCAGAAAAGAGACACAGGTATGCAGAATTAAGGAAATCTTTATAACGTTTATTTTCTAACCATGACTCTGAAGCAACTGAAGAACCATCTCAGTGTAAAACACAGCCAGTTGAAAAGCGGGGGCCTGAACAAAAAGGTTATCATGTTAAAGGGACAGTCTAGGCCAAAATAAACTTTCATGATTCAGATAGAGCATGTAATTTTAAACACTTTTCCAATTTACTTTTATCACCAATTTTGCTTTGTTCTCTTGGTATTCTTAGTTGAAAACTTAACCTAGGAGGTTCATATGCTAATTTCTTAGACCTTGAAGCCCACCTCTTTCAGATTGCATTTTAACAGTTTTTCACCACTAGAGGGTGTTAGTTCACATATTTCATATAGATAACACTGTGCTCGTGCACGTGAAGTAATCTGGGAGCAGGCACTGATTGGCTAGACTGCAAGTCTGTCAAAAGAACTGAAAAAAGGGGCAGTTTGCAGAGGCTTAGATACAAGATAATCACAGAGGTTAATAGTATATTATTATAACTGTGTTGATTATGCAAAACTGGGAAATGGGTAATAACATAATTTATGCTTACCTGATAAATTCCTTTCTTCTGTTGTGTGATCAGTCCACGGGTCATCATTACTTCTGGGATATAACTCCTCCCCAACAGGAAATGCAAGAGGATTCACCCAGCAGAGCTGCATATAGCTCCTCCCCTCTACGTCAGTCCCAGTCATTCGACCAAGAATCAACGAGAAAGGAGTAACCAAGGGTGAAGTGGTGACTGGAGTATAATTTAAAAGATATTTACCTGCCTTAAAACAGGGCGGGCCGTGGACTGATCACACAACAGAAGAAAGGAATTTATCAGGTAAGCATAAATTATGTTTTCTTCTGTTATGTGTGATCAGTCCACGGGTCATCATTACTTCTGGGATACCAATACCAAAGCAAAAGTACACGGATGACGGGAGGGATAGGCAGGCTCATTATACAGAAGGAACCACTGCCTGAAGAACCTTTCTCCCAAAAATAGCCTCCGAAGAAGCAAAAGTGTCAAATTTGTAAAATTTGGAAAAAGTATGAAGCGAAGACCAAGTTGCAGCCTTGCAAATCTGTTCAACAGAGGCCTCATTCTTAAAGGCCCAAGTGGAAGCCACAGCTCTAGTGGAGTGAGCTGTAATTCTTTCAGGAGGCTGCTGTCCAGCAGTCTCATAGGCTAAACGTATTATGCTACGAAGCCAAAAAGAGAGAGAGGTAGCAGAAGCTTTTTGACCTCTCCTCTGTCCAGAATAAACAACAAACAGGGAAGAAGTTTGGCGAAAATCTTTAGTTGCCTGCAAGTAGAACTTGAGGGCACGAACTACATCCAGATTGTGTAGAAGACGTTCCTTCTTTGAAGAAGGATTTGGACACAAGGATGGAACAACAATCTCTTGATTGATATTCCTGTTAGTGACTACCTTAGGTAAGAACCCAGGTTTAGTACGCAGAACTACCTTGTCTGAGTGAAAAATCAGATAAGGAGAATCACAATGTAAGGCTGATAACTCAGAGACTCTTCGAGCCGAGGAAATAGCCATTAAAAACAGAACTTTCCAAGATAACAATTTTATATCAATGGAATGAAGGGGTTCAAACGGAACACCCTGTAAAACTTTAAGAACTAAGTTTAAACTCCATGGCGGAGCAACAGCTTTAAACACAGGCTTGATCCTAGCTAAAGCCTGACAAAAGGCCTGGACGTCTGGGTTTTCTGACAGACGCCTGTGTAACAAGATGGACAGAGCTGAAATCTGTCCCTTTAATGAACTAGCTGATAGACCCTTCTCTAAACCTTCTTGTAGAAAGGACAATATCCTAGCGATCCTAACCTTACTCCAGGAGTAACCTTTGGATTCGCACCAGTATAGGTATTTACGCCATATTTTATGGTAAATCCTTCTGGTAACAGGCTTCCTAGCCTGTATCAGGGTATCAATAACCGACTCAGAAAAACCACGTTTTGATAAAATCAAGCGTTCAATTTCCAAGCAGTCAGCTTCAGAGAAGTTAGATTTTGATGTTTGAATGGACCCTGTATCAGAAGGTCCTGTCTTAGAGGTAGAGACCAAGGCGGACAGGATGACATGTCCACTAGATCTGCATACCAAGTCCTGCGTGGCCATGCAGGCGCTATTAGAATCACTGATGCTCTCTCCTGTTTGATTTTGGCAATCAATCGAGGAAGCAGCGGGAAGGGTGGAAACACATAAGCCATCCCGAAGTTCCAAGGTGCTGTCAAAGCATCTATCAGAACCGCTCCCGGATCCCTGGATCTGGACCCGTAGAGAGGAAGTTTGGCGTTCTGGCGAGACGCCATGAGATCTATCTCTGGTTTGCCCCAACGTCGAAGTATTTGGGCAAAGACCTCCGGATGAAGTTCCCACTCCCCCGGATGAAAAGTTTGGCGACTCAAGAAATCCGCCTCCCAGTTCTCCACTCCCGGGATGTGGATTGCTGACAGGTGGCAAGAGTGAGACTCTGCCCAGCGAATTATCTTTGATACTTCCATCATTGCTAGGGAGCTTCTTGTCCCTCCCTGATGGTTGATGTAAGCTACAGTCGTGATGTTGTCCGACTGAAACCTGATGAACCCCCGAGTTGTTAATTGGGGCCAAGCCAGAAGGGCATTGAGAACTGCTCTCAATTCCAGAATGTTTATTGGAAGGAGACTCTCCTCCTGATTCCATAGTCCCTGAGCCTTCAGAGAATTCCAGACAGCGCCCCAACCTAGTAGGCTGGCGTCTGTTGTTACAATTGTCCAGTCTGGCCTGCTGAATGGCATCCCCCTGGACAGGTGTGGCCGATAAAGCCACCATAGAAGAGAATTTCTGGTCTCTTGATTCAGATTCAGAGTAGGGGACAAATCTGAGTAATCCCCATTCCACTGACTTAGCATGCACAATTGCAGCGGTCTGAGGTGTAGGCGTGCAAAAGGTACTATGTCCATTGCCGCTACCATTAAGCCGATCACCTCCATGCATTGAGCTACTGACGGGTGTTGAATGGAATGAAGGACACGGCATGCATTTTGAAGCTTTGTTAACCTGTCTTCTGTCAGGTAAATCTTCATTTCTACAGAATCTATAAGAGTCCCCAAGAATGGAACTCTTGTGAGAGGAAAAAGAGAACTCTTCTTTTCGTTCACTTTCCATCCATGCGACCTTAGAAATGCCAGAACTAACTCTGTATGAGACTTGGCAGTTTGAAAGCTTGAAGCTTGTATTAGAATGTCGTCTAGGTACGGAGCTACCGAAATCCCTCGCGGTCTTAGTACCGCCAGAAGAGCACCCAGAACCTTTGTGAAGATTCTTGGAGCCGTAGCCAATCCGAATGGAAGAGCTACAAACTGGTAGTGCCTGTCTAAGAAGGCAAACCTTAGATACCGGTGATGATCTTTGTGAATCGGTATGTGAAGGTAAGCATCTTTTAAATCCACTGTGGTCATGTACTGACCCTTTTGGATCATGGGTAAGATTGTCCGAATAGTTTCCATTTTGAACGATGGAACTCTTAGGAATTTGTTTAGAATCTTTAAATCTAAGATTGGCCTGAAAGTTCCCTCTTTTTTGGGAACCACAAACAGGTTTGAGTAGAACCCTTGTCCTTGTTCCGACCGCGGAACCGGATGGATCACTCCCATTAATAACAGATCTTGTACACAGCGTAGAAACGCTTCTTTCTTTATCAGGTTTGTTGACAACCTTGACAGATGAAATCTCCCTCTTGGGGGAGATAATTTGAAGTCTAGAAGGTATCCCTGAGATATGATCTCTAGCGCCCAGGGATCCTGAACATCTCTTGCCCAGGCCTGGGCGAAGAGAGAAAGTCTGCCCCCCACTAGATCCGGTCCCGGATCGGGGGCTCTCGGTTCATGCTGTCTTTGGGGCAGCAACAGGTTTCCTGGCCTGCTTGCTCTTGTTCCAGGACTGGTTAGGCTTCCAGCCTTGCCTGTAACGAGCAACAGCTCCCTCCTGTTTTGGTGCAATGGAGGTTGATGCTGCTCCTGTTTTGAAATTCCGAAAGGGACGAAAATTAGACTGTCTAGCCTTAGCTTTGGCTTTGTCTTGAGGTAGGGCGTGGCCCTTACCTCCTGTAATGTCAGCGATAATTTCTTTCAAACCGGGCCCAAATAAAGACTGCCCCTTGAAAGGTATATTAAGTAATTTGGACTTAGAAGTAACATCAGCTGACCAGGATTTTAGCCACAGCGCCCTACGTGCCTGTATGGCGAATCCTGAGTTCTTAGCCGTAAGTTTGGTTAAATGTACTACGGCCTCCGAAATGAATGAATTAGCTAGTTTAAGGACTCTAAGCCTGTCCGTAATGTCGTCTAGCGTAGATGAACTAAGGTTCTCTTCCAGAGACTCAATCCAAAATGCTGCCGCAGCCGTAATCGGCGCGATACATGCAAGGGGTTGCAATATAAAACCTTGTTGAACAAACATTTTCTTAAGGTAACCCTCTAATTTTTTATCCATTGGATCTGAAAAAGCACAGCTATCCTCCACCGGGATAGTGGTACGCTTAGCTAAAGTAGAAACTGCTCCCTCCACCTTAGGGACCGTTTGCCATAAGTCCCGAGTGGTGGTGTCTATTGGAAACATCTTTCTAAATATTGGAGGGGGTGAGAACGGCACACCGGGTCTATCCCACTCCTTAGTAACAATTTCAGTTAGTCTCTTAGGTATAGGAAACACGTCAGTACTCGCCGGTACCGCAAAGTATTTATCCAACCTACACAGTTTCTCTGGTATTGCAACGGTGTTACAATCATTGAGAGCTGCTAAGACCTCCCCTAGTAATACACGGAGGTTCTCCAATTTAAATTTAAAATTTGAAATATCTGAATCCAATCTGTTTGGATCAGAACCGTCACCTACAGAATGAAGCTCTCCGTCCTCATGCTCTGCAAGCTGTGACGCAGTATCAGACATGGCCCTAGTATTGTCAGCGCACTCTGTTCTCACCCCAGAGTGATCACGCTTGCCTCTTAGTTCTGGTAATTTAGACAAAACTTCAGTCATAACAGTAGCCATATCTTGTAATGTTATCTGTAATGGCCGCCCAGATGTACTAGGCGCCATAATATCACGCACCTCCCGGGCGGGAGATGCAGGTACTGCCGCGTGAGGTGAGTTAGTCGGCATAACTCTCCCCTCGCTGTTTGGTGAAATTTGTTCAAATTGTACAGATTGACTTTTATTTAAAGTAGCATCAATACAGTTAGTACATAAATTTCTATTGGGCTCCACCTTGGCATTGGAACAAATGACACAGATATCTTCCTCTGAGTCAGACATGTTTAACACACTAGCAATAAACTTGCAACTTGGTTATAATCTTTTTTAGCAAAAACGTACTGTGCCTCAAAGAGGTACTAAACGATTAAATGATTAAATGACAGTTGAAATAATGAACTGAAAAACAGTTATAGCATCAAACTTTAAAACAACACAACTTTTAGCAAAGGTTTGTTCCCATTAGAAAAATAACAATAATTAAATTTGACATAAAAATTACAGAGCAACGTTTTTATTCACAGTCAATATAAAATTCTCACAGCTCTGCTGAGAGAATCTACCTCTCTCTAAAGAAGTTTGAAGACCCCTGAGATCTGTCAGAGATGAACCGGATCATGCAGGAAATATAAGAGTAACTGACTGGAATTTTTTGATGCGTAGCAAAGAGCGCCAAAAAACGGCCCCTCCCCCTCACACACAGCAGTGAAGAGAAACGAAACTGTCATAATTAAAACCAAACAACTGCCAAGTGGAAAATAATGCCCAAATATTTATTCACTCAGTACCTCAGAAATGTAAACGATTCTACATTCCAGCAAAAACGTTTAACATGATAAATACTTATTAAAAGGATTAGTGACTTTTAACAGAGTAGTTCCGGTGAAATACCATCCCCAGAATACTGAAGTGTATACATACATGACATTATAACGGTATGGCAGGATTTTCTCATCAATTCCATTCAGAAAATAAAAACTGCTACATACCTCAATGCAGATTCATCTGCCCGCTGTCCCCTGATCTGAAGCTTTTACCTCCCTCAGATGGCCGAGAACAGCAATATGATCTTAACTACTCCGGTTAAAATCATAGTAAAAAACTCTGGTAGATTCTTCCTCAAACTCTGCCAGAGAAGTAATAACACGCTCCGGTGCTATTGTAAAATAACAAACTTTTGATTGAAGTCATAAAAACTAAGTATAATCACCATAGTCCTCTCACACATCCTATCTAGTCGTTGGGTGCAAGAGAATGACTGGGACTGACGTAGAGGGGAGGAGCTATATGCAGCTCTGCTGGGTGAATCCTCTTGCATTTCCTGTTGGGGAGGAGTTATATCCCAGAAGTAATGATGACCCGTGGACTGATCACACATAACAGAAGAAAAAGGGATTATCTATCTTTTAAAACAATAAAAATTCTGGCGTAGACTGTCCCTTTAAGTAATTACTGAGATTCCTTGAGCTAAAACCACAGATAACAGAGCTCCAAGTACCTTTGTAAACACTACGGGTGCTTTAACTAGACCAATAGGGAGGGCCACAAACTGAAAATGCCTGTCTAGGATTTCAGGAACCTTACATGATCCCTTTTAATAGGTATATGTAAAAAAACATCCTTTAAGTCTAGGGAAGACATAAAACTGACCCTCTTGCAATAAAATGAGAATTCTCGTGTACTTTAAAGTAGGAACTTTCAGGAATTTGCTTAGGATTTTAAGATCCAAAACAGGCCAAAAAGAGATTTGAGTAAACCCCCTTTAGCAATTCCAGATCTCTTACACATGCCAAAAAAGCTTGGACCTTTAAAGAATCTTGAGGCACTTGAGAGAGGAAGAATCTTTCTAGAGGAGACTTTAAACTAAAGCTTACTCCATACCCTAACAGGTATCCAGGACACAATCTCTCTCCAGCATCCTCTCAATCTGTCCCCTACAAAACTGGCCTGGCACAGGGGCGCAACTTCAGGTGGACTTAAGAGGCTGGGATAGATTTTTTGATCTGTTTGAAAGGATGGACTTCCATGAATATTTGGAGAACCCAGAACTCTGGGCAAAGGAGGAAGATTTCATATTGAGATTGCTGAGAGACACAAAAACACCCTGTAGATCTAAGCTTACCCTTTACTCCTGTTGCAAAAGTAGCATCCAGCATAGGCTCAAACAAAGATTTACCCTATAATGGAAGAGAGATCAATCTGCATTTAGAAACCATACATCAGACCAAGATTTAAGCTAAAAAGCTTGTCTAGCTAAAGCAGCATTTTAGCATTAATGTCATTTGCTGTCCTCAGGATGTGTGATCCTGAATCTTATCCAGAGTTGTTTCTCCAGAAACAAGATTTGAAAGGTTGTCACAACAAACAACAGTACAGGCCACACCGACAAAAGGTCTAAACATAAAACCTGCAAGGTGAAAGATATCCTAATAAAACTATCTATTCTATCTAATGGATCTTTAAAAGGGGAGCTATCCTCCAAAAGGAATAGTAGAAAGCCTGGCATAAGCGAAATGGCTGCATCCACCTTGGGAAAAGTTTCTCAAATCTCTGTGTTAACAGAAGGAAGAGGAAACATAGATTAGAATTTAGCAGAAGGAACAAACTGAATAACTGAGATTTTTTTTAGAAACTAGATCAGAAACTGAATCAGGCACAAGAAAAGTAAAAGGCTGTTTGGGGGGGGGCCTCCTTCAAGAATTTATCAATTAGCTTCTGAGCCCGCCAAGCCAGATGCGCTAAATTTAAAGCAACAGTCATGGGTGTCCACAGAAATTTTTCAAGTGGGGGGCAAACAAAGGAAATGTGTCAAGACAAAAAATATATAAAGAAAGATGATAGATAGATATTAATAATCAGTGGTTGAAAATTATCCCAAAATGCTACTAGTCCCAGAAAAAAGCTTACTAGTACACTATAAATTTTGGAGTCACTTTTTGCTAAACTTTTATACACATTTCTTTTTTTTTTTTTTTGTGTGGGTGTAATAAAATGAATTTATTTATCCAGACTCCTTATGGGTGAAAAAAGGATCATATAGTTGTATGTATTCATGTATAAAGAGCCAGATTACAAGTTGAGTGGTATTTACTGTTTTCGCTCGAGTGCTAACTCCCCTAGAATTAAGGCTTTTGCTCGCGAGCTAACCCAACACATGTAAAAAGCATATATATATATATATATATATATATATATATATATATATATATATATATATATATAGGTATATACTTATACAGATATATATATAGGAATATATAGGAACATCTATTTAGAAATACTAAAACATATTCTGCAGAAGATTGGAATGTGAAATATTGGGCTCCAATAAACTTCTATATATGTCTATATATGCATACATATGTATTTATGTTTATATGTGTATATACTGTATGTCTGTAAAGACATAATACACACACACACATATGTATATATATATATATATATATATATATATATACACATACATACATACAGTATATATATATATATATATATATATATATATATATATATATACATACACACACACACGTATAAATACATATACATATTTAGACATGTTAAAGCCCTTTGCATGCCTTTTTTTTTTCTAACACCTGAGCCCTCATATCTTTGAGCCCTTTTTTTGTGCAATCATTATTACATTTTTTTTTTATTATTATTATTAGTGTAACTGCACTTTGTAATGCATTTAGATGTGTTTTGTGACACTTCTTTGTTTTGCAAAACAGTTAACCGGAGCTCTGAGGAGACAGTAATCATTCTAGCTCAGATCTCAATTGCGCTCATGCGTTCACATATACTTTCAACTTGTAATACAAGTGATAAACCTGCCGCGCGCAAACAGCTTCAATAAAACCCCTTTCGCTCGTGCGTAATTGTAAACGCGCCACTCATAATCTGGCCCATAGTGTTTTGCTTATTTGCGGCTAGATTACGAGTTTTGCGTTATGAGGGGTGCAGTACTAACTTGCCCAGTTATTGTCACCGCTCACTTACCTATAGCGCTGGTGTTACAGGTTTTTATAAACCCGGCGTTAAAAGGGAAGAAGTGAGCGTAGAGCAAAATTGAGCTCCATACTGCATTCCAATACCAGCGCTGCTTAAGTCAGCGATGAGCTGGTTTTACGTGCTCGTGCACGATTTCCCCATAGACATCAATGGGGATAGCTGGCTGAAAAAAAGTCTAACATCTGCAAAAAAGCAGCGTAAAGCTCTGTAACGCAGCCCCATTGATTCCTAGGGGGAAACAAAAGTTATGTTTAAACCTAACACCCTAACATGAACCCCGAGTCTAAACACCACTAATCTTACACTTATTAACCCCTAATCTGCCGCCCTTGACATAGCCGACACCTACATTATATTTATTAACCCCTAATCTGCCGCTCCGGACATCGCCGACACCTACATTATACTATTAACCCCTAATCTGCTGCCCCCAACGTCGACGCCATTATAATACACATATTAACCCCTAAACTGCCAAACTCCTGCCTCGCAAACTCTAGTTAAATATTATTAACCCCTAATCTGCCGTCCCCAACTTCGCCGCCACTATATTAAATTTATTAACCCCTAAACCTAAGTCTAATCCTAACCCTAACACCCCCTAACTTAAATATAATTAAAATAAATCTAAATAAAACCTACAATTAATAACTAAATAATTCCTATTTAAAACTAAATACTTACCTGTAAAATAAACCCTAAGCTAGCTACAATATAACTAATACACATTGTATCTAGCTTAGGGTTTATTTTTATTTTACAGGCAAGTTTGTATTCATTTTAACTAGGTAGAATAGTTATTAACTATTTAATAACTACCTAGCTAAAATAAAAACAAATTTACTTGTAAAATAAAACCTAACCTAAGTTACACTAACACCTAACACTACACTACAATTAAATACATTATTATATTACCTGTATTTAAAATATATATATATATATATATATATATATATATATATATATATATATATAATTTTGATAGGGCTATTAGATTAGGTGTAATTAGTTTAAATATCTCGTAATTTGTTTTTTATTTTGTGTAATTTAGTGTTTGTTTGTTTTTGTAATTTAGGTAATTGTATTTAATTTATTTAATTGTATTTAATTTAGGTACTTTATTTAATTGTAGTGTAGTGTTAGGTGTTAGTGTAACTTATTTTTACAGGTAAATTATTTTAGCTAGGTAGTTAGTAAATAGTTAATAACTATTTTGTAACTATTCTACCTAGTTAAAATAAATATTAACTTGCCTGTGGAATACAAATAAAACTTAAGATAGATACAATATAATTATTAGTTATATTGGAGCTAGCTTAGGGTTTATTTTACATGTAAGTATTTAGTTTTAAATAGGAATTATTTAGGTAATGATAGTAGGTTTTATTTAGATTTATTTTAATTATATTTAAGTTAGGGGGTGTTAGGGTATTTTGATAGGGCTATTAGATTAGGTGTAATTAGTTTAAATATCTCGTAATTTGTTTTTTATTTTGTGTAATTTAGTGTTTGTTTTTGTAATTTAGGTAATTGTATTTAATTTATTTAATTGTATTTAATTTAGGTACTTTATTTAATTGTAGTGTAGTGTTAGGTGTTAGTGTAACTTATTTTTACAGGTAAATTATTTTAGCTAGGTAGTTAGTAAATAGTTAATAACTATTTAGTAACTATTCTACCTAGTTAAAATAAATATTAACTTGCCTGTGGAATACAAATAAAACTTAAGATAGATACAATATAACTATTAGTTATATTGGAGCTAGCTTAGGGTTTATTTTACATGTAAGTATTTAGTTTTTAATAGGAATTATTTAGGTAATGATAGTAGGTTTTATTTAGATTTATTTTAATTATATTTAAGTTAGGGGGTGACTTAGGTTTAGGGGTTAATAAATATAGCATAGTGGTTGCGACGTTGGGGGCGGCAGATTAGGGGTTAATAAATGTAGGTAGGTGGTGGCGATGTTAGGGACAGGAGATTAGGGGTTAATAATATTTAACTAATGTTTGCGAGGCGGGAGTGCGGCGGTTTAGGGGTTAATATGTTTATTATAGTGGCGGCGATATTGGGAGCGGCAGAATAGGGGTTAATAATTTTATTTTAGTGTTTGTGATGCCGGAGGGCCTCGGTTTAGGCGTTAATAGGTAATTTATGGGTGTTAAGAATCTTGCTGGATAGGCTGTACCGCTCACTTTTTGGCCTAAGAAAAAAAAAGCTTGTAATACCGGTGCTATAGAAGTCCCATTGAAAATAGACTATATGCAAATTGCGTAAGTTGATTTGCTGTAAGGCCAAAAAAATGTGCGTGACAGCTGTACCTACAAGACTCGTAATAGCAGCGGTAGTAAAAAAAGCAGCGTTATGAGGTTTAACGCTGCTTTTTTACTCATAACGCAAGACTCGTAATCTAGCCTTCGATTTGTTGCATTATACAGTTATAAAAAGAAAAACAAAATTAAACACAAAAGAACCAACATAAGTTAACATATAAAGCCTAAAACTGCTAACAGTACATTATCTAGGATATGCAAATGTAGATTTCTCTATTTGTGCTAGTGGCAAAATGTTTAACCAACTATTACAGTATGTGCAGGAGGACTTATTCGTTGCTGCTTTTAAAAAGGTAGTGGGAGTGGAAACATATATAGAGCACGGAAGTAATGGTGCAAAGTATAAGATCACTGACACTGAACACTTCCCCTCGCTACTACTTGTGCAAAGGGTCTGACCACACAAATAAATATATAAATCTGTGTAAAGGATGCCTTCTGCAGTGACTAGGACACATATACTTGCACAGCACGGAGAAAGGGGCATGACCTCATGCAAAACTTTCTGCCTTCCTGGAAGCTCACTCCCATTTACTATACAATGCATGCTGTAAATTTGACTCCAGAACTGCAGATTAACAATACTGAGAGTGCAATAGTGTGCTAAAAATGTTAGAATGCTATATAACTCCCGAAACTTCTTCCGCTAAAATGCAGGGGGGGGAGGGGGCGTGTTAAAAGAAAAAAAAAAAAGAAAGAAACAAACATTCAATTGTCTTATTTTTCCTGAAGTTTGTACCTCAGGTGGGGTAAATGCCACCCTTATTCCTCCTTGAGGATGTTCATGACAACAGTAATTTAATTGTTTTTTTAAAAGAGCCAAAAAGTACTACAATAAGGTGTATGGTGTTCAAATATATGTCCCCAGGCAATGTTAAGCATGTGTACATGTTCATACTAATAGCCAGTGGGCTATGAAGGTAGTTGCCTCAGCTGCAGCAACTTGCTTCTAGCAGACAAGCCCATCCTAGGCAGAGCAAGCACAATGGGGAGATCTGTGGATCCCACAAGGAGCAGTTCACTGTATATCAAGGGATTGATGGACAAGTACACATTTCACCTGGGAAGCCTGTGACATTACTTACTGAGAAGAGATATTTTACTGCCTGGCCTGGCTGATAACTCTTTGTGTACTCCTCTGACCAACAGGGTATGGTAAAAAGAAAATGGGCCTCAGATCGGTTATAGAATCCCTCTCAACAATGAGTAGAACTGCACTTTATTTTTCACCTCACTACATCAAGAAAAATAGCTGAGGATCATGGGAAGTGAGAGGGATTTAAAGTTCTGATGTGTTAGGGTGTCTTTTGCCTCCTTTTGGTCGTCAGAAGGGGAATTCCCACACATGATGACACATGGACTATCAGCATCTGGGGAAAAAAAACATATCTCCAGGCATTATATGATATTTAATATGACACTTATGTTAAATATTAGTCAACACTCATCTCAGTGCTCAATTATGGTTTGCTATGTTTACTTTGTTACAAATTGCTTTAAATGAACATTAAAACTATTGCAATAAATGCAATCACTGCATTGCAAAAATCTAGATTTAAAATAAATGTCATAAAAGCATTTAAAACTACTGTTTTTTAAATGCATTGCTTTTCAGTCCAGTGAAATACAATTTGATACACTTCTTGATTTTGTTTTTCTTATCTAATTTGCTCTGGCTAAATAAGGACAGATATAAATGTACATCGGAAATAATGAGTCAGTCACTGCAGAGACAATTGCTCATCTTGTTCCCAGTTAAATGACCCAGTACTTGTACTGTAAGTGGCAAATCGGCAGCAATCATAGGGTATTAAAATAGGCCACAATTAAATAAGCCAGTACCAGTAAACCAATGAGAAGAGAGAATTACCCAGTTATCAAGACGTATTACAGTAGGCCAAACATTGTATACAAATGTATTAATGTCTGTTAAATATATATATATTTCATCTACAAAATAAATACACATTGAAAAACATTGCAAATACATTAACATACATATGAGTTGAGTAAAACATTGTCATCAAAAATGTAAGAGAAATCATTAAACATTGTTTCAACTGTAGTGAAATATAATAGTCATTTCATTTTACTAGTAAATTAAATAGTATTATATTTTCCAGAAAATTAATTTTAAAAATAGTATTAATAAATGAAGTGGGTCGGGAGTCAGATTTATGGAAGTAAGGTTTTTGGCCTTATTTTAGGGGCTGCTGATGCTTCTGATATGAAAAGTTATCCATGAACAGATAATATTCTTAAAGTTTATTGTTATCCACTGTATTTCCTGCATCCGTGCCTCCCTAAATGTATTTGTGTCTGACTGATAAGGCGCCATTGTCTATAGTTGCTGTTAATGGGCCTTAAAGGTTAACTGTCAATAGTTCTTGTGACAATACCAAGTTCATTGCACCTCACCCATCCGGACCGCCAATGCTGCAGCTCATCAGAAAGTGGGACAGCAGCAGGAAGGACATGAGTATGTTGGGCATTGGCAGGGCAAGAATTGGTGCCAGTGGAAACATATAACTCTAGAGCTAGTGGTTGGAATGGATCAGGCACTGGTATTGGTGGGGAGGTGAAAGTGCTCGCACGACAAGGAAAAGAAAATGACAATTAATCAGACTTGAAAGGAGCTGTTTTAACTCAAACATAGCGAACTGTGTACATCTGTGTGATACTGCCACAATATTAAAGCGTTGGTAGAAGCATACACAAAAGGAGAGAAGCGCTCAACCAGGGAATGAACAATAATGTAATAGCTTGTTCTATGGCTAGTTACCACCCTAGGAGCAGCCTCTTTTTGCCAGCATGTGCTTTTCACAAAGAAGAACGTTCCCGTAGTATATAAGTCTAGTCCTGACTAAACAGTACAGTCTAGCTACATTGGGCAAGCTACTAAGCTGTTGTTTGTTCCAGGATGAGTGCTTCTCTTTCTGTTTGTATTTGCATAATGACCCTGGAGAAGTCTCCCAAAGGGTGATGGGGTAAACCAGATGTGGACATATTGCCCAATGTGCTTGAAGGGATATGGCTGCACTTCACTGATGAAGGCTAAGGAAGGCTGAAATGATCATCTGGGGTTGTCATGTTCCTTGTGCAGAGGATTGCTTTGTATTTTCAGGCTGGGCTGACCTTGATAGGATCAGACCAATAAAATTCAGGAGAGTTCTTAACTGTAAAAATCACAATTGGGCTAAAAGAGGCTGCTCCCAGGTGGTAAATTGCCATAGAACAAGCTACTGAGCTTTTATTTCTGTTTGAGTTGGTAGAAGAATTAGGTTTCCTTAGATGAGAAATGGTGTTGTACTCATGTAATAGGATCCCTTTTTGGCTAGGAATGTCTCTTAAGTGTGGGGGTATCAAGAACTTATAAAGTGCATAGCTTAACACAGCAAAAATCATGCCAGATTGTAGGGACACTAACCCCTAATGTACATGTTCTTAAATACAATAGCAATGAATAGAGTTTAGACAGTCTAGACCCTGTATACAAATACATGTTTAAAATGTTGTCTGTGGAGGGCATTACACATGTGTAACATAATATAATTATTCCAAATTGTCTTGGAATACTTGCAAAGATGTCAGTGGCTAGTTACAGACTTTTTCAAGTACCTTGAAAACTTGTTTAAAAGTTTTGAGAATATCGATTATAATCAGCAAGAATTTTTCAGCTTCATGTTAAAAGTAGAGCTTTTTTTGGTGAAAAGTACCCTTTTCCAAGTAAAAACAAAAAGAACATTTTCTTCTATGTGAAGAACATTGTAATGTAAAATATTCCTAATTAACTTTCGGCTAGATTACAGTTTTGCGTTATGAGGGGTGCGGTGCTAACTTGCACGTTATTGTCATTGCTTACTTTCCTACAGCACTGGTGTTACAGGTTTTCCTAAACCCGGCGTTATAAGGTAAGAAGTGAGCGTAGAGCAAAATTGTGCTCCATATCGCACTCCAATACCAGCGCTGCTTAAGTCAGCGGTGAGCTGGTTTTACGTGCTCGTGTGAGATTTCTCCATAGACATCAATGGGGAGAGCCGGCTGAAAAAAAAAGCCTAATACCTGCAATAAAGCAGCGTAAAGCTCCGTAACACAGCCCCATTGATTTCTATGGGGAAACTAAATGTGTGTTTACACCTAACACCCTAACATGAACCCCGAGTCCAGACATCGCCGACACCTACATTATATTTATTAACCCCTAATCTCCCGCCCCCAATGTTGCCGCATTCTACCTACACTTATTAACCCCTAATCTGCTGCCCCAACGTCGCCGTCACTATAATAAACATATTAACCCCTAAACCACCGCACTCCCACATTGCAAACACTAGTTAAATATTATTAACCCTTAATCTGCCGCCCCTAACATCGCCGCCACCTACCTACATTTATTAACCCCTAATCTGCCACCCCCAACGTCGCCGCCACTATACTAAATGTATTATCCCCTAAACCTAAGTCTAACCCTAACACCCCCTAACTTAAATATAATTCAAATAAATCTAAATAAAACCTACTATCATTACCTAAATGATTCCGATTTAAAACTAAATACTTACCTATAAAATAAACCCTAAGCTAGCTACAATATAACTAATAGTTACATTGTATCTATCTTAGGGTTTATTTTTATTTTACAGGCAAGTTTGTATTTATTTTAACTAGGTAGAATAGTTAGTAAATAGTTATTAACTATTTACTAACTACCTAGCTAAAATTAATACAAATTGACCTGTAAAATAAAACCGAACCTGAGTTACACTAACACCTAACATTACACAATTAAATAAATTATATTAATTAAATACAATTACCTAAATTACAAAAAAAACAAAAAACTAAATTACACAAAATAAAAAACATTATCAGATATTTAAACTAATTACACCTAATCTAATAGCCCTATCAAAATAAAAAAGCCCCCCCAAAACAAAAAAACCCTAGCCTAAACTAAACTACCAATAGCCCTTAAAAGGGCCTTTTGCGGGGCATTTCCCCAAAGAAATCAGCTCTTTTACCTGTAAATTTTTTTTTACAAACAACCCCCCAACAGTAAAACCCACCACCCACACAACCAACCCCCCAAATAAAATCCTAACTAAAAAAACCTAAGCTCCCCATTGCCCTGAAAACGGCATTTGGATGGGCATTGCCCTTAAAAGGGCATTTAGCTCTATTGCTGCCCAAACCCTAACCTAAAAATAAAACCCACCCAATAAACCCTTAAAAAAACCTAACACTAACCCCCGAAGATCCACTTACAGTTTTGAAGACCGGACATCCATCCTCAACGAAGTCGGGAGAAGTCTTCATCCAAACGGCAAGAAGTCCTCAACAAAGCCGGGAGAAGTCTTCATCCAAGCTGGCAGAAGTGGTCCTCCAGACGGGCAGAAGTCTTCATCCAGACGGCATCTTCTATCTTCATCCATCCGAAGCGGAGCGGGTCCATCTTCAAGACATCCGGCGTGGAGCATCCTCTTCTTTCGACATCTAACAAAGAATGAAGGTTTCTTTAAATGACGTTATCCAGGATGGTGTCCCTTGAATTCCAATTGGCTGATAGAATTCTATCAGCCAATCGGAATTAAAGGTGAAAAATTCCTATTGGCTGATGCAATCAGCCAATAGGATTGATCTTGCATTATATTGGCTGTTCCAATCAGGAACCTTCATTCTTAAAGGAACCTTCATTCTTTATTAGACGTCGGAAGAAGAGGATGCTCCGCGCCGGTTGTCTTGAAGACGGACCAGCTCCGCGTCGGATGGATGAAGACTTCTGCCCGTCTGGAGGACCACTTCTGCCAGCCTGGATGAAGACTTCTCCCAGCTTCGTTGAGGACTTCTTGCCGCTTGAATGAAGACTTCTCCCAGCTTCGTTGAGGATGGATGTCCGGTCTTAAAAACTGTAAATGGATCTTCGGGGGTTAGTATTAGGTTTTTTAAGGGTTTATTGGGTGTGTTTTATTTTGGGGGGGTTGGTTGCGTGGGTGGTGGGTTTTACTGTTGGGGGGTTATTTGTATTTTTTTTTTTTTACATGTAAAAGAGCTGATTTCTTTGGGGCAATGCCCCGCAAAATGCCCTTTTAAGGGCTATTGGTACTTTAGTTTAGTCTAGGGTTTTTTTTTTTATTTTGGGGGGCTTTTTCATTTTGATAGGACTATTAGATTAGGTGTAATTAGTTTAAATATCTGATAATTAGTTTTTTATTTTGTGTAATTTAATGTTTTTTTTTTTTAATTTAGGTAATTGTATTTAATTAATGTAATTTATTTAAAGGGACACTGAACCCAAAATTTTTCTTTTGCGATTCAGATAGAGCATGCAATTTTAAGCAACTTTATAATTTACTCCTATTATCAATTTTTCTTCGTTCATCTAAAAAAATTTTTGGTTCAGCCTCTGGACAGCATTTTTTTATTGGTGGATGAATTTATCCACCAATCAGCAAGGACAACCCAGGTTGTTCACCAAAAATGGGCCGGCATCTAAACTTACATTCTTGCATTTCAAATAAAGATACCAAGAGAAATAAAGAAAATTTGATAATAGGAGTAAAATAGAAAGTTGCTTAAAATTTCATGCTCTATCTGAGTTATGAAAGAAAAAAATTGGGTTCAGTGTCCCTTTAATTGTTGTGTAATGTTAGGTGTCAGTGTAATTCAGGTTAGGTTTTATTTTACAGGTAAATTTGTATTTATTTTAGCTATTCTACCTAGTTAAAATAAATACAAACTTGCCTGTAAAATAAAAATAGATAGATACAATGTAACTATTAGTTATATTGTATCTAGTTTAGGGTTTATTTTATAGGTATTTAGTTTTAAATAGGAATTATTTAGGTAATGATAGTAATTTGTATTTAGATTTATTTGAATTATATCTAAGTTAGGGGGTGTTAGGGTTAGACTTAGGTTTATTGGTTAAAAAATTTAGTATAGTGGCGGTGACGTTGGGGTCGGCAGATTAGGGGTTAATAAATGTAGGTAGGTGGCGGCGATGTTAGGGACAGCAGATTAGGGGTTAATAATATTTAACTAGTGTTTGTGAGGCGGGAGTGTGGAGGTTTAGGGGTTAATATGTTTATTATACTGGCGGTGATGTCGGGAGCGGCAGATTAGGGGTTAATAATTTTATTTTAGTGTTTGCGATACGGGAGGGCCTTGTTTAGGGGTTAATAGGTAGTTTATGGGTGTTAGTGTACTTTTTAGCACTTTAGTTATGAGTTTTATGCTACAGCTTTGTAACTTAAAACTCATAACTACTGACTTTAGATTGCGTTATGAATCTTGCGGGATAGGCTGTGCCGCTCACTTTTTGGCCCCCCAAAAAAAGCTTGTAATATCGGCGCTATGGAAGTCCCATTGAAAAAACATAATTTATGTAAGAACTTACCTGATAAATTCATTTCTTTCATATTAGCAAGAGTCCATGAGCTAGTGACGTATGGGATATACATTCCTACCAGGAGGGGCAAAGTTTCCCAAACCTCAAAATGCCTATAAATACACCCCTCACCACACCCACAATTCAGTTTAACGAATAGCCAAGAAGTGGGGTGATAAAAAAGTGCGAAAGCATATAAAATAAGGAATTGGAATAATTGTGCTTTATACAAAATCATAACCACCACAAAAAAAGGGCGGGCCTCATGGACTCTTGCTAATATGAAAGAAATGAATTTATCAGGTAAGTTCTTACATAAATTATGTTTTCTTTCATGTAATTAGCAAGAGTCCATGAGCTAGTGACGTATGGGATAATGACTACCCAAGATGTGGATCTTTCCACACAAGAGTCACTAGAGAGGGAGGGATAAAATAAAGACAGCCAATTCCTGCTGAAAATAATCCACACCCAAAATAAAGTTTAACGAAAAACATAAGCAGAAGATTCAAACTGAAACCGCTGCCTGAAGTACTTTTCTACCAAAAACTGCTTCAGAAGAAGAAAATACATCAAAATGGTAGAATTTAGTAAAAGTATGCAAAGAGGACCAAGTTGCTGCTTTGCAGATCTGGTCAACCGAAGCTTCATTCCTAAACGCCCAGGAAGTAGAAACTGACCTAGTAGAATGAGCTGTAATTCTCTGAGGCGGAGTTTTACCCGACTCAACATAGGCAAGATGAATTAAAGATTTCAACCAAGATGCCAAAGAAATGGCAGAAGCTTTCTGGCCTTTTCTAGAACCGGAAAAGATAACAAATAGACTAGAAGTCTTACGAAAAGATTTCGTAGCTTCAATATAATATTTCAAAGCTCTAACAACATCCAAAGAATGCAACGATTTCTCCTTAGAATTCTTAGGATTAGGACATAATGAAGGAACCACAATTTCTCTACTAATGTTGTTGGAATTCACAACTTTAGGTAAAAATTCAAAAGAAGTTCGCAACACCGCCTTATCCTGATGAAAAATCAGAAAAGGAGACTCACAAGAAAGAGCAGATAATTCAGAAACTCTTCTGGCAGAAGAGATGGCCAAAAGGAACAAAACTTTCCAAGAAAGTAATTTAATGTCCAATGAATGCATAGGTTCAAACGGAGGAGCTTGAAGAGCTCCCAGAACCAAATTCAAACTCCAAGGAGGAGAAATGGACTTAATGACAGGTTTTATACGAACCAAAGCTTGTAAAAAACAATGAATATCAGGAAAAATAGCAATCTTTCTGTGAAAAAGAACAGAAAGAGCAGAGATTTGTCCTTTCAAAGAACTTGCGGACAAACCCTTATCTAAACCATCCTGAAGAAACTGTAAAATTCTCGGTATTCTAAAAGAATGCCAGGAAAAATGATGAGAAAGACACCAAGAAATATAAGTCTTCCAGACTCTATAATATATCTCTCGAGATACAGATTTACGAGCCTGTAACATAGTATTAATCACAGAGTCAGAGAAACCTCTTTGACCAAGAATCAAGCGTTCAATCTCCATACCTTTAAATTTAAGGATTTCAGATCCTGATGGAAAAAAGGACCTTGTGACAGAAGGTCTGGTCTTAACGGAAGAGTCCACGGTTGGCAAGAGGCCATCCGGACAAGATCCGCATACCAAAACCTGTGAGGCCATGCCGGAGCTACTAGCAGAACAAACGAGCATTCCTTCAGAATCTTGGAGATTACTCTTGGAAGAACTAGAGGCGGAAAGATATAGGCAGGATGATACTTCCAAGGAAGTGATAATGCATCCACTGCCTCCGCCTGAGGATCCCGGGATCTGGACAGATACCTGGGAAGTTTCTTGTTTAGATGGGACGCCATCAGATCTATTTCTGGAAGTTCCCACATTTGAACAATCTGAAGAAATACCTCTGGGTGAAGAGACCATTCGCCCGGATGCAACGTTTGGCGACTGAGATAATCCGCTTCCCAATTGTCTACACCTGGGATATGAACCGCAGAGATTAGACAGGAGCTGGATTCCGCCCAAACCAAAATTCGAGATACTTCTTTCATAGCCAGAGGACTGTGAGTCCCTCCTTGATGATTGATGTATGCCACAGTTGTGACATTGTCTGTCTGAAAACAAATGAACGATTCTCTCTTCAGAAGAGGCCAAAACTGAAGAGCTCTGAAAATTGCACGGAGTTCCAAAATATTGATCGGTAATCTCACCTCCTGAGATTCCCAAACTCCTTGTGCCGTCAGAGATCCCCACACAGCTCCCCAACCTGTGAGACTTGCATCTGTTGAAATTACAGTCCAAGTCGGAAGCACAAAAGAAGCCCCCTGAATTAAACGATGGTGATCTGTCCACCATGTTAGAGAGTGTCGAACAATCGGTTTTAAAGATATTAATTGAGATATCTTCGTGTAATCCTTGCACCATTGCTTCAGCACACAGAGCTGAAGAGGTCGCATGTGAAAACGAGCAAAGGGGATCGCGTCCGATGCAGCAGTCATAAGACCTAGAATTTCCATGCATAAGGCTACCGAAGGGAATGATTGTGACTGAAGGTTTCGACAAGCTGCAATCAACTTTAGACGTCTCTTGTCTGTTAAAGACAGAGTCATGGACACTGAATCCATCTGGAAACCCAGAAAAGTTACCCTTGTCTGAGGAATCAATGAACTTTTTGGTAAATTGATCCTCCAACCATGATCTTGAAGAAACAACACAAGTCGATTCGTATGAGATTCTGCTAAATGTAAAGACTGAGCAAGTACCAAGATATCGTCCAAATAAGGAAATACCACAATACCCTGTTCTCTGATTACAGACAGCTGGGCACCGAGAACCTTTGTAAAAATTCTTGGAGCTGTAGCTAGGCCAAACGGCAGAGCCACAAATTGGTAATGCTTGTCCAGAAACGAGAATCTCAGGAACTGATAATGATCTGGATGAATCGGAATATGCAGATATGCATCCTGTAAATCTATTGTGGACATATAATTCCCTTGCTGAACAAAAGGTAAGATAGTCCTTACAGTTACCATCTTGAACGTTGGTATCCTTACATAACGATTCAATATTTTTAGATCCAGAACTGGTCTGAAAGAATTCTCCTTCTTTGGTACAATGAAGAGATTTGAATAAAACCCCATCCCCTGTTCCGGAACTGGAACTGGCATAATTACTCCAGTCAACTCTAGATCTGAAACACATTTCAGAAATGCTTGAGCTTTTACTGGATTTACTGGGACACGGGAAAGAAAAAATCTCTTTGCAGGAGGTCTCAACTTGAAACCAATTCTGTACCCTTCTGAAACAATGCTCTGAATCCAAAGATTGTGAACAGAATTGATCCAAATTTCCTTGAAAAAACGTAACCTGCCCCCTACCAGCTGAGCTGGAATGAGGGCCGCACCTTCATGTGGATTTAGAAGCAGGCTTTGCCTTTCTAGCTGGCTTGGATTTATTCCAGACTGGAGATGGTCTCCAAACTGAAACTGCTCCTGAGGATGAAGGATCAGGCTTTTGTTCTTTGTTGAAACGAAAGGAACGAAAATGATTATTAGCCCTGTTTTTACCTTTAGATTTTTTATCCTGTGGTAAAAAAGTTCCTTTCCCACCAGTAACAGTTGAAATAATGGAATCCAACTGAGAACCAAATAATTTGTTACCCTGGAAAGAAATGGAAAGTAAAGTTGATTTAGAAGCCATATCAGCATTCCAAGTTTTAAGCCATAAAGCTCTTCTAGCTAAAATAGCTAGAGACATAAACCTGACATCAACTCTGATAATATCAAAAATGGCATCACAGATAAAATTATTAGCATGCTGAAGGAGAATAATAATATCATGAGAATCACGATGTGTTACTTGTTGCACTAAAGTTTCCAACCAAAAAGTTGAAGCTGCAGCAACATCAGCCAAAGATATAGCAGGTCTAAGAAGATTACCTGAACACAGATAAGCTTTTCTTAGAAAGGATTCAATTTTCCTATCTAGAGGATCCTTAAACGAAGTACCATCTGACGTAGGAATAGTAGTACGTTTAGCAAGGGTAGAAATAGCCCCATCAACTTTAGGGATCTTGTCCCAAAATTCTAATCTGTCAGACGGCACAGGATATAATTGCTTAAAACGTTTAGAAGGAGTAAATGAATTACCCAAATTATCCCATTCTTTGGAAATTACTGCAGAAATAGCATTAGGAACAGGAAAAACTTCTGGAATAACCACAGGAGCTTTAAATACCTTATCTAAACGTTTAGAATTAGTATCAAGAGGACCAGAATCCTCTATTTCTAAAGCAATTAGTACTTCTTTAAGTAAAGAACGAATAAATTCCATTTTAAATAAATATGAAGATTTATCAGCATCAACCTCTGAGACAGAATCCTCTGAACCAGAGGAATCATCAGAATCAGAATGATGATGTTCATTTAAAAATTCATCTGTAGGGAGAGAAGTTTTAAAAGATTTTTTACGTTTACTAGAAGGAGAAATAACAGACATAGCCTTCTTTATGGATTCAGAAACAAAATCTCTTATATTATCAGGAACATTCTGCACCTTAGATGTTGAAGGAACTGCAACAGGCAATGGTACTTTACTAAAGGAAATATTATCTGCTTTAACAAGTTTGTCATGACAATCAATACAAACAACAGCTGGAGGAATAGCTACCAAAAGTTTACAGCAGATACACTTAGCTTTGGTAGATTCAGCACTTGACAGCGATTTTCCTGTAGTATCTTCTGACTCAGATGCAACGTGAGACATCTTGCAATATGTAAGAGAAAAAACAACATATATATAAAGCAAAATTGATCAAATTCCTTAAATGACAGTTTCAGGAATGGGAAAAAATGCCAAAGAACAAGCTTCTAGCAACCAGAAGCAATAAAAAATGAGACTTAAATAATGTGGAGACAAAAGCGACGCCCATATTTTTTCGCGCCAAATAAGACGCCCACATTATTTGGCGCCTAAATGCTTTTTGGCGCCAAAAATGACGCCACATCCGGAACGCCGACATTTTTGGCGCAAAATAACGTCAAAAAAATGACGCAACTTCCGGCGACACGTATGACGCCGGAAACGGAAATAGAATTTTTGCGCCAAAAAAGTCCGCGCCAAGAATGACGCAATAAAATGAAGCATTTTCAGCCCCTGCGAGCCTAACAGCCCACAGGGAAAAAGTCAAATTTTAAGGTAAGAAAAAATGTTAAATTAAAATGCATTATCCCAAATATGAAACTGACTGTCTGAAAATAAGGAAAGTTGAACATTCTGAGTCAAGGCAAATAAATGTTTGAATACATATATTTAGAACTTTATAAACAAAGTGCCCAACCATAGCTTGGAGTGTCACAGAAAATAAGACTTACTTACCCCAGGACACTCATCTACATATAGCAGATAGCCAAACCAGTACTGAAACGAGAATCAGCAGAGGTAATGGTATATATAAGAGTATATCGTCGATCTGAAAAGGGAGGTAAGAGATGAATCTCTACGACCGATAACAGAGAACCTATGAAATAGACCCCGTAGAAGGAGATCACTGCATTCAAATAGGCAATACTCTCCTCACATCCCTCTGACATTCACTGCACGCTGAGAGGAAAACCGGGCTCCAACTTGCTGCGGAGCGCATATCAACGTAGAATCTAGCACAAACTTACTTCACCACCTCCATCGGAGGCAAAGTTTGTAAAACTGAATTGTGGGTGTGGTGAGGGGTGTATTTATAGGCATTTTGAGGTTTGGGAAACTTTGCCCCTCCTGGTAGGAATGTATATCCCATACGTCACTAGCTCATGGACTCTTGCTAATTACATGAAAGAAAAGACTTTACGCAAATTGCGTAAGTTAATTTGCGGTACGGCCAAAAAAGTGTGCGGAACAGCTGTACCTACAAGACTCGTAATAGCAACGGTAGTGAAAAAGCAGCGTTATAACCCATAACGCTGCTTTTTTACTCATAACGCAAAACTCGTAATCTAGCCGTTTGGATTCAGCGCTGTAGGTTTAATGCGTGTCCAGTTAGCTTGTAAACAAATAACGGTAGTGCTTTTTTTCTATTCAGCTCACTCCATTGAATTCTATGGGAGAAGTTAACGCAGTAACAATATCTGAAGTCTTAAGGTTAACATGCATCAAGTTTCAATTGCGCACTAACTTTTTACTTTCAACTTTTAATACGCGCACTAACCTGCAGCATTAAAAGTTTTACTTTAAGCACAGTTAGTGCAAGAGCAAAAAAGTTCATAAGCGTCTCACTTGTAATCTGGCCCAGTATGTTTACAGTATGTCTGGTGGAGGCTTGAAAGATGCAAGAGCAAATTGTTCCCTGAAATGATAAATGCACATAGCAAATAAAATACCCTTTTTTTTGTTGATGGTTTGTAAATTTGACAATTCCCTTTATTTTGAATAATGCTATATAGCTAACTCCTCTTAAAAGGTGAGCATTACAAAACCAACCAAAAACTAATATTCTATATAACTCTAAGTAAATGTAAACTTTATATCTCACCGCCTATCGATCATTTGGTAGCATTTTTTCATCCATCCTAAACCAGGCATTTTTCTTCTTGGGGTCGCCCCATTTAAGTAGACAATCATATAGTCTTCTGCCACCATAAGTTCCAGAGTACTTATGACATATCTAAAATGGAGAGCAGCATGGAAAATGTAAAATAAGTGCATGGTTTTATTTGTAAAAACTTTTGCCAAACAAAATCTTATATAAAATTGATTATATTCTTCAAATGCAATCTTCTTTTTGACATTCAAAAGTGAAATGAGGATGGGTGCATTTTAATTTTGAATAGAATCATTTTTGCAATACACAGTTCCTATTTTAAGGAATAATTTTCACCAAATCTTGAAACTTGATGGGGTCATTTACACATTTGTTTTTAATGAAATATATTTTCTGCACTATTTTACCAAATATTTTGATAAAAAGAAAAACACAATTTATGCTTACCTGATAAATTGATTTCTCTTGTGGTGTATCCAGTCCACAGATCATCCATTACTTGTGGGATATTCTCATTCCCAACAGGAAGTTGCAAGAGGACACCCACAGCAGAGCTGTTATATAGCTCCTCCCCTAACTGCCATATCCAGTCATTCGACCGAAAACACGCAGCGAAAGGAGAAACCATAGGGTGCAGTGGTGACTGTAGTTTAAATGAAAAAATGACCTGGCTTAAAACGACAGGGCGGGCCGTGGACTGGATACACCACAAGAGAAATAAATTTATCAGGTAAGCATAAATTGTGTTTTCTCTTGTAAGGTGTATCCAGTCCACGGATCATCCATTACTTGTGGGATACCAATACCAAAGCTAAAGTACACGGATGAAGGGAGCGACAAGGCAGGTACTTAAACGGAAGGTACCACTGCCTGTAAAACCTTTCTCCCAAAAATAGCCTCCGAAGAAGCAAAAGTATCAAATTTGTAGAATTTTGAAAAAGTATGAAGTGAAGACTAAGTCGCCGCCTTGCAAATCTGTTCAACAGAAGACTCATTTTTAAAGGCCCAAGTGGAAGCCACAACTCTAGTAGAATGAGCTGTAATCCTTTCAGGAGGCTGCTGGCCAGCAGTCTCATAGGCTAAGCGGATTATGCTTCTTAGCCAAAAAGAAAGAGAGGTTGCCGAAGCCTTTTGACCTCTCCTCTGTCCAGAGTAGACAACAAACAAAGCAGATGTTTGACGAAAATCTTTAGTAGCTTGTAAGTAAAACTTTAAAGCACGAACCACGTCCAGATTGTGTAATAGACGTTCCTTCTTTGAAGAAGGATTAGGACACAAGGATGGAACAACAATCTCTTGATTGATATTCTTGTTAGATACCACCTTAGGTAAAAACCCAGGTTTGGTACGTAGGACTACCTTATCCGTATGGAAGATCAGATAAGGAGAATCACATTGTAAAGCAGATAACTCGGAGACTCTACGAGCCGAGGAAATAGCTACCAAAAACAGAACTTTCCGAGACAAAAGTTTGATATCTATGGAATGAAGAGGTTCAAACGGAACTCCTTGAAGAACCTTAAGAACCAAATTTAAGCTCCATGGAGGAGCAAGAGGTTTAAACACAGGCTTGATTCTAACCAAAGCTTGACAAAATGCCTGAACGTCTGGAACATCTGCCAGACGCTTGTGTAAAAGAATAGACAGAGCAGAAATCTGTCCTTTTAAGGAACTAGCCGACAATCCTTTTTCCAAACCATCTTGGAGAAAAGATAATATCCTGGGAATCCTGACCTTACTCTATGAGTAACCCTTGGATTCACACCAATAAAGATATGTACGCCATATTTTATGGTAAATTTTCCTGGTGACAGGTTTTCGTGCATGTATTAAGGTATCAATGACTGACTCGGAGAAGCCACGCTTTGATAAAATCAAGCGTTCAATCTCCAGGCAGTCAGTCTCAGAGAAATCAGATTTGGATGGTTGAAAGGACCCTGATGTAGAAGGTCCTGTCTCAGAGGCAGAGTCCATGGTGGAAAGGATGACATGTCCACCAGATCTGCATACCAGGTCCTGCATGGCCACGCAGGCGCTATCAAAATCACTGATGCTCTCTCCTGCTTGACCTTGGCAATCAGTCGAGGGAGCAGAGGAAACGGTGGAAACACATAAGACAGGTTGAAAGACCAGGGTGCTGCTAGAGCATCTATTAGCGTTGCCTTGGGATCCCTGGACCTGGATCCGTAACAAGGAAGCTTGGCGTTCTGGCGAGATGCCATGAGATCCAGTTCTGGTTTGCCCCAACGATGAATCAATTGTGCAAACACCTCCGGATGGAGTTCCCACTCTCCCGAATGAAAAGTCTGACGACTTAGAAAATCCGCCTCCCAGTTCTCTACACCTGGGATATGGATAGCTGATAGGTGGCAAGAGTGAGTCTCTGCCCAGCGAATTATCTTTGAGACTTCTAACATCGCTAGGGAACTTCTTGTTCCCCCTTGATGGTTGATGTAAGCCACAGTCGTGATGTTGTCCGACTGAAATCTGATGTACCTCAGAGTTGCTAACTGAGGCCAAGCCTGAAGAGCATTGAATATCGCTCTCAGTTCCAGAATATTTATGGGAAGGAGTGTCTAATCCTGAGTCCACGATCCCTGAGCCTTCAGGGAGTTCCAGACTGCACCCCAACCTAGAAGGCTGGCATCTGTTGTTACAATTGTCCAATCTGGCCTGCGAAAGGTCATACCTTTGGACAGATGGACCCGAGATAGCCACCAGAGAAGAGAATCCCTGGTCTCTTGATCCAGATTTAGTAGAGGGGACAAATCTGTGTAATCTCCGTTCCACTGACTGAGCATGCATAGTTGCAGCGGTCTGAGATGTAGGCGTGCAAACGGCACTATGTCCATTGCCGCTACCATTAAGCCGATTACTTCCATGCACTGAGCCACCGAAGGGCGCGGAATGGAATGAAGAACACGGCAGGAATTTAGAAGCTTTGATAACCTGGACTCCGTCAGGTAAATTTTCATTTCTACAGAATCTATCCCTAGTCCCTAGTTCTAGTCCCTAGGAAGGAAACTCTTGTGAGCGGGGATAGCGAACTCTTTTGCTCGTTCACTTTCCACCCATGCGATCTCAGAAATGCCAGTACTACGTCCGTATGAGACTTGGCAATTTGGAAGTTTGACACCTGTATCAGGATGTCGTCTAAATAAGGGGCCACTGCTATGTCTCGTGGCCTTAGGACCACCAGAAGCGACCCTAGCAACTTCGTAAAGATTCTTGGGGCTGTAGCTAATCTAAAGGGAAGAGCTACAAACTGGTAATGCCTGTCTAGAAAGGCAAACCTGAGAAACCGATGATGATCTTTGTGTATCGGAATGTGAAGATAAGCATCCTTTAGATCCACTGTAATCATATATTGACCCTCCTGGATCATAGGTAGGATGGTACGAATAGTTTCCATCTTGAATGATGGAACTCTGAGGAATTTGTTTAAGATCTTTAGATCCAAAATTGGTCTGAAGGTTCCCTCTTTTTCGGGAACCACAAACAGATTTGAGTAAAAACCCTATCCCTGTTCCTCCTTTGAAACTGGATGGATCACTCCCATAACTAGGAGGTCTCGTACACAGTGTAAGAATGCCTCTCTCTTTATCTGGTTTGCAGATAATTGTGAAAGGTGAAATCTCCCTTTTGGGGGGAAGCTTTGAAGTCCAGGGATATAATTTCCAACGCCCAGGGATCCTGGACATCTCTTGCCCACGCCTGGGAAAAGAGTGAAAGTCTGCCCCCTACTAGATCCATTACCGGATAGGGGGCCGTTCCTTCATGCTGTCTTAGAGGCAGCAACAGGCTTTTTGGCCTGCTTACCTTTGTTCCAGGTCTGGTTTGGTCTCCAGACAATCTTGGACTGAGCAAAAGTTCCCTCTTGTTTTGCATTAGAGGAAGTTGATGCCGCACCTGCCTTAAAGTTTCAAAAGGCACGAAAATTAGACTGTTTGAACCTGTCCTGAGGAAGGGCATGACCTTTTCCTCCAGTGATATCAGCAATAATCTCCTTCAAACCAGGCCCGAATAGGGTCTGCCCCTTGAAGGGAATGTTAAGTAGCTTAGATTTTGAAGTCACGTCAGCTGACCATGATTTAAGCCATAGCGCCCTGCGCGCCTGTATAGCAAAACCAGAATTCTTAGCCGTTAGTTTAGTCAAATGAACAATGGCATCAGAAACAAAAGAATTGGCTAGCTTAAGTGCTCTAAGCTTGCCAAGTATATCATCCAATGGAGTCGCTACCTGTAAAGCCTCTTCCAGAGACTCAAACCAGAACGCCGCAGCAGCAGTGACAGGAGCAATGCATGCAAGGGGCTGTAGGATAAAACCTTGTTGAACAAATATTTTCTTAAGGTAACCTTCTAATTTTTTATCCATTGGATCTAAAAAAGAACAACTGTCCTCAACAGGGATAGTAGTACGCTTTGCTAAAGTAGAAACTGCTCCCTCCACCTTAGGAACTGTCTGCCATAAGTCCCGTGTGGTGGCGTCTATTGGAAACATTTTTCTAAAAATAGGAGGGGGAGAGAACGGCACACCTAGTCTATCCCATTCCTTATTAATAATTTCTGTAAACCTTTTAGGTATTGGAAAAACATCAGTACACACCGACACTGCATAGTATTTATCCAGTCTACACAATTTCTCTGGCACTGCAATTGTATCACAGTCATTCAGAGCAGCTAAAACCTCCCTGAGCAACACGCGGAGGTGTTCAAGCTTAAATTTAAATGTAGAAATATCAGAATCAGGCATCTTTCCTGAGTCAGAAACATCACCCACAGACTGAAGCTCTCCTTCCTCAGCTTCTACATATTGTGAGGCAGTATCAGACATGGTTCTTAAAGCGTCAGTATGCTCTGCATTTCGTCTAACCCCAGAGCTATCTCGCTTACCTCTAAATTCAGGTAGTCTGGCTAATACCGCTGACAGTGTATTATCCATGACTGCCGCCATGTCTTGTAAAGTAATCGCTATGGGCGCCCTAGATATATTTGCGCCATTTGAGCGTGAGTCCCTTGAGCGGGAGTCAAAGGATCTGAAACGTGGGGAAAGTTAGTCGGCATAACTTCCCCCTCGTCAGATTCCTCTGGTGATAAATTTTTTAAAGACAAAATATGATCTTTATTGCTTAAAGTGAAATCAGTACATTTGGTACACATTCTAAGAGGGGGTTCCACCATGGCTTTTAAACATAATGAACAAGGAGTTTCCTCTATGTCAGACATGTTTGTACAGACTAGCAATGAGACTAGCAAGCTTGGAAAACACTTTAAATCAAGTTAACAAGCAAATATAAAAAACGGTACTGTGCCTATAAGAGAAACAAATTTTGTCAAAATTTGAAAAACAGTGAAAAAAGGCAGTAAATCAAACAAAATTTTTACAGTGTATGTAATAAGCTAACAGAGCATTGCACCCACTTGCAAATGGATGATTAACACCTTAGTTCAAAAAACGGATCAAAAAAACGATATAGACGTTTTTTAACAGTCACAACAAACTGCCACAGCTCTGAGTGGCCCTACCTTCCCCAATAAACGACTTTGGAAAGCCTTTGAGCCCTTTAGAGATGTTCTATAGCATTCAGGGGACTTCTGAGGGAAGCTGGATGTCTCAGTCTGTAATTTTAACTGCGCAAAAAAACGCTAAAATAGGCCCCTCCCACTCATACTACAACAGTGGAAAGCCTCAGGGAACTGTTTCTAGGCAAAATTTAAGCCAGCCATGTGGAAAAAACTAGGCCCCAATAAAGTTTTATCACCAAAGCATATATAAAAAAGCTTAAACATGCCAGCAAACGCTTTATATTGCAATTTTATAAGGGTATTACCCCTGAGAGTAAGCATGATACCAGTCGCTATTAAATCACTGTATTCAGGCTTAACTTACATTAATCCGGTATCAGCAGCATTTTCTAGTATTTTCCATTTCTAGAAAAAATTGTAACTGCACATACCTCATAGCAGAGTAACCTGCACGCCATTCTCCCGCTGAAGTTACCTCTCTCCTCAGACATATGTGAGAACAGCAATGGATCTTAGTTACAACCTGCTAAGATCATAGAAAACTCAGGCAGATTCTTCTTCTATTTATTGCCTGGGATAAAATAGTACAACTCCGGTACCATTTAAAAATAACAAACTTTTGATTGAAGATAAAAAACTAACTATATTTCACCACTCTCTCTTACTACCTCCATGCGTGTTGAGAGTTGCAAGAGAATGACTGGATATGGCAGTTAGGGGAGGAGCTATATAACAGCTCTGCTGTGGGTGTCCTCTTGCAACTTCCTGTTGGGAATGAGAATATCCCACAAGTAATGGATGATCCGTGGACTGGATACACCTTACAAGAGAAATTAGCTTTAGTTATAGGTACATGGGATTTTTTTCAATGTGTTTTTTCAATGCGTATATGCATGTTTGATATGAGGAATTCAGTGCACTGGCAGTAGATTATGTTATGTTGAAACAGAAAATAAATAAAATGATTGCCCTTTCTAACTTTTTATTTTCATATAAAATGGATGTATTCCTGCTTCGTCTGTGACTATCACATTATCTCACAGAACATTTCAACATTTTTGTTTAAAAATATAAAAAGAAATAAAAAAGATCTCTTCATTATCTAGTATTAAATTAAAAACAATTTGTTCAATTTTAAATTGACAAAATAACATGGAGGATGAAATGG
Source organism: Bombina bombina (assembly GCF_027579735.1). Lineage (NCBI taxonomy): Eukaryota > Metazoa > Chordata > Amphibia > Anura > Bombinatoridae > Bombina > Bombina bombina. The sequence goes on along the minus strand of NC_069500.1, from coordinate 585,518,508 downwards.
TGTAGTAAGGTTATCTCAACAAAGAACATAATTGCCTTTTTTGTTACAAATGTAATAGTTTTCTCCTATCCTTTAAGGGACATGAAAATAACAATGAAACTTTCATGAATCAGATAAGGCACTTTAAATTCCCTTCTGTTATCAAATTGACTTTGTTTTCTTTGTATCCTTTGTTGAAAAGCACACATAGGTAGGCTAAGTAACAGGAATGCACTTTCATTTGTTTTACTTTTATGTCCCTTTAATAAAACAATATGGAAATTACTATTATACTTTTGTAATCAAAATAAATCCAGTTTACTTTAATTATTAAATTTACCTTTTTCTCTCGGTACCCTTTTTTGATTTAGCCTCTATAAGGACATACTGATGCAGGCTTAGGGGAGTGCATGTGTCATAAGCACTATGTGGGAGCAGTGTGTTTAACCATGTTATAAAAGCAACCTGTAGCAGGAGGCTGCAGCAGGCAATGCTGAATGACAGCAGGGAAAGCACACAACTCTGCCTTCACTTACAAGTACCGACCGTTTGGATGCATTCTACATAAAGATAGATGCATTCTCAGTTTGTGTTCAAAATATCCTCTTTATTAAACAATTATCAGGTTCATTAGATTAGTTTACCTGATGTTCTAAACATTACCGGGTTCACAGAGAAATGCTAGTTTCAGTCTTGCAAAGCTCCGGCTAGGCTAAATATTCTAAACTAAAAAGCTGTATTATATGAGTGGCGATCTGACTTCCATAGGAAAGGAAAGTGTTCGCTGCCCTTTAACTTTCTGAGCAGTGCGGAAGGGGCATGTTTTCAAGACATATTTACACAACATATAGGGCTGGATTACAAGTGAATCGCTAAATATCGCTTTCATGAAAGCAATATTTGTACACCACTGAGTAATACAAATTATCAGCAATGTGAATGTGAGCTCGCATTCGCATTGTTGGGAAGCATTACTCTCACGAGAGCACGTTTCCATAGGCTCCAATGGGAGCCTCATTCTGATGCCATCACAGACGACACAGAACCTAAGCACAGCGAAACGGGTAAGTAGCGCAGAGATGGCAGCAATATTAAATATATATGTTTATGATTATATACATATATATGTATGTGTTTATATGGGTATATACACATAATAACACATAAATATATATGTATATAAGCATATACATATATATTTACTGGGAACAAACAGTTCCCATAGACTGCAATGCAAAAGCACATTTCAGTGCTGGGTTTTTTTCTAGCACCCCAGACTCGCCAACTTTACACCCAAAATACTGCCTAGAGCAGTAATTTTATTAAAAAATAAAAATGCTACATTTTTTATTTTCTAATAAAATACACTACACTGTATTTTGGGGGCAATTGGGGCACATTTATAAAATTAACCAGAGATCTGATCTCTGGTTAATTTTAGAAGCGTTAATTGCCCGTTTGCGGGCATGCGATAAATTAGTGCTCCACTTGTAATCTACCTTATACTGTGTATATAAATAGATTAGTCCTTGTAATAGTTTAAATTTATATGCAAACTGAGTTTCACAGTATATGCTGTATATTTCTTACAATTGCTGATCTTGCCACAGAAAAGGTGGTGAGACATCTATGTGTGAAAATATTAACCTAAGCTAGTGTTAGAACATACCTGCTAAGGTTCCTCATTGTTATACAGGTTACTCCCATGGAACATCCATAGAACACCTATATGTATTTGCTATGCATGCAATCGCATTATAGTGCTAATGTGACAATGCTTTGAGCATTGGGGAACTAGAGCTCCCTCTATAGGTTGCTTGTATAACATTGCTTTACATTGCTTTATATTGATACAATATAGTTCTCAATACACCTGAATGCTTCTGAGCCTTACTTATGTAAATGAGATGTTTCAACAAATATCAAGAAAAGGAAACAAGGAAGCAAATTCATCAAAAAAGTCAACAGTCAAGGTTTTTTTTTTTTTTTTTTTTTTTTTTTTAAATCCTATGCAATATCTGAACCATGAAAAATAAATCTGGTTTATCTCCAATCTGGGTTAAAATAACTGCTAAATAGCTTTAGGCTTTTTGAGAGTTTTGACAAAATATACATTCTTGTGGTTTATATAATCAGGATATGTTACATACGTGTATACTTATATTTCAGGTCTTTGGAAAAGAGGATTAACAAGTATGATGAATCAAACCATATATTTATATAATACTATTAGTTGTACTACCTGATTATAACAGATCAAAGACCAACTTTAATGTAATGACATTTGATAACAATTTACAATTATGTGCAAGTAATAGGCAAGCTCTTATTTGAAACTTTTGTTTTCAATTACTGATATGGAGAATAGCGTCATTATTTTGTTGTTATGCCAATCACATATCTTTGTTCACTGTTAAAAGTAAAATGGAACCATTGACTGTGAATTGTCAGAAAGCTGTGTTTACAGATGCATGGAGATAAACAATATGACCGGATTACTGTCACACTCAACAGAGTGTAAATATTTCCTTGAATATACAGTAAAACTGTCCATTTTAGTTTTTCATAATCATTTTGGTATTTGACTTCAGTTTTTATTATGCTGCTTTATTGGTTCTATTAAACAAAGCAATATATGTTTTGCATTGTTTATGATTTGAACAAATGAGAGTGAGAATAGCGGAAACAAACTCTTTTTTTTAAAGAGTGAAACTAAAGCAAGCTACACCATGATAAGTATTGTCTCCAGCATGAAACAGAGCTCTCTTTGTCCAACAAAAGCTGATGCCATATGTTTTCACATAGGCTTTGCCAAAGCCCTGCAGACAACACATAAGGACAGAGAGGAAAACAGTTTTTATTAGCACTCACAGAAAAAGGTTTTCCATGACATAGTTGTAGTCAGCTCGGCTGCTGTCAGGCAGAAAACAGGCAGCAAACACAATGATAGCATTTATACCCTCACCGTAATAGCCTGCCAAAGAAAGACAATTTTATATCATTGCTGTAAAAGAACATTTACATTGTAAATAAGCATTTCATTATATAAAAGCACTTAATAGATATGCAATATGCAGTGTAATACAACGCACTATAAACATCTTTATTCATCTCTATTAATTAATTGATCACATTGTAATTAACAAGGTGTGATTTAAAAACTCTAAATTCTAAGTTTTAGTTCTGATTTCTCAACCCAATGTAAACAATCATGTTCTAATCCCACTGGAGACTGAATTCATTTTTTATACACATAGGGCTAGATTACGACTGGAGTGCTATTTAGCAATTTCGCTATAGTGCTAACTGCACTAGCAGTAAACTGTTTGCGTGCATCAAGTTGTGATGGTATTATGAGTTGAAAGTAAAAAGTTATCGCTCCAGCGCTAACCCGACGCACCCAATAAGCTGAAATTACAATATTGTGTGGGAGATAACCTATTCACCACAAGAAGTCAATGGAGAAAAAAAAGTGAAAAAAAAACCCTACTCGTGCACTAACCGGAATTGCCATAAGACCCCTACTCGAATAACCCCTAAACCTCTACATAGCCCAACGCAAAGTCCCCACTACACTATTAACCCCTAAACCACCAGCTCCCCAACACAAAGTAACCCACTACACTATTAACCCCTAAACCGCTGGCCCCCATTTCAAATTAACCCCCTAACATCTAAACCCCCTAATCTAACACCCCCTAAGTTAAACCAAAATAGACTAACCCTACCTTGACCAAAAAAATCTTAGTACCTTTAAAAAAATAAAGACTTACCCAAGAAAGTAAAAAAGAATCTAACCTTTCCATTTAAAACTAAAATCCTACCATTGCTATTAAAAAAAATAAAAAAAAATACTACTACAAAAAAAAAGTTATGCCTATTCTAACCTCCCCCCAAAAAAACACCCCAACATGAAAAAACTATTCTAAAACTAAACTACAAACCACCATTAAAATTACCTTTTGTAGGCCATTGCTCTAAAGTGATCCAGCTCTTTTTGTGAAAAACAAAAAAAAAGTCCTAATCTAGAAAAAAAACCACCTCAAAAAACAAAACAAAAGTAACACTGAACCCCAAGATGGTACTCACCGAAGATTAATCCTGGTGGCAGCGCTCCATCTTCTTCCTGTCGGCGGTCCATCTTCATTTGTAGCTGCGTTCTTTATCTATCTTCAGCTCTTCAAGAAAGACAATCCTCTTTATGTGGTCACCAGCCGCACACTGAATTTTGAATGCAAGGTACCCTTTTTATATAGGGGAGTGGAAGGGGAGAATCCCCAGGAGCTAAGTATGCTCTTAAATCGTGTAAATTCAAAATGTAGCTTGGGGGGGGATTACCTGAGATCCCACAAGCTGGGTAAGGGGGGGAAATAGTTCGATGATTGGGGGACCAGCAGGTCCTTGAACTTCGTGAGCCCCAGGTTAGTCCAGGTATTAGGGTGGTAGTCAGGGAGACCTAGAAGGAGGCCCGTGATAGAGTGAATGGGTGATGGATGTGGTGCTACCCCAGAGTAATGCCTGAGTTTGTCCCAAATAAGTAAGCATTGCTTAATTACTTTATTGTCGATGTATAGGTGTCGCCAACAGTGAGGAGGGATCCAAATAAGATCCCGCAGATGAACATGGTTGGGCAAGGATGCCTGCTCCAGAGTGCTCCATTTGCTAATGGGATTGATAATTCCCAAAGCGATATGTGAGTGAGCATAGCAGCTTCGTAATATCTGATTATAGAGGGCAACGCAATACCCCTGAAGGACTTAGGGAACTGCAGAACTTTATGAGCCACTCTGGCTGGCTTCCCACGCCAGATGTATCTGGTGAACCCGCTCTGGAACTGCATTAATGCAGGTGCCTAGGAAGCCTAAGTGGAAGGCACCTAAACAAATATGTCAATTTTGGAAGGAATGACATCTTGAGAGCAGTAATCCTGCCCAACCATGACAACGTCTGAAGGTTCCACTTGGAGGTCAGGGAACGCAGTTCAGATAACAATGGGGTATAATTGTCATGGATAAGCTGAGTAATGTTGTTTAAGATGTAAATCCCTAAATGCTTGATGTTTTCCTTTTTACTCTAGAAATTGTGTGTTTTTACAAGGTCTTGGATGTAGTCGGAGGGGAACCCCCATGAATATAATTCGTTTTTTGTATGGTTTAATTTGTAGAAGGACATATCACCAAAGAGTTTCAAAAGGGACAGAAGCGGAGGGATAGTATCTTTAGGGGAAGAGGAAAAAATGATGAAGTCATCCACAAAGAGCATGATTTTGTGGGAAGTACCGTGTAAAGTAATGCCTTCCAAAGAGGGTTCCCAGCGGATGAGTTCGGCAAGGTGTTCTATAGCCAAGGCGAACAAGAAAGGGATAAAGAGCAGCCTTGACGGGTGCTGTTGGACAGTGAAAATGGAGCAGAGCAAAACCCCATACCCCTGCTGAAGGAGAAGAGTACAGAGCTTGTATATGGGAATGCATTTCCTCTGGGAACCGAAATACCTCCAGGACCTCCCAGAGGTATTCCCATCTGACCCTATCAAATGCCTTCTCGGCATCCAATGATAGGATCAAGAAGGGTTTATTTAGTATGGTGGCCTCCATAGCAATATTGAGCAAGCGCCTGGTGTTATCGGGCCCCTCTCGGTTGGGGATTAAGCCCACCTGGTCTTCATTAATTAGATTGGGGAGTAGTGTAGCGATTCTATTAGCTAAAATTTTTGAATAGATTTTAATATCTGTGTTTATGAGTGAGATTGGCCTGTAACTGGATCATAAACATGGATCCTAATTGGGCTTTGGGATTGTTATAATAGTGGCTTCTAGGAATTCCCTGGAAATGAGCCCTGCGAGCCAGCCGTGTGAAAAAAACGTTGTAACAGGGGGGATAACTCAGCCCTGTTTGTTTTATAGAACAAAGAGGGAAAGTCATCAGGACCTGGGGCCTTAAGCGGCTTAAGGTGCCTAATTACCTGTTTAACCTTGGATAGGGAAATTGGGGCCTCTCAGAGAAACCTGGTCGGCTATCGACAAAGTAGGGAGATTAAGTTGTTTAAGAATTTGCTTGATAATAAACCAGGGCATGGCAGGGGGAAACTCAGAATCCATAATATTGTAAAGGTCTTAATAATATTTGTCAAAGAGAGAGCCTATCTGACTGGGCAAGGTAGTGGACTGGCCTTTATGCTTAAGCATTTGAATGCGAGAAGCGCTTTCTTTATGGCGTAATCTATTGGCTAATAATGTATCGGCTTTATTACCCTTATAATAGAATAGTTGCCTAGTCTTAATAAGTTGCTGTTGTGTGTATTTCAGTTCCAGTTCACAGATATGGGCCGTTTGTGTCGGTGTAGGAGAGCTGCGATTCTGAGCTTCCAAGTTTTTGAATTCACTAAAGGCTTGTGATAGGGGTAATCCCCGAGATTTCCGTAAGCTATCCTGTTTTTTAATAATCAAGCCTCTAATAGAGGCCTTCAAAGCTCCTCATAGAGTATCATCAGAGACTAAGTGGTTATCATTCATTTCAATTAATTCCCTCATGGAATTCCGAAACTCTTTGCTAAAGGGGACGTCAGAAAGTAAGGTGTGGGGCATGGTCCAGGATGCAGGGCTTGGTTTATCAGTAGGTTCGCTAAGAGTAAGGGAAACCTGATCATGGTCTGACCATGGGCAGACGTGAATTTTAACTTTTCTAACATGGTCTAAGGTTTGGGCTTGGGAAAAAATATAATCTAACCTGGAGTAAGTTGAGTGGACATGTGAGATGTGTGTGAAGTCTATGTCCTGCGAGTTGAAGGCTCTCCATACATCATAGAGCCCGAATTTCAACATGAGGGACCTAAATTTGAGGGAGAGGTTATCACTACGGGAAATTCCTGAGCTAGTTCTATTTGTCTTTTTGTCTAATTGAGGGTTCCATACCAAATTGAAGTCCCCACCAATAATTACTATGCCCTGCCCATACCTATCTATCAATTTAAGGATTTTGTGAAGGTACTTACACTGGCCAGTATTAGTAAGGTATATAGAGGCTATGGTATAAAAAAAATTTGGTTGAGCTTACACTTTAATATTATGTATCTGGCATGGGGGTCTTTTTCTATGAAGGTTATCTCACACGCCAGGTGCCTGTGTATCAGGATAGCCACCCCTCTTGCCTTGGAGGAATACAAGGCAAGTTCAACTTAAGTCTAGGGATATCTCCCTCTTTCCAGTGTGTCTCTTGGAGGAGAACCACATCCGGATTTAAGTGTGAGAGTGATCTAAAAAAAAAAATACTACGTTTGCCTGGCGAATTCAAACCCCTAATCTTAGAACATATTCCCCTATGTGAAGAACATTGGAATGTGAAATATTTAAAGTACATACACAGTTAAACACCTTATTAAATCTGAATATTGCATAAATATGATTATTCATATTTTTAGCTACTTGCTACCCCAGACCTCATATCTTTAAGTCCTTTTTAATGCAATTTCTTTAAACATAATTTTGACTAGACTAGCGGCTAGATTACTTGTTTTGTGTTATGAGCGGCTCGGTGCTAACTTGCAAGTTATTGCCACTGCTCACCTCCCTATAGTGCTGCTATTATAGGTTTGCAAAAACCCGGCGTTAGCAGGCAATATTGCAGCGTTGAGCAAAATTGAGCTCCATACCGCACTCAAATACCAGCGCTGCTTTGAGCTGGTTTTACGTGCTCATGCACAAGTTCCCCATAGACATCAATGGGGAGAGCCAGCTAAAAAAAAGCCTAACACCTGCAATAATGGAGCGTAAAGCTCCGTAGCGCTGCCCCATTGATTCCTATGGGGAAAGAAAACGTATGTTTACACCTAACACCCTAACATAAACCCTGAGTCTAAACACCCCTAATCTGCCGCCCCCGACATCACCGCCACCTACCTACACTTATTAACCCCTAATCTGCTGCCCCCAATGTCGCCGCCACCTACATTACAGTTATTAACCCCTAATCTGCCGCCCCCAACATCGCCGCCACCTACCTACACTTATTAACCCCTAATCTGCCACCCCCAACGTCGCCGCCACTATACTAAAGTTATTAACCCCTAAACCCCTACAGTTATTAACCTCTAATCTGCCGCCCCCAACATCGCCGCCACCTACCTACACTTATTAACCCCTAATTTGCCACCCCCAACGTCGCCGCCACTATACCCCTAAACCTAAGTCTAACCCTAACACCCACTAACTTTAACATAATTAAAATAAATCTAAATAAAAATTACAATTAATACCTAAATAATTCCTATTTAAAACTAAATACTTACCTGTAAAATAAACCCTAAGCTAGCTACAATATAACTAATAGTTACATTGTAGCTATCTTAGGTTTTATTTTTATTTCACAGGTAAGTTTGTATTTATTTTAACTAGGTAGACTAGGTAGTAAATAGTTATTAACTATTTACTAGCTACCTAGTTAAAATAAATAAATTTACCTGTAAAATAAAACCTAACCTGCCTTACACTAACACCTAAGATAACACTACAATTAAATCAATTACATTAATTAAATACAATTAACTAAATTACAAAAAATAATAAACACTAAATTACACAAAATAAAAAAGAAATGATCAAATATTTAAACTAATTACACCTAATCTAATAGCCCTATCAAAATAAAAAAGCCCCCCAAAATAAAAAAACCCTAGCCTAAACTAAACTGCCAATAGCCCTTAAAAGGGCCTTTTGCAGGGCATTGCCCCAAAGAAATCAGCTCTTTTACCTGTAAAAAAATACAAACAACCCCCCCAACAGTAAAACCCACCACCCACACAACCAAACCCTCCGAATAAAATCCTATCTTTTTTTTACCTAAGCTCCCCATTGCCCTGAAAAGGGCATTTGGATGGGCATTGCCCTTAAAAGGGCATTTAGCTCTTTTTCAGCCCAAACCCTAAGCTAAAAATAAAATCCACCCAATAAACCCTTAAAAAAACCTAACACTAACCCCCGAAGATCCACTTACAGTTTTCGAAGACCGGACATCCATCCTCAATGAAGCCGGGAGAAGTCTTCATCGAAGCGGGCAGAAGTCCTCAACGAAGCCGGGAGAAGTCTTCATCCAAGCGGCAAGAAGTTGTCCTCCAGGCGGGCAGAAGTCTTAATCCAGATGGCATCTTCTATCTTTATCCTTCCGACGCGGAGCGGCTCCATCTTCAAGACATCCTTTTAAGGGCTATTGGCAGTTTAGTTTAGGCTAGGGTTTTTTTTTTTTTTTGATAGGGCTATTAGATTAGGTGTCATTAGTTTAAATATTTGATAATTTCTTTTTTATTTTGTGTAATTTAGTGTTTATTATTTTTTGTAATTTAGTTAATTGTATTTAATTAATGTAATTGATTTAATTGTAGTGTAATGTTAGGTGTTAGTGTAAGGCAGGTTAGGTTTTATTTTAAAGGTAAATTTGTATTTATTTTAGCTAGGTAGTTGTTAAATAGTTAATAACTATTTACTAACTAGTCTACCTAGTTAAAATAAATACAAACTTACCTGTGAAATAAAAATAAACCCTAAGATAGCTACAATGTAACTATTAGTTATATTGTAGCTAGCTTAGGGTTTATTTTACAGGTAAGTATTTAGTTTTAAATAGGAATTATTTAAGTATAAATTGTAATTTTTATTTAGATTTATTTTAATTATGTTAAAGTTAGTGGGTATTAGGGTTAGACTTAGGGTTAGGTTTAGGGGTTAATAACTTTAGTATAGTGGCTGCGATTTTGGGGGCAGCAGATTAGGGGTTAATAACAGTAATGTAGGTTGTGGCGATGTTAGGGACAGCAGATTAGGGGTTAATAATATTTAACTAGTGTTCGTGATGCAGGAGTGCGGCGGTTTAGGGGTTAATATGTTAACTATAGTGGCAGCAATGTCCGGAGCGGCAGATTAGGGGTTAATAAATGTATTTTAGTGTTTGCGATGCGGGAGGGCCTCGGTTTAGGGGTTAATAGGTAGTTTATGGGTGTTAGTGTACTTTGTAGCACTTTAGTTAGGAGTTTTATGCTACAGCTTTGTAACATAAAAGCCATAACTATTGACTTTTAGTTTACGGTATGGATCTTGACAGTATGGGCTGTACCGCTCACTTTTTGGAAGGACAGGCAAACTCATAATACCAGCGCTATGGAAGTCCCATTGAAAAAAGGACTTTTTGAAAGCTACGGTAGTTATGTTGCGTGACGGCCAAAAAAGTGTGCGGTACAGATATACCTGCAAGACTCTTAATACCAGCAGTAGTGAAAAAGCAGCATTGTGAAGCTTTTTAACCATAACGCAAAACTCGTAATCTAGCCGAGTGTTATTAACTGTAACTGTACTATTAAATGTATTTTCAATGCTTTTTGTCTCATGTAAAAGTGAACCAGAACTCTGAAGTCGTGCTAATCCGATGCAGTTAAGTTTGATTGTGCTTAAGTGAAAGCATTTACTTTATACTCATAATACACGTGCAATTTCTGGCCACAAAAAAAAGCCACAAAATACCTCAAACACCTGAGATGGCACAGGAAGCCAAAACCTGGTACTGTTCCAGGAAAATCAGGACAGGGGAAGATAAATACGTAGGGAATCATAAAGTAATGCTATTTAAAATAGCATTTTATTGAAAATGATACCTTATAAAATAACAAAATATGATATTATATAAGCAAACATAAATGCACAAAAATTCACATATAGCAATATTTTAATTTTCAATTAAGCACAAAATGTCCCTTTTAACATTCCAACAATTGTTGGAGCTCCAGGCAAAGGTACTTTTTTGCTATGCCCTTTACTGCTAAATTGAGTAAATATGAGCACTAATTAAATAACATTCTCTAATCCATATCAGCGCAATCTTTCAGAAAGCTTTGGGAAAACTCTGTTCGAGATTATAAAGTCTGAATTTCTTACTACTCAGAGGAATGTGTTTTAGGTAGTTGCACTCAGTACTGTGCCCTTGACTGCACACCATATGGAGGGGGTTCTACTGTTAGTGAGGTTTAGTGCCAGTAATGGACATTTAGTATCATTCAGAGGGTGGCATATGATCCCCCAATGGTTTCATAAGGGCTTCATTACACTTTAACATGCACAGACACACACACACTCCCTTTTCTTTTTACAAAGGAAGAAATTTCAAGGGCTTTATCAAAAATAAAAGTAAATAAGTCTGTGGGTCCAGATAATATTCATCCTAGGGTTCTAAAAGAACTTCAATCTATAATAGCTGCTCCATTAGCTGATTTATTTAATCAGTCACTTCTAACAGGAGTTGTTCCAAAAGACATGGAAATTACCAATGTAGTCCCTCTTCATAAAAAGGGTAGTAAGGGAGATTCTAGTAGGGGAGATTCTTTTAACTATAGGCCAGTCAGTTTGACCTCAATTGCAGGGAAATTAAGGGAAACCCTTGAAATGGAAATACTTGTATCTTCCCTTTAGACAAACAACTTGGGAGACAAAGGACAGCATGGTTTCACTGCTGGACAATCATGTCAGACTAATCTAATTGATTTCTTTGACCATGTAACTAAATTAATAGACCAGGGAGGAGTCGTAGATGTTGCATATCTAGACTTTAGCAAAGCAGTTGACACCATCCCACACAACAAAAATTCACAAAATGTATTGCCCTGGAGTAGATGCTAAGATTGTTAAAGGGACACTGAACCCAAATTTTTTCTTTTGTAATTCCGATAGAGCATGACATTTTAAGCAACTTTGTAATTTACTCCTATTATCAAATGTTCCTTATTCTCTTGGTATCTTTATTTGAAATGCAAGAATGTAAGTTTAGATGCCGGCCCATTTTTGGTGAACAACCTAGGCTGTCCTTGCTAATTCATCCACCAATCAAAAACTGCTGTCCAGAGTGCTGAACCAAGAAAAAAGCTTCTATTTTATATAAAGATAGCAAGTGAATGAAGAAACATTGATAATAGGAGTAAATTAGAAAGTTGCTTAAAATTGCATGCTCTATCTGAATCACAAAAGAAAAATTTGAGGTTCAGTGTCCCTTTAAGTGGCTAGAATGCTAGCTTATTTCTTAAGGGTAGATTAATTAATGGAGTACACTCAAATGAGGTGTCAGTTACTAGGGGTGTTCCCCAAGGGTCAGTTCTTGGGCCTGTTTTGTTTAACATGTTCATAAGTGATATTGGAAGTGGGCATAAGGGGAAGTTTTGCTTGTTTGCTGATGATACAAAAATTTGTAACAGAGTTTGTTCCAGGAGGGGTTGATCAAATGAACACTGATATTAAAAAAACTAGAGGACTGGTCAAATAATAGTTATCTGAAATGTAATATTACCAAGAGCAAAATTATGCATATAGGATTGAAAAACCCAAAGGCCAATTATAGTCTCAATGGTACATTACTGACTGTAACTAAAGAAGAAAGGGACTTGGGAATTATTATTTCAGATGATATAAAATTTGGTAGACAATGCCGCAGTGCAGCCAGCATGGCCAGTCAAATACTTGGTAACATTAGGAGAGGTATTAGTAGCAGAAATAACAAGGTTCTTATGCCACTTTACAGATCATTAGTTAGGCCAAATCTGGAATACTGTGTACAGTTCTGGAGACCATATCTTCAGAAAGATATAAATAAACTAGAAGCTGTCCAAAAGAGGGCTACACAAATGGTACGTGGTCTAAAATATAAAACGTACAAAGAAAGACTCTATGATCTAAATATGTATAGTTTAGAGGATAGAAGGGAAAGAGGTGACAGGATAGAAACCTTCAAATATATGAAGGGACTTAATAAAATAGAAGCTGAAAGCATTTCCCACAAAAAAAAAAAAAAATTCAAAACAAGGAATCACAATCTAAAGTTAGAGGGTAGCAGATTCAGGAGAAATGTGAGGAAGCATTTTCTTACAGAAAGGGTGGTGGATTCATGGAATAAACTCAAATTGAGGTGGTAAACACAAAGAGTGTAAAGGAATTAAAAAATGCCTGGGATATGCATAAGGCTACCCTAAGGAAAAAGTAACATGTAATATGGGTAGACTTGATGGGCACACACATGTGGGCACACACATACAGAAACTCACAAAAACCAGCACACGCAGACACATACACATATAGGCCCACATTTACTTTTTGAAGGGGCAGTAAAATCAAATTTAAACTTTCATGAGTCAGACAGTACATGCAATTTTAATCAACCTACCAATTTGCTTACATACTCTAATTTACTTTCTTGTCTTGATATCCTTTGTTGAAAAGCATACCTAGGTAGGCTCAATAGCAGCAATGTACTACTGTGAGCTAGCTTTTGATCAGTGGCTGCACATATATGCCTTTTTGTCATTGGCTCAGCTAGCTCCCAGTAATGCATTGCTGCTCCTTCAAAAAATGATACAAAGAAAATTAAGCAAATTTGACAATATAAGGAAATTGGAAAGTTGTTTAGAATTGTATGGTCTATATTAATAATGAAAGAGAAATTTGTGTTTCCTGCCTCTTTAGCTTGCAAGAGCATCAGTGGCATAACTGCAGGGGTCTAAGAAGTCTCAATTGAGACTGGGCCCACACATTTAGGTGGTGGTGGGGGGTCTGGCTTAAAGGGACATTATACACTCATTTTTTCTTTGCATAAATGTTTTGTAGATGATCTATTTATAAAGCCCATAAAGTTTTTTTTTAAAATAAATGTATAGTTTTGCTTATTTTTAAATAACATTGCTTTGATTTTCAGACTCCTAACCAAGCCCCAAAGTTTTATGTGAATACTGTCAGCTACCTTCTCCAGCTTGCTCCTGTTTGTGTAAAGGGTCTTTTCATATGTAAAAGAAGGGGGAGGGGGGAGTATCCTTATTTCCCACTTGCAGTGGGCTTCCCAGCTACCTTTTCAACTGAGCTAAACTGACAGCTTCTAAGTAAGTTTTTAAACAGTTTTATACTGGATTTTTATATCAGTATCTGTGCATCTTATTCTTTATAGTAGTGTCTATTACATGCAGTTATATGAAAATGAGAGTATACTGTCCCTTTAATCAGTAGTGGCATTGCTACAAGGGGGCCTGATAGAGCTTGGTCTCCACCTGTGTTATGTCTGGGCCCTCTGTGTGCCCCCATTCTGCAAAAACAGGACTCAAAGAAAGTGTATAGCTTGGCCTCTATAAATATAGTGGAAGGGTTGCTAAGATGATTTCCATACCTGCTACCCAATGTGAAAGTGCATATTCTCTGGCATGGACTAACAGAAGCACAAGGATGTCACAAATAAGTAACCTTTCTTGATCCTTTTTGGCTGCTAGTGCAGCTTCAGATCACAGCCTTTGCCCTGAGGTCCAGTGAGGTCTAAACCCTGATGTGCAGGCTTGCACCGGCTTTTACAGCTTCATAAATTGAGCCCTTAGAAATACATGTATACATTCTCACATACAGCCAACTGCTTGAGAAAAAGAAGTAAGCAATTATTAAAAACATAGCAGAACAATCTTCTAATCCACTTTATGATCGCCTCATATATACATTAGTAACCCCCTGCACTCCTCTTACTTTTATGTGATGCCCAGGCTCCTGACTGCTGCTCTGCATTACTCGCCTGCAGAGTTCTGTCTCTCACTAACTGACAGCACCACATACAGTAAGAGTAGAGAGTAGGAGGCCAGGAATAGGTTGAGAAAGTGCTGGACCTAGCTAAAGGGGCATTGGACTTACTCTTTCCCTCTTACTGTTTACATTGCAATAGTCAATGTGTTATGAAAATGTGTGTGTGTGTGTGTTTGATAGTATGTAATGTTGTATATATGCGTAGTGTAGGTATATATGCACACATTTACTATGTGTGTAAAGCATGTATACATTTCTGTACAAATATATACATAAAATTGGAATAGGAATAGTGTGCAAACATGTATAATTTTTTTTATGATGCTATAATTTATCATTAATTGATAATTCAGGGGGCTAATGTGCAATTCAAGAATTCCTGTACATTGTACAGATTTAATTGTCGCAAAATTGATTTGCCTTAGTTATCAAAGCGTCAAGATCGGCAAATGTTGAAATTTGTGATGTAAAATACGATGCTGCGATCTCAATCCGACACAAATCGATGCAAGTTTAAAACAGTGGAATTCGAGAGGAATCGTGTTCATTCGCCCTCCTAATCGACACTATTTGAAGCTCTCATGAAGTTATCAAAAATTTTACAGTTACGCTTGCATCTTTTCAGACTCAGCGTACCTAGTTTTCAATTTGCCACCCTTGAGGTCGCGGATGCCATAGAACTCAATGGGAGTAGGAAAACACAGAAAGCTTATGTTCAATGCTGCAATAGAATGAAGCATATGACAAAATAAAAGTGAATTAGAAACTTTATTAAAATTGTATACCCTTTCTAAATCAAACAATATTATTGCTCCACATTTGGTGCACTAGTAGATATAGGGATAAAAATTAAAAAATACATTACTACTTATTGATTATGCTACAACTTGGTCTCTCATTACAAAGCAAGGGGGCAATATTTCTACATATTTGGTGCAAAGTTTTGCCCTAAACTTGTTGCACTAATAGATATAAAAATGAAATAAATACACAACATAATATAGCTAACTTCCTTTTTATTTTTTTGAAAAATCTATGTGCACCATGTTTAAGCCATGTAATACAAGTCCTACTCTCCACTTTGCGTCATATTTGACTCAACACTTTTCGCACCAATTATGACGCAAACTCCTAAATAATCCACACACTAGTGAATTTTTCCACCACTTTTGATTGGAATATGCATAATCACATGGTTTATGACATCAGCCAATCTGATTCAAATACACATTATAAACTATCACTAACGAATCAAATTGCTCGATATTTGTGTCATTGATCACTCATCAGAACTTGTAAGTGCCATTTGTTACATTGTGCATTATACTTTGAAAGTATGTATATACGAAATTAGTATTAAAGATAAACATTTAAGCTGACATTAGGACACACAGTGTAATATTTTAAAAATTCGAATTGATGTTTGATTCAATAGAATTAAAGTCACCTCTTTACTGGCATGCTATTTTAAGTGTATTTCTTTCTTCTCTTGAATTTCTTTTTCAGTAAGAAATGTAATCTTATATGCCAGCCCATTTTATAACACCTGTGAAGGGGTGTTTTTTAAAAATAGATTGCAATCAGGAGGGGTTAGACAGGTGCAGAGAGAAACCTGGCAAAGCTCTTAAAGAGACAGGAAACCCCAAAATATTATTTCATGATTTGGATAGAACATACAATTCTAAACAACTTTCAAATTCACTTCTACCATCAAACCTGCTTCATTCTCTTGTTATCCCTTGCTGAAGGAACAGCATTGCACTACTGGCAGCAAGCTGAACACATCTATGTAGCCAATCACAAGAGACAAATGTGTGCAGGCACCAATTAGCAGCTAGCTCCCACTAGTGTAGGATATGTGCGTATTCTTTTCCAACAAGGGATACCAAGAGAA
This sequence comes from Bombina bombina, assembly GCF_027579735.1. Lineage (NCBI taxonomy): Eukaryota > Metazoa > Chordata > Amphibia > Anura > Bombinatoridae > Bombina > Bombina bombina. The sequence continues at coordinate 585,502,063 of NC_069500.1, read as the reverse complement.
CAAAGCACACTTGAAAATAGAAGTGAATTTCAAAGTGCTTCAAAATTACATGCTCTATCTGAATCATGCAACTTAAATTTTTACTTTCCTATCCCTTTAAACTATCCATTGATTGCAAATAAATACATATGATACTCTGATTACATGTTATATTCACAATTATTCCTGCTCAGAATAATAATACATTTACAATTTATATATTATATATTGTATGTATGTATATATATATATATATATATATATGTGTATATATATATGTGTATGTGTATATATATATATATATATATATATATATATATAGTTGTATAAATATACACAGAGCTATGACAGACAACATTGTTTAGAACCAAAAAAGGAACTTAGGGACATAACACACACCAACACACACACACATATATATATATATATATATATATATATATATATATATATATATATATATATATGTGTGTGTGTGTGTGTGTGTGTGTGTGTGTGTGTATGTGAAAGGATATATGCACAAATTCTAGCATTAATAATAATTTAAAAAATAAATAAAAAATATGACTCCAAGAAATACAAATATACATTCATTTCTGTGAAAGTATCATATAACAAATCAATATAAAAATAACTTTCTATGAGATATTGTTTGTTGAGGTATAAATCAATCTATTTCTTGGACATTAACAGATAAAAAATACAAGATTAACTTTAGAGAAATGTGCTTGTTCATGGACAGTAATGAAATGGTATAAATAAAGTAGGGAAAAACCTGAATAACCGTGACATTGATGACTGTTAGTTAACGCCAGTCCGATGCTCTTTGCACCGTACTTGACGCGCATGTTTTTGATTCCTTTTTTTTTTATAAATAAGGAGATCTTATTCAGGTCCGCTGCAGCAATGTCTGGCAAGTGTATTGACGCCGGCGAATGCAACATAGTTGACGCTTTAATAAACAGGCCCCTAAATCTCTGATATGGAAAACATTACATTGTAAAAATCAGACATGTTTTAATAAGCATGCACAAGCACACTGACACTAATACATTTCCATTTATGTATGCTTGAATTTTATCCTGGTCATTTGATATGCTGTTTTGTGTGCTCTGTAGCTTTCTTCCAAGACCAGTTGTAGGTAAAAGAAAATTTATCAAGTGATTTGTTTGTTAAAGAGGTGTGCTGTGCAATGGTTACTTTTAAGTGTTTTGTTACTGAAAGTTTGGGAACCGTTGCTCTAACTCAGAAGGTGAAGTAATTGTTTACATAAGTGTTGTCAAAACACACACAGAGCTTATAAAGCGTCTTCCCTAAATCTCCCTATACACATGAATACAGAAAGGTGGATTCAGAAAAAAAGCATTATAATAAACATAATACAGTACGCAAACTGCTGTAATGAAGCCACAACAAAGAAATTAGTATTAAAGTAGTATTTAAAGTTTAGTATTTAAAACAGTGAGGAACAAAACATATAATATTCTCTTGGTGAGGGCTTGATTAAAACAAGCCATGCCCAGAGAAATGTTAAGAACTGGCTTTCAAAGACATGGGTGTTAGCCAGCCCTAGGAGGTCTAGCTTTCATTAAACCAAATGAGTCCAAGTGTTTTAGAACTGGCAATCCATACCAGCGGCAATTGCCAACTGTTGACGTGTAGTTTCTGTTTTTTAAAAAATATATAAAAGCACAAAGTGTAAATTCTTCTTTTATATTTCAGACAAGATAAGCAGGGCATACTTGTTCCATTTCATACACTATAGGACAAAAATATATCAACACTATACATCAGTTTCATAATGAACATTTAAAATAGTCCCAGTACTATATATCACCATACACGGCATATGCACGTATCCACAATAACTAAACAAGGTTACAGATTGTGATGTGAGGAACGAATGGAAGGAACGTGAGCTGTAGTATGGTGCTCAAGTAGTTGCACTAAGCTAGTTACATTAGGAAGAGTTGTAAAAAGGCAGTTGGTGAAAACAGTGGTTTGAATGTAGAGAAATTGGCTCAGGGAGCAGATTAATGTGGAGAATCCTACTAAGATTTGTGGGTCGCAATTTATCAAAAGGCAATGATAAGAAACATCACAGCTAGCCCTCTCATTATATGACCATGTCAACTTAAAATTACTCATATTCCCTAAACATAACCAGATACCTATTTTACATCTGCCTAACTTGAAAATAAATGGGAAGTATCAATCAAATTATTAAAATTCTGACTACAAATGTCATCTACATACACTTTGTAGCAAGTGGCCCTTCCAATAACTTGAAAAAAAGAGATTGGCTCAGATATGAACAAATGTAGGAACCATGGGTAGGATTTCTTTAAAGTTAAAAGTAAAATTAAAGGGACAGTCTAGTCAAAATTAAACTTTTCTGATTCAGATAGGGTATGCAATTTTAAACAACTTTCCAATTGAATTTTATCATTATATTTGTTTTGTTCCCTTGGTGGTATTTTTGAAAAGCTAAACCTAGTTAGGCTCAAACTGATTTCTAAACCGTTGAAAACCGCCTCTTAGCTCAGAGCATTTTGAACGTTTTTCACAGTTGAACAGTACTAGTTCATATAGTTAACATTGTGCTCACTCCTGTGGAGTTATTTAGGAGTTTGCACTGATTGGCTAAACTGCATGTCTGACAAAAGCACTGAGATAAGGGGGCAGTCTTGCAGAGGCTTAGATACAAGGTAATCACAGAGGTAAAACATATATTAACTGGTGCTGGTTATGCAAAACTGGGGGATGGGTAATAAAGGGATTATCTATCTTTTTAAACAATATAAATTCTGGTGTAGACTGTCCCTTTAAAGACAACTCGCCTCACTGAGAGAAACTTGAGGGGGGGGGGTTTGTTTTGACTTGATCAAGTAGCAGCCCATCATAGGGTCTAGGAAAGGAAGGGTTTTCATTAAGTGAGGGGTTTTAGTAAAAAAAGCAAAAGCAAGGTCAGTCTTGGAACAGCTTAGCAACAACATTTTCATATAACTGCATGTAATAGACACTACTATAAAGAATATGCACAAATGCTGATCTAAAAATCCAGTATAAAACCTTTTAAAAACTTACTTAGATGCTCCCAGTTTAGCACTGTTGATGAGCTTGAGCTAAAACACCCAGTGAAAGGGACTGGGAAAGCAGGAAGAGCAGGCTCTCCCCCCTCCCCCGCATATGAAAGGACCCATTACACAAATAGGAGCTAGCAGGAGTCTGTAAACTTCTGTCTACATTGTTTACTTTGGGGCCTGGTTAGCAGTCTGAATATCAGCACAATGCTATTAAAAAAAGCAAAACTATACATTGTTACAAAAACACTCCCAGATGGGCTTTATAAATGTATCATCCACAAAACATTTATGCAAAAAAAATCTAGTGTAAAATGCCCCTTAAAAATAATGTTTTATTGGGGTAGTGCAGCTTGTTCTTGGGTAGGTTTGGGGATTATGTTGCAGTGGTGATGCAGAGTGAATGCTTTCTCCCTTCTTACTGTTTCACAGCCTGGTTTTTAAGGGTAATTGTGCAGTTGGACTGCTAGGGCACAGGTTCCCTAAGGGTGTTAACTGATTACAGTTAAAGAAGTAACAGAGCATGGCAGGGCTGAGCTATCCTGGATTCAAGCAATTGATATCACAGCATGTAAGTGTATAATGCACTGACGTTATGTGTTTTTTTTATATATAAAGTTTAATAAAGCTGCAGCCAATGTATTAGCAAAATTATAGTGTAGTTATTATTGTACAAGGATGAATGTAACAGCCAATGTATTAGCAAAACTATAGTGTAGTTATTATTGTACAAGGATGAATGTAACAGCCAATGATGGTGATTTTTTTATGTGGTGGGGGAGAATTGAAGACAGCAGGGATCAATATATATAATACTCAGAATTTAAATAAACACATTGTTGACGATTACATCACAGATGCGTTAAATGCTGCCATACTGAAACAATTATAGCATTTACTAAATGCATTGTTGCTAGTACAAGTGTATTGCAAAATGCTGATATACAAAAATGCAGACATTAATTTCTGAAACAGAGAAGAAAACATTATACACAAATATATTAGTTCTATTGTGCGCTAACATTACGCAAGCACGTCTATTTTTGCGCTCAAGGTAATTTGTTATCACTCGAGCAATAGTCTAGGGTGCAGTAACGTCTGCATGTTGGATAGAGTGCGCTAAATCCCTCACATAATAGATTTCTATGGGGTTGCACACTGTAAAATAATAATCAGGTTAAAAAAGTGCAGCATTTTAATGTGGTATTTTGGATTGCACTCTAGAGCAACACTTAACTCTCCACTTGTAATAAGAGCACAATTTTCACGCAATACATGGAAACAATATGGAAATGTAACAATATGGAAAATTAGAACAAAGGTAACTATTTTGGTTGAAGTACAGGAAAATAACTCTTTGCTGAGGGGGAAAAAACTGCAACTATTATATTTCATTTTTGTTACACACATTACACATCCACACCACATACTACATTTCATACACACTCTTTTCTGTTTTTTTTATAATTGGAAATATAGAGATAGATAAAAGGGGGCTGACAGATGGGGGATGGACAGTGATATGGAAGAGAGAGGGAGATGGGAGGAAAGTGATAGGGAAGAGAGGGAGATGGGGGATAGTGATAGGGAAGAGAGGGAGATGGGGGGGTAGTGATAGGGAAGAGAGAGGGAGATGGGAGGAAAGTGATAGGGAAGAGAGGGAGATGGGGGATAGTGATAGGGAAGAGAGGGAGATGGGGGATAGTGATAGGGAAGAGAGGGAGATGGGGGATAGTGATAGGGAAGAGAGGGAGATGGGGGATAGTGATAGGGAAGAGAGGGAGATGGGGGATAGTGATAGGGAAGAGAGGGAGATGGGGGATAGTGATAGGGAAGAGAGGGAGATGGGGGGGTAGTGATAGGGAAGAGAGAGGGAGATGAGAGGATAGTGATAATGAAGAGAGAGGGAGATGAGAGGATAGTGATAGGGAAGAGAGGGAGATGGGGGGGGTAGTGATAGGGAAGAGAGGGAGATGGGGGGATAGTGATAGGGAAGAGAGAGGGAGATGAGAGGATAGTGATAGGGAAGAGAGGGAGATGGGGGGGTAGTGATAGGGAAGAGAGGGAGATGGGGGGATAGTGATAGGGAAGAGAGAGGGAGATGAGAGGATAGCGATAGGGAAGAGAGAAGGAGATGAGAGGATAGTGATAGGGAAGAGAGAGGGAGATGAGAGGATAGTGATAGGGAAGAGAGGGAGATGGGGGGGTAGTGATAGGGAAGAGAGGGAGATGAGAGGATAGTGATAGGGAAGAGAGGGAGATGGGGGGGTAGTGATAGGGAAGAGAGAGGGAGATGAGAGGATAGTGATAGGGAAGAGAGGGAGATGGGGGGTAGTGATAGGGAAGAGAGGGAGATGAGAGGATAGTGATAGGGAAGAGAGGGAGATGAGAGGATAGTGATAGGGAAGAGAGGGAGATGGGGGGGTAGTGATAGGGAAGAGAGGGAGATGAGAGGATAGTGATAGGGAAGAGAGGGAGATGGGGGGGTAGTGATAGGGAAGAGAGAGGGAGATGAGAGGATAGTGATAGGGAAGAGAGAGGGAGATGAGAGGATAGTGATAGGGAAGAGAGAGGGAGATGAGAGGATAGTGATAGGGAAGAGAGGGAGATGGGGGGGTAGTGATAGGGAAGAGAGAGGGAGATGAGAGGATAGTGATAGGGAAGAGAGAGGGAGATGAGAGGATAGTGATAGGGAAGAGAGGGAGATGGGGGGGGGTAGTGATAGGGAAGAGAGAGGGAGATGAGAGGATAGTGATAGGGAAGAGAGAGGGAGATGAGAGGATAGTGATAGGGAAGAGAGGGAGATGGGGGGGTAGTGATAGGGAAGAGAGAGGGAGATGAGAGGATAGTGATAGGGAAGAGAGGGAGATGGGGGGGTAGTGATAGGGAAGAGAGAGGGAGATGAGAGGATAGTGATAGGGAAGAGAGGGAGATGGGGGGTAGTGATAGGGAAGAGAGGGAGATGGGGGGTAGTGATAGGGAAGAGAGGGAGATGGGGGGATAGTGATAGGGAAGAGAGAGGGAGATGAGAGGATAGTGATAGGGAAGAGAGGGAGATGGGGGGGTAGTGATAGGGAAGAGAGGGAGATGGGGGGTAGTGATAGGGAAGAGAGGGAGATGGGAGGAAAGTGATAGGGAAGAGAGAGGGAGATGGGAGGAAAGTGATAGGGAAGAGAGAGGGAGATGAGAGGATAGTGATAGGGAAGCAGACAGGAGACACAGATAGCAGAAGAGGTAGTGATAGGAAGAAATGCAGGAGGAAAATGTTATAGCGACAATGGGGAGAGACCCATACAGCACATAAATGTACTACATTGCAGGGAGAGTGATAAGGGAGTGGGTAAGATGTCAGCATGAGGAGAGAAAAGAGTGTGAGGAAAAAACAGATGAAACAAATTACACATGACAGGGAATAGGGAAACTTGAAAAAAAAAAGCAAATAGAAAATTTACAACAAAAAAGAAGAGTCTAAGTAGCACACAATAATAAAAATGATGTCACCTGTTATCTAAACTTCTGCATTTTTTTAAATGGATTTATTTATAGCAAAATGAAGGATTTGTCACAGTGACAAAGATAAATATGTTTTGGGGGAAATTATGTTTGCATAGTCCAGTTAAATAAACGAATTGTTTTAATATATAAACAATAACTGTGCCAAGGCGCTTTATTTCATACCTCCATGTGAAATAACTTTTTTATAAGGTTCAATGGCTTTCATGTCAATCCTCTGCTCCTGCTCGCCAATCACTACAGTTCTCCATTGCCGATTATCCTCTCGCTCCTCCTCAGCTGTGTACTCCTTGATAGATGCACAACCCTCTTGCATAGATTCCCCAAGAGCAGGGCGATCATCTGCAGTGTGAAAAATAAACCCCCTTTCCGTTATCGTCAAAGGAAAATCCTTGTTATACCGTATATGAAGTGAGGTAGCCTTGGTTTGCCATACATAATATTTAAATATAAAAAATTTAAAATCTAAAATTACATTTCAAATCTTATACCTAATTCCCTTAGCTGTTAATATTTGAAGACTGCTGCTTCCTAACCTCTCAGACACTTTAGAGATGATCATCATCCGGGATGACAAGCCCTGCTCTCACATGATTGGCTGCTGTAGTGTTTGGGATGGGACTGCACAAGTAATGCATGTGCATTCTTAAATGCTAGTAGCAAATCTTGACATGCTCCTGCCAATGCAGATGGACAGTTTCCCTGCTTGGGAGCTTTGTCCTTCCACATATTGATAAAAAATGGGTCCTTTAACATTAATGAATTGGAACAATAGATTTCCTTTCTTATCTCAGATTTTTTTTATTTTCTTTAGCCCGTTACTTGCACATTGCTCTCTACTTTCTATATCTGAGCTGATGTTCCTTTTCATAGTCCTCGCTTTTTTCTCCCATCTCTTCTTCTGCTTACTGTCTAATTTCATCAGTCTCTTTCATTCTGGTGTGGTCTTTTCCTACCTTTGTCTTTTCTTTCTTTTAGATGTGTGTATTTATTTGTATTTTTTGGTGAGGATAGAACAATACACAACTTACAGATTTACATGCAAACAGGTGTATAATATGTATTAATACTTTCCCCTTCTGGTGAACCGCAGCCGTCCCACAGTCTCTCCCAAGGTCTGTGTGAATAGATCAGGTGTGCTAGCTGGAGGCGCTGGTTCAGCTTGTATCAGTCGTTGGTATCTTCCTTTCCTTCCTCGGTTGTATAACTCTAGGTGCAAAATAGTGGTGCTGAAATATCAGACAATACACCATACAAAGGTGAATATCTACTCACAGTGTATATTGCAGGTTACCAGCTCCTTCCCAATATGAAAAGACAATATCACAGATTCAGTAAAAAAGTTTGTCTTTATTTGGCTCAACGCAAAAGCGTTTCAACGGTCCCAGCCGTCATTCTCAAGAACAATAACAGTGCTTTACAAACCAAAGCATACCTTTCCGCTGCACAGGCGGCCTTTAAATACATGTCAGTTACGCTACCTGCTTCCCCATTGGAGGAGAGCAGGTTTACACCCGATTCAAAATTTCAATTGTAAATTTAAAATAAACATCTAAAAAAACATAAAAAACAATATTAATTATATTAGAAACTATAAGTTTGTTTTAAAATATAAAATTTCTGTAGATGATATCATTTTTGCTGGTTTTGTAGTTCCCTTTCAGGTAGTTTTCTGTTTCAAGTTCTCTTTCAGGTCCGGTATGTCAGTGAAGATCACATGTTATAGGTTGTCCAATGAAATTCAGTTTCTGATATAGTGATGTTTTGTAGTTCCCTTTCAGGTAGTTCTCTATTTTAGGTTCCCATTCAGGTCTGATATGTCAGTGGGTATCACATGTTATCGAATGTCCAATGAAAAACAGTTTCTGATATAGTGATATTGATTGCCTTTTCTTTTTTTCTCAAAATAAAAAGACATAAGTGTTATTCACAGATACAAAGTTTCTTATATGAATTCTGCTTAACCAAATATTTATTTAGAGGAGGTAGAATAAATTGACACTTAGAAGTTTGTTATAAGTTGGAATAGATACTTTTCATAATTAAACATTCATATTATAAATAGACTTCTATACTTATTGAATGTTAAATATTGACTCAGCGACTTGTGTGTTGCATATAATTTCTTGAAATTAAGTGTGAGAATTATATTCTTTTGTACAATATGTGTATATATAAACATTAAGTGTGATGATATAACATGAACTGTCTGTATAAATACATGTTTATTTTGCCCCCCTTTCATGTACTAATGTTTTTCAGTATTCCTTTTACACAAATTTTACTGGTTTATTCGGGCCCCAATTTTTCTTAGCAACACATTATAGATTATCATCTGTTTTGCCCCCCTTTCATATGTTGAAGGTTTTTAAGACAAGAACAGCTTTTTTTTTTTGTGTGTGTCCTTATACTCGTATTCACCTCAACAAGAACAAAAAATGTTACTGATTTATTTAGGCCCCATGCAACAAATATTTCACATTTTTACTTTTGCAAGTAATGAATTCTTTTATTTCAAATGTTTTTCCCGTAACTGTGGAGTCAAATGTTTTGTGTGTTCTTCTGGTGTAGTTACAACCTTTGCATTTGCCGCAAGTGAAGAAGCCTGTCATGTTACTTATTTGTAAAGGTTTTTTGGGGGCTATGCCTTTTATGAGTGAGGGAGCTAATTTTTGTTTCAAATTTTGTCCTTTTCTGAAGATAACTGTGGGCTTAGCTGGAATTATAGGTCCTAGATATTCATCCTCCTTTATAATGTGCCAGTGCTTTTGTATAATTATTTTGATTGTATGATGTTCTACATTAAATGTGGTCACAAATTTAGGGAAATTATTATGAAATGAGGTCTCATTTTCGTGTTTATTTTCTAACAGGGTTGATCTTATTTTATTTCCAACTTCTTTTCTTTCTTTTTCTAACGCTCTTTGGTCATATCCCTTTTGTATGAATCTTTCTTTGAGTATTCTTGATTGTTGTTCGTAATCATCTATATTGCTGCAGTTCCTGCGTATTCGTAGGAATTGGCTTTTTGGTACTGACTTTAGCCAGTTAGGATGGTGGCAGCTATCATGTCTAATGTAGGTGTTAGTGTCACACTTCTTAAAGTATGTTTTGCTTTGGATTTTTTCATCTATAGTGTAAAGAGTTAAATCTAAAAAATGTATTTCTTTTTTGTCATATTCTACTGATAATGTGACTTGCTGATTATTGTTATTAAGTATTTGTACAAATTCTATGAGTTTGGACTCACCCCCCTTCCATATGCACAGAATGTCATCTATATATCTATGCCAGGACACCAGGTCTACACCAAATTCTTGATTATGCCATATATGAGTCGTCTCAAAATAGTCCATGTAAATATTGGCATAACTTGGTGCAAACCTGGTGCCCATGGCAGTCCCACAAATCTGTAAATAGTAGTTCCCATTGAACCAAAAAAAGTTGTGATATAGAATAAATTCTATGGCTCTAAGTATGAAATCTAGTAATTTTTTAAATTACAAAAATTATACACAAAATAAGTCAAAAAATGGTGGGAAGTAACATTTTTAAGTAGATACCTTAATGAAAGTATTGTACCCAGATGACTTAGAGTATTTAAAATTCCAGCATTTGGATTAGAGAATGATAATTTTTTGCAAAAATGGAACGCAGCTTTACATAAATGTTCTCTAGAATTAGTCAGCTTACTATATGAGATGCAAGACTTACAATTGAAATCTCTAGAGAAAGAAATTAATACATTAGAACAAGAACTCAGTGGTTATTTAGACAACAAGAAATGTAAAGATAAGTTTGAATACATTAAAGAGAAAGCAAAAGAATTTGATGAAACAATAGGTGACAAAAAACATCAAAAATATATGAGAGATAATGAAGACTTTCAAGGTGGGACACAATATGTACAAAAAAAGCCTACACAGCAAAATAAATCACTTGATGAAAGGGGGAGAACAAAAACCAATAATGGTAATAATTATTCACATCACAACAGAAAAAATGTATATCACAGTAATGAATATTCTAGAGATAGAAAAGATCTAAATCACGGTCACATGCACAGAAATTATAGCACGGACACTAGTAGAAATCAGTACACACATCAAGAAAGAAATCAGAGACCAAGATTGCACAATAAAGAACTGGTAAATGAAAATTTTATTTACAATGAAAGAAATCAAAGACACAGGTCACAACACAGAGAATACACACAAAGAAATGATCATAGGAACTATGATTCTCCATACTATGCTCAAAATCAATATAAAAAACAAAAAGATTATTATCAAAAAGATACACATAATTATCACTATACACCAAAAACACCACGTGCACATCACCAAGATTATAAAAGACCACAATCTCCTTTTATGAAGGGAGAAACAAAAGAGAAACACAAAACAGAAATAAGGGAAAGTTTTTCAAGACCCTCTCACCATTACACATACCAGAAAGAGGATCATATGAGGGAGAGAGAGAAACATTCACACAGGGAAAATTGGACACATCAAAACAAATACTCACCAATCAGGATAGATCATCCTCAGAAAAAGAGGGGAAGAACTCCAAACATAGAGGAAATAGAGGAGGAAGAGGGAAATCAAAGAAAGAGGAGACAGTAACACAGGGGATCTTTAATCTTTCATCCAAAACCATAAGTGACAATGAAAAATCAGTTTTATCCAGGGGACTAAAATTTATCCCCACACAAAAAGTTAATTCTTTTCAACTCTTTGTAGATGCACAAAAATTTGTGAGAAATTTAACGGTAAAAAGGTGGAGGTGTGGTCATTCTAGATAAAGAACATTATATGGAAGAAGCTAACAGAATCCTAGGAGACTCAAATACATATATTATTTTAACAAAGAAACCTAAAAAAGAATACACCTCCACTCTTCAAAAACTACTTATGGAAGCATTTAACCAAAATATAATAACAGAAGAGGAATTTGATTTTCTTTATAAAACAGATTCTAAGACCCCAATCTTTAATTTTTTACCCAAATTACATAAGCATGCAACAAGGCCACCAGGAAGGCCGATTATTAGTGGGATAGATTCTTTAAGTTCAAACTTGTCAGCATTCATAGATTTTTTTCTCCAACCCTATGCACAGAAGGCAAAATCTCATTTAAAAGATACCAAACATGTTTTACAAATCATACAAAATATACCCTGGCAAGAAAATTACTTTTGGGTCACCATGGACGTGACTTCTTTGTATACCATAATTGATCACAAAAAAGGGATTGAGGCAGTTAAATGGAAACTATCAGAAGATAAAGATTTATCACCAAAATTACTAGATTTCATACTTAGAGCCATAGAATTTATTCTATATCACAACTTTTTTTGGTTCAATGGGAACTACTATTTACAGATTTGTGGGACTGCCATGGGCACCAGGTTTGCACCAAGTAATGTAGAACATCATACAATCAAAAAAATTATACAAAAGCACTGGCACATTATAAAGGAGGATGAATATCTAGGACCTATAATTCCAGCTAAGCCCACAGTTATCTTCAGAAAAGGACAAAATTTGAAACAAAAATTAGCTCCCTCACTCATAAAAGGCATAGCCCCCAAAAAACCTTTACAAATAAGTAACATGACAGGCTTCTTCACTTGCGGCAAATGCAAAGGTTGTAACTACACCAGAAGAACACACAAAACATTTGACTCCACAGTTACGGGAAAAACATTTGAAATAAAAGAATTCATTACTTGCAAAAGTAAAAATGTGATATATTTGTTGCAATGTGGGTGCAAAATCCAGTATTTAGGACAAACGTCCAGATTTTTAAAAACAAGAATCATGGAACATCAAAATAAAATAGAAAAGAATCATGATGACCACGGAGTGCCGCTACACTGCAACAATTGTGAACATTTCACAAAAGAATCCTTTCTATGGATAGGAATTGAGAAGGTTGAACTTCATTGGACGGGTGGTAATATGGCAAAACAACTAGACCAAAGAGAATTAAAATGGATACATACACTTAGAACATATGCCCAATGGGGTCTAAATAAGGACACAAAACAGATGATAATCTATAATGTGTTCCTAAGAAAAATTGGGGCCAGAATAAACCAGTAAAATTTGTATAAAATGAATACTGAAAAACATTAGTACATGAAAGGGGGGCAAAATAAACATGTATTTATACAGACAGTTCATGTTATATCATCACACTTAATGTTTATATATACACATATTGTACAAAAGAATATAATTCTCACACTTAATTTCAAGAAATTATATGCAACACACAAGTCGCTGAGTCAATATTTAACATTCAATAAGTATAGAAGTCTATTTATAATATGAATGTTTAATTATGAAAAGTATCTATTCTAACTTGTAACAAATATCTAAGTGGCAATTTATTCTACCTCCTCTAAATAAATATTTGGTTAAGCAGAATTCATATAAGAAACTTTGTATCTGTGAATAACACTTATGTGTTTTTATTTTGAGAAAAAAAGAAAAGGCAATCAATATCACTATATCAGAAACTGTTTTTCATTGGACATTCGATAACATGTGATACCCACTGACATATCAGACCTGAATAGGAACCTAAAATAGAGAACTACATGAAAGGGAACTACAAAACATCACTATATCAGAAACTGAATTTCATTGGACAATCTATAACATGTGATCTTCACTGAAAACTACCTGAAAGGGAACTACAAAACCGGCAAAAATGATGATATCTACAGAAATTTTATATTTTAAAACAAACTTATAGTTTCTAATATAATTAATATTGTTTTTTATGTTTTTTTTAGATGTTTATTTTAAATTTACAATTGAAATTTTGAATCGGGTGTAAACCTGCTCTCCTCCAATGGGGAAGCAGGTAGCGTAACTGACAGCGGAAAGGTATGCTTTGGTTTGTAAAGCACTTTTATTGCTCTTGAGAAAGACGGCTGGGACCGTTGAAACGCTTTTGCGTTGAGCCAAATAAAGACAAACTTTTTACTGAATCTGTGATATTGTCTTTTCATATTGGGAAGGAGCCGGTAACCTGCAATATACACTGTGAGTAGATATTCACCTTTGTATGGTGTATTGTCTGATATTTCAGCACCACTATTTTGCACCTAGAGTTATACAACCGAGGAAGGAAAGGAAGATACCAACGACTGATACAAGCTGAACCAGCGCCTCCAGCTAGCACACCTGATCTATTCACACAACTTACAGATTGCATTCACATTACATACAAATGCACTGGGAAACACTTTGGTAATGCAGGTTAAAGACAAGCATTCAAATCATATTAGTGTGTATTCAAAAACAATCTACTACATGCAGAATTAGAAATAAAAAATCAGGACATCTAGGGGAAATTACAGAGAAAGTTGGCAACACGGTTGAGAAAAAAGAACAGATAACAGGAGGAGCAATATAGTTTTGGGTTTCATAAGCATAACCATTCATTGTACCTGAACTAAAAGAACCTAAACCATTTCTACCAGAGGAAGTACATAATGAGAAAAGCAAGATCATAGTGGTACTTGCACTGATACATATAAGGAGATGTACTGCTGAAAGAAACTCTAAATAGTTATACAGTAATGTAGTTTGAAGAAAGACAAGTCCATATGGAGATTGATAAATCGACCCCACAGTGTGTATAGACTAAGGGGCCTATTTAAGAACGTGCGAGCGGACATGATCCGATATTGCGTATCATGTCTGATGCACATTGATAAATGCGGACAGCATGCGCTCTCGGCATTTATCACTGTACCAGCAGTTCTGGTGAACTGCTGGTGCAATACCGCCCCCTGCAGATTTGCGGCCAATTGGGGGTGTCAATCAACCCGATCGTATTGGATCGGGTTGATTTCCGGCGATGTCTGTCCGCTGCCTCAAAGCAGGCGGACAGGTTATGGAGCAGCGGTCTTTAGACCGCTGCTTCATAAATTGTTTTTCTGGCGAGCCTGAAGGTTCGCTAGAAACACGGGGCATCAAGCTCCATACAGACCTTGATAAATAGGCCCCTAAGAGTAAATGTATGCGGTACACCCACAACCCATTAGCACTGCAGAAGGTGAATTAATAGGCTGCAGTAGCGGTACATGCCCTCTGTTTGAAAAAAATTGAAGAACAAGGAGTTTATTTTTTTTAGAAAAAAGTGAATACAAGTTCCTCTTGTTCTGTACTGCTGCACTCCCAACACCATCCGTAAACGGCTAAACTGAATTCCTTACAGCACTGAGGGGGGGATAAAAGTGATTTATTTTAGCAATGATCTGTGATATTTGGCCACTTTGATTCTATTTTATTTGAAGGAATAGAATATGCTCTGCTTCCCCTGACCAACCTGCTTGAAAATATCATGTAATCTTACTGAAAACATGTTTTTATATAAATGTATCACTAAAATAAATACGTTTCTATACTTATTACAATAATTAAAAGAATGCAGAAGTCCTGTTTTACTAGCAGTACATTTCCAGTAAGTTAAAACCATTTTTGCATTATACTTGTTGCTTCAGTGATTTCAGTCATTTTTCCTCTGCATGGCACCAGCTGGTTATACAGTGATAGGCCACGTGCACATTTCCCTTGCACACATAATTTGACTACTGCCACCAGCACTTATAGTATGTGAGGTCAGAAGATGCATATACATGTGACCTAGCACTGTATAACAGCTGGTCACATACACACATTTATAATATTTTAAAAATACATTACTGTAGATTTGAAATATGACCTTAGGTCCTATTAGGTATTTTTCTACCTCTAATAGAATGAATTAGATCTGCCTCTTTTTAAATCCCCACAGATTGTAAATGTAGCCACCAATCAGCAAGCGCTACCCAGGTGCTGAACCAAAAATGGGCCGCTTCCTAAGCTTTTTACATTTCTGCTTTTTTTCGAATAAAGATACCAAGAGAATGCAGAAACATTAATAAAAGGAGTAAAACAGAAAGTTGCTTAAAATTGCATGCTTTATCTGAATCATGAAAGAAAAAAATTGGCTTCCATATCCCTTTAATTAATAAGCAGTTTTCTTATTTGATATAGAATACAAAACGTTCTACTGGGAAAAAGAAGGAACCGCTGCTTATACTGTCAGATGTCACAATAAAGTCAAAATGATGGTGAGTATAAGTAAGGATGAGCCAAGAGAGTTTTGTTTGTAATCAGTCAATAGAAAACCAGGAGCAGTTTGTGTATGTTCTAATGTAATTTGAGCATATGTGACATCATCAGTGCATATGAATAAATACATCATCCATGTATGCAAAAAGTGTTTTCTGACAGACTAGGAGGATATCCCTTGTTAGGTTCTCTTAATACAAAGCATTTGAGCAGTAGCGGAACCCAAAGGTAACTCAGAATTAAACAATAGGAATAAAAAAATATTCTAAGCTGTATAAGGATTTTGAAGACAGATAGATGAACCTGCAACCTAGATAGATAAATTGTACACATTCTGCACATGTCTATGTATAGACTGGCTACGATGGGCCCCCAAGTACTTGGGCCCTGTGCATCATTGGGGTCTTTAATGTGGATAAAGTAAACTTAAAATCATATAATAAATAGGCTTTTTTTATATATTATAATAGATACAATTCTGAAAATAATGTATTTTAATGGGAATAAACATTTAAAGAGTTCATCTAACAGAATGGAATAGACTCCAAAACAGTAGTTTAGATATAAGGGCACATTTTAAGCTAACAATGAGTTAAATCCTACAATTGGGTTAAACACATAGGTAAAAATTCCCGCTGTGGAGCCACCAGCATTGCAGTTCCTGAGCAGACCACAGACAGTGAGCCATATACTGGTCTTGTTCTGCTATTGTGCTGCATTTCTTGTGACTCCTGAGTGGTACTTTACCTACAGTGTGTTTAACCTTCTGTGGGGGCTTAATATACAGGTAGCTAGGGCCAGTAATACAATTTTACATGATCTAACAAAATAAGATTATGTAATTTTGGCATTAGACTGTCCCTTTAATTATACCTAAAAAATAAAAATCCCAAAAATGAAAAATCACATCCCTGTATTTCCCTGTTGTTTCATTATTTATTTCTTCTACACATGTTCTAGCATTCTTTTTTTGTTTGTTTTTGTTACTGAAGTGATTTTCTGGTAACATATCTGAAGAAATGCTTCAGAATGGAATTATATTTTCATTTATTCCAAAAAAGCACCTTTTTTGTGCCAGGAAATAAATCAATTGTCTACACATCTTAGAAAAATAAAATATCTTCCATACTTTTGACTCCATTTATTTCAAATGTACTTGGCAGGGTAGACAGGTACATTCGTATCACATACTTTAAAAGGGAAATTAAGCCTAAAACGTTTCTTTCATGATTCAGCATGCAATTTTAAACAAATTTGATAATAGACGTAAATTGGAAACTTTTTTTTTTTTTTTAAATGGTATGCTCTGTCTGAATCACAAAAGAATGGCTTTCATATCCCTTTAAGAACTTTACTTCTTCCATATGATTTTCACTGTTTGACATTTAGTATATGCAATGCAAGGACCTAATTTTCAGCTTCTTTAAGGAGACATTCCTGCACAGATCACGAGGTTATAAAGTTCTTGGTCCACCAAAATGTCTTACTTGAACCGCCTTAGTCATCCCAACACTATGGCCCTTCTTACTTCATCCCGCTTTAGCCACATCCTAGTTTTCTGTTCCAGAATTTGTCTCAAACCCTCTTTCATAGAGCTTGATAAGTAGCTTCATATGTCAAGTTCCCTGGCCCAAACCAAATAACAAACACGGACACCTTTATTGGTAATTCTGGTCATTCTGGCGACATCATGTTTATTAACTGCAAATTTATTTAGAAAACCATAAATACCAAAACAAACTTTAAACTAAGTGTAATGAAGATAGTAGAGCCATCAGTGTTAGTCTGACCTGACCCCTACTCTACCTATTATGATCAGACCGTACCTCCTAAAAAAGCTACCTGGACATAGCAATAAATTACTAATCCACACAATTGTCAATTCCACTACAAGAAACTGCCCAAGAAGTTATTGTAAGTGTTCCCCACCCCGAGGGGAGGCTAACCCAAAATCCAATGCTGACATAATCAAGATGCCTGTAGAAGGACTAACACCCCCGCCCATAACTGTGACAAAATCCCAACCAATTAAAAACCCTTCTCTTTGTATCCGTGCGCCACCTAAATATTTATATGTTGGAATATTACTCCACAGGCAAATTCCATATGGTGAGCGAAAAAGTCTGTTTCCACTGCCATAAACTAGGTCTTTACATTTTTTAATGAATAATATAAAGAAAAAACTATTAACAACACATTTTTTAAACTACATTTATCAACATTTCACATGCCATTCTCAAATAATATTATGTTACCCATACAATAAAATATATAGTCATAACAAATATTTCAGAAA
The DNA here is from genome assembly GCF_027579735.1 of Bombina bombina. Lineage (NCBI taxonomy): Eukaryota > Metazoa > Chordata > Amphibia > Anura > Bombinatoridae > Bombina > Bombina bombina. The sequence continues at coordinate 585,484,055 of NC_069500.1, read as the reverse complement.
CAACTTACTAAAAAATTCAATAGCAAATCTAGTAAAATATATGATATAATAATCCACTTTAACCAATTGTTTAATAATCCATGTAAAGAAATATATTAAAAAAAATTCTAATTACAAAATCCTGATATCTACTGATTGTAAACTAAATATGTGTCCAGACTTTGTTTTCCATGAACATCACATAAAGGAAAGAGTATTTTATTTTCATATCTGAAAAATCCATGGATTGTACAATCTACAAATATAAACACCCTAGAAAATTCAAATATATCAAAAATGTTTCAGTTAACAAATTAACAAATAATACATTTATTATAATAATATAATGTATAGTTTTATTTTCTGTGAAAATCCTTGTAAAATCTTCTTATGCTTATCTACATTTTGACATTATATTGTTCACTACGTTTTTTATATTTGGCGGTGTAGGGGGTTGATTGCGTGTCCATCACTGTTATGTGCAGTTAGCAGGATTTTTATGTTTATTTGTGTTGGTGGAATTAGTAAATGCTGGGTACAGTGAAAAATCAGTGCATAAAATGATAGTGGAAAGAGACAGTAAAGGCAAAATTAAACTTTCATGATTCAGACAGCGCATGTAATTTATGTAAAGATCTTTTCAATTTACATCTATTATCACATTAAGTTATATATGTGCAGTCACCAATTAGCAACTAGCACCCAGTAGTGCATTGCTGGTCCTGAGCCTACCTAGGTATGCTTTTTAACAAAAGATTCCAAGAAAACGAAGCTAAGCAGCTATAAGTAAATTCTATTATTCAAAATGTATTATTTTCCTTTTTGTAAAATGAGTTTCCCTGCCTCTGCTAGTGGCAAGATTGTCAAAACCAGCAAAGCATGCATTACCCTAATAGTAAAAGACATGCATATGAAAATAAAGGCAATTGTAACATACTATATGCGCAGAGCAAAATAATCTGATATGTATTGGCTGCAGGACTTAATTTTTAAAGTGCGCCCTTGGCTCCCTGCTAACTTCACTCTCCCCCAGAGAAGTTTTCCTTTTCAGCGAACTCCACTACTCTCTAGGGGAGGCACAGCCCCTTTTTATATAAATTCCTGAGGACAGCCCCTGTGAATGTTGGTGTGTTTTTTCACGTCTGACCCAGTGAAGTTTTGATAATTGGGCCCTTAGTGTTTCATTCCTCCCAGTATTTCCGGGCTTTCTGAGAAGCAGGGCGTGAAAGAGCTTATGAAAATTGATGTAAATTAGAAAGCCATTTAAAACTGTATGCTCTGTCTGAATTATGAAAAAAAACCTTGGTTTCATGTTATTTAAATACATTTTATTTTGGAATCTCAGAATGATGCAGACTATATTGAGTGTAACTCATTGTCTGCTGGTCACACAACGAGGTCTCCAAACAATTTCCAGAGGTTTTTCCGGCACAGGGAGGTGAGGGGAAATTGTGGACGGTGACAGAAGCCATTTTGTGAGTGGGTCTACAGGTGCTGAGGCCAGGTCATTGACAAGATTAGGTAAATTGTGGGCAAAGCCATGGGCAACCCTAGAAACTGAGGCTTTTGCCCTGATGGGGGAATTTGCAGGAGGGACAGTTTACAAACCTCTCACCCCTTGTCAATCCTGCAATATCTGTTAGGGTTGGGAGGTGTGGTGATGGGTACTGTCATAAGATTCAGATCAGCCATTACATACATGGGGCTAGATTACAAGTGGAGCACTATATATCGCTTGCACTCTACAGAGCACGATAATGTGTGCTGGTATTACAAGCTAGCCGCAATGCAAACTCAACCTCATGTTCGCTTTGCTAGGAATTGCTTCCATAGGCTCCTATGGGAGACTCATTACGATGCTGTCACATCTTTGGGTGCTGAGTACAGTGTTATTGCTATGATCACTCTGATTGGGAAGTTGCAATTGGGGTTGGAAGTGGGAATTGGTCGGTGGATTAAGGGAGTTAGTGTTAGGTATAGGGTAGAAAAAATTCAGTGCTGTTTAAATCAATGTGTTGTATTTCCATGTACAAAACTGCCCATATTTGCCCATATTTGACCTTGTAACATCTCGAAACCCTATGAAAACTGTACATGGGGGTCCTTGTGAGACATTGCAGAATACAAACATAGGTGTTTTGTTGCAGTAAAATAGGATATTCACAATAAAACAAAATGTGTGCGTGTTTGGAAAAAGTTAAAATTTCTTAATTTCTCACACTTAGTCAAATATTTATATATGAAATATAATGTATTTAATTTGAATAAAATCTAATGTCAAAAGAAAGCCCTATTTACAATATATAATAAGTGTGGGTGCACTTAATGTAAAAGAGGTAAATGATGGTTGAATAAAAATGTAGCTCAAATTCTGGGTTTTGTTTACATTTGGAACTTGGACAATTGCCTCTGTCGTTAAGGGGTTAACTGCATAAAATTGACTTTATACTAATGTAATCACAGTGACTAGCTTTGCTGTCTGCAAACTCATACACAGATGATAATAAAACAAGTTGTGTGTGGAGTTTGGCTATTTTTGCAGCAAAAATGGGGGCCGATTTACCAATGTCTGGAAGACATGATACACTAGACATCGCTGAATGCCGACAGCGGGGCCGATTTACCAATGTCTGGCAGACATGATACACTAGACATCGCTGAATGCCGACAGCGGGGCCGATTTACCAATGTCTGGCAGACATGATACACTAGACATCGCTGAATGCCGACAGCGGGGGCGATTTACCAATGTCTGGAAGACATGATACACTAGACATTGCTGAATGCCGACAGCGGGGCTGTTTTACCAATGTCTGGCTGCAGCGTTTCATGTCCGCCACACATCGCTAAATGCAGACAGCATACGCTGTCAGCATTTAACATTGCACAAGCAGTTCTGGTGAACTGCTTGTACAATGCCACCCCTGCAGATTGGCGGCCACTCAGCCGCTAGCAGGGGGTGTCAATCAACCTGATCGTATAGGATCGGGCGGATTGATGTCCGCAGCCTCAGAGGCAGCGGACCAGCTAAGGAGCAGCGGTCTTAAGACGGCTGCTTCATAACTGCTGTTAATGCTTTGACCTAGATGTCTGGTATTTACTGTCCCTTTAAATCAGTGCTGGCAATACTAGAGTTAGCTGAAATGTACAGGTTTTTTTTAGTGAAAATTGTACTTGCATGCATGAAGTGCTTTTGCTTTCCTTTAGGAGTTTAGGAGATAGATAGACAGAAAGACAAGCAGATGATAGACAGAGAGATGATAGATAGATACATAGATGATAGATAGATAGCTAGATAGATATATTTGATGTGGGTGTAAATCTATATAGTGGAAACATTTATATCTGTTTTACAGCAATTTAAAATAGTGATCCAAGATAGGGATTAAACATAGTAAATATAAAATACAGTATACAACAGAACTAGGTGAGTACACCCCTGGGCAATATCACTTAAATATCAAATTATTCAAAATTGTATCACCTCTCAATAATTGTTTTATTTCTAAGTTGACAAGTAGAGTATTTCCTATTATAAACAATAAAAAACAAATCATTTAGAAAGATTATATTGAAAATACAGGTCCCAAAGTAGAAACTTAATGCAACAAAAGTGATTACACCTGTGGTCACTGACACACAAGTTAGATCACTGAAACGAAATTGAGTACATCTAGGATTTCCAATTAGCCTAATTGCATGAGCATAGTTACCATAACAGTCTCATTTTTTTACCAATGGGCTGTGTCTATCTGCAAGTCTGAATCATGTCTCCACATGGAAAAGAATTGCCAGAGGAATTGAAAAATCTGATTGTGAGACTTCACAAAGATGGAAAAGGATACAGGAAAATTGGTGACCAACTAAAAAACAGAATTTATGCTTACCTGATAAATTACTTTCTCTTGCGGTGTATCCAGTCCACGGATTCATCCTTTACTTGTGGGATATTCTCATTCCCTACAGGAAGTGGCAAAGAGAGCACACAGCAAAGCTGTCCATATAGCTCCCCTTCTAGCTCCACCCCCCAGTCATTCGACCAAAGGTTAGGAAGAAAAAGGAGAAACCATAGGGTGCAGTGGTGACTGTAGTTTAAACAAAACATTTTTACCTGACTTAAATGTCAGGGCGGGCCGTGGACTGGATACACCGCAAGAGAAAGTAATTTATCAGGTAAGCATAAATTCTGTTTTCTCTTGCAAGGTGTATCCAGTCCACGGATTCATCCTTTACTTGTGGGATATTCTCATTCCCTACAGGAAGTGGCAAAGAGAGCACACAGCAAAGCTGTCCATATAGCTCCCCCTCTAGTTCCACCCCCCAGTCATTCGACCAAAGGTTAGGAAGAAAAGGGAGAAACCATAGGGTGCAGTGGTGACTGTAGTTTAAACAAAAAAAATTTACCTGACTTAAATGTCAGGGCGGGCCGTGGACTGGATACACCGCAAGAGAAAGTAATTTTATCAGGTAAGCATAAATTCTGTTTTCTCTTGCAAGGTGTATCCAGTCCACGTATTCATCCTTTACTTGTGGGATACCAATACCAAAGCTTTAGGACACGGATGAAGGGAGGGAACAAGACAGGTACCTTAAACAATGTGTATTTAATACTGTCTTGAAAAAGGCCTCTGTGCAGGCCGAAACGCGTCGACACTGGTGAGCATAATTTCAATAAGAATAGACCTTTCTTATACATCTACACTATGTTTTGTTTATCTGTTTTCTTCTAGGTTTTTTATTATATTGAATTTTTTACTATTGGATTTTTTACAAGTTGGACTTTTTAACATATTGTTTTAGTATCTGTGACTTACTAGATTTTTTATATTTTTTTTTATATATATATATATATATTTCTATTATCTGACTATATATATATATTTTTCCAACAACATATGTATCATCAAGGAGCCGGATCAACATAGAACCCTGCTGGAGGACTCACCCCCCCCCCCCCTTCACATTCAATTTCCTTTTTTCCACATTTTTTTCATATATATATATATATATATATATTTCATATATATATTTTTTCTCACTTTTTTCTTTTTTTCTTTTGTTGTGCACAGCAAATCAACACACATATTTTTGTATCACTGGTCCAGTTGGATATTTCATTATTTATTGCACTATTGTACAGACTTTAAAGTTTTTTTGAGACTACTTTCTTGTTTATTGATTTTCACTATATTGGATTTAACACAGACATTTGAATCTTTCTCTCAGTTTTGGATCCCAATAGATCTCTTGGTCTACACCACATTGATTATTTGGATGTTCTGTATGTGTATTTGATTATCTGCATGTTTGAAATGATGTGTAGAATATATCTTAGTGTCTAAACCACTGCTGATATCACTGGTTGTTGTTAAATGTTTTTACCCATTATCTGATTGATCTGTCATTTGCTGAATTCTGTCTCTGAGGTTAAAATGCTGTTATTCTGACCTCCAGCTAGTCAATCAAGAGTCCATTGTATATCTCCATTTCTATGAATGTGATACTATCTTTTTTGTATGTGTAAATATCTGTATTAATTTTTATCCTCGGTTGTAATAATTTTTTAAATTCTGTTTTAACCTATTCAGATTAACATCTGATTTCCCTATTGGTATTTAGCCTCTTGCCTAAGTAAGGCGCTGTATACATTACTATCACTACAGGTACCTTAAACGGAAGGCACCACTGCTTGCAAAACCTTTCTCCCAAAAATAGCCTCCGAAGAAGCAAAAGTATAGAATTTGTAAAATTTGGCAAAAGTATGCAGTGAAGACCAAGTCGCTGCCTTACAAATCTGTTCAACAGAAGCCTCATTTTTGAAAGCCCATGTGGAAGCCACTGCTCTGGTAGAATGAGCAGTAATTCATTCAGGAGGCTGCTGGCCAGCAGTCTCATAGGCCAAACGGATGATGCTTTTCAGCCAAAAGGAAAGAGAGGTAGCAGTCGCTTTCTGACCTCTCCTCTTACCAGAATAGATAACAAACAAAGAAGATGTTTGTCTGAAATCCTTAGCTGCTTGTAAATAGAACTTTAAAGCACAAACTACATCAAGATTGTGTAATAGACGTTCCTTCTTCGAAGATGGATTAGGACACAGAGAAGGAACAACTATTTCCTGGTTAATATTCTTGTTAGAAACAACTTTAGGAAGAAAACCAGGCTTGGTACGCAAAACTACCTTATCTGCGTGGAACACCAGGTAAGGTGAATCACACTGTAAGGCAGATAATTCTGAAACTCTTCTAGCAGAAGAGATAGCTATCAAAAACAAAACTTTCCAAGATAACAACTTAATGTCTATGGAATGTAAAGGTTCAAACGGAACCCATTGAAGAACTGAAAGAACTAGATTCAAACTCCATGGCGGAGCCACAGGTTTATAGACAGGCTTGATTCTGACTAAAGCCTGAACAAACGCTTGAACGTCCGGTACCTCTGCCAGACGCTTGTGTAACAGGATAGACAAAGCAGATATTTGTCCTTTTAAGGAACTAGCTGACAATCCTTTCTCCAATCCTTCTTGGAGAAAAGACAATATCCTGGGAATCCTAATCTTACTCCATGAGTAACCCTTGGATTCACACCAACAAAGATATTTCGGCCATATCTTATGGTATATTTTCCTGGTGACAGGCTTTCTAGCCTGAATCAGAGTATCTATAACTGACTCAGAGAACCCACGCTTTTATAGAATTAAGCATTCAATCTCCAAGCAGTCAGACGTAGAGAAACTAAATTTGGATGCTTGAACGGACCCTGTATCAGAAGATCCTGCCTCATTGGCAATGTCCATGGTGGGACAGATGACATGTCCACTAGGTCTGCATACCAAGTCCTGCGTGGCCACGCAGGCGCTATCAGAATCACTGAAGCCTTCTCCTGCTTGATTCTGGCAACCAGACGCGGGAGGAGAGGAAACGGTGGAAAAACATAAGCCAGATTGAAGGACCAAGGCGCTGCTAGAGCATCTATCAATACCGCCTTGGGATACCGGGACCTGGACCCATAGAGAGGAAGTTTGGTGTTCTGACGGGACGCCATCAGATCAAATTTTGGAATGCCCCAAAGTTGAGTCAGCTGGGCAAATGCCTTCGGGTGGAGTTCCCACTCCCCCGGATGAAAAGTCTGACGACTTAGAAAATCCGCCACCCAGTTGTCTACTTCTGGGATGTGAATTGCTGAGAGATGGCAGGAGTGATCCTCCGCCCACCTGATTATTTTGGTTACTTCCGTCATTGCTAGGGAACTCTTTGTTCCCCCTGATGATTGACGTAAGCTACAGTCGTGATGTTGTCCGACTGAAATCTGATGTATTTGGCCGCAGCTAGTTGAGGCCATGCCTGAAGAGCGTTGAATATCGCCCTCAGTTCCAGAATGTTTATCGAGAGAAGCGTTTCTTCCCGAGACCATGAGCCCTGAGCTTTCAGGGAGTCCCAGACCACACCCCAGCCTAACAGACTGGCGTCGGTCGTTACAATGATCCACTCTGGTCTGCGGAAACATATTCCCTGAGACAGGTGATCCTGAGACAACCACCAGAAAAGAGAATCTCTGGTCTCCTGGTCCAACTGAATTTGAGGATACAAATCTGCATAATCCCCATTCCACTGTTGGAGCATGCATAGTTGCAGTGGTCTGAGGTGTATCCGAGCAAAAGGGACTATGTCCATTGCCGCTACCATTAGTCCGATTGTCTCCATGCACTGAGCTACAGATGGCCGAGGAATGGAATGAAGAGCTCGGCAAGTAGTTAACAGTTTTAACTTTCTGACCTCCGTCAGAAATATTTTCATTTCTACCGAGTCTATCAGAGTTCCTAGGAATGGAACTCTTGTGAGGGGGGAGAGAGAACTCTTTTTTACGTTCACCTTCCACCCGTGAGACCTCCTGAATTAAGATGTCGTCTAAGTAAGGCGCCACTGCTATGCCCCGCAGTCTTAGAACCGCCAGGAGGGACCCTAGCACCTTTGTGAAAATTCTGGGAGCAGTGGCCAACCCGAAAGGAAGAGCCACAAACTGATAATGCTTGTCCAGAAATGCGAACCTGAGAAACTGGTGATGATCTTTGTGGATAGGAATATGCAGATACGCATCCTTTAGATCCACGGTAGTCATATATTGACCCTCTTGGATCATTGGTAAGATTGTCCGAATGGTCTCCATCTTGAATGATGGGACTCTGAGGAATTTGTTTAGAATTTTGAGATCCAGGATTGGTCTGAAAGTTCCTTCTTTTTTGGGAACCACAAACCGGTTTGAGTAAAACCCCAGTCCTTGTTCTGCAATTGGAACTGGGTGGATTACTCCCATTGTAAGTAGATCTTCTACACAGCGTAAAAACGCCTCTTTCTTTGTCTGATCTGTAGACAGACGAGAAATGTGGAACCTTCCCCTTGGAGGAGAGTCCTTGAATTCTAGAAGGTATCCCTGGGCTACAATCTCTAATGCCCAAGGATCGTGTACATCTCTTGCCCAGGCCTGAGCGAAGAGAGAGAGTCTGCCCCCTACTAGATCCGGTCCCGGATCAGGGGCTACCCCTTCATGCTCTCTTGGTGGCAGCTGCAGGCTTTTTGGCCTGTTTACCCTTATTCCAGCCCTGGTAAGGTTTCCAGGTTGCCTTGGGCTGTGAAGCGTTACCCTCTTGCTTTGCAGCCTGAGAGGATGAAGCAGGGCCGTTCCTGAAATTGCAAAAGGAACGAAAATTAGCCTTGTTCTTTGTCTTAAACGGCTTGTCCTCAGGGAGAGCATGGCCTTTTCCCCCGGTGATGTCTGAAATAATCTCTTTCAATTCAGGCCCGAAGAGGGTCTTTCCTTTGAAAGGGATGTTCAAAAGCTTGGATTTAGACGACACATTGGCCGACCAGGACTTTAGCCATAGCGCCAAAATGGCGAAACCTGAAATTTTCGCTGCTAACTTAGCTATTTGGAAAGCGGCATCATTGATAAAAGAATTAGCTAGCTTTAGAGCCTTAATTCTATCCATAATTTCCTCATATGAGGTCTCCGTCTGGAGCGAGTCTTCCAGCGCCTCAAACCAGAAAGCAGCTGCAGTAGTTACAGGAATAATGCAGGCAATAGGTTGGAGAAGAAAACCTTGTTGAACAAAAATTTTCTTAAGTAAACCCTCTAACTTCTTATCCATAGGGTCTTTAAAAGCACAACTGTCTTCAATTGGTATGGTTGTGCATTTAGCAAGTGTAGAAACAGCCCCCTCCACCTTAGGGACTGTCTGCCACGAGTCCCGGACAGGGTCAGGTATGGGGAACATTTTCTTAAAAACAGGAGGGGGAGCAAAGGGAACACCTGGTTTATCCCACTCCCTAGTAACGATATCCGCAATCCTCTTAGGGACCGGAAACGTATCCGTGTAAACCGGGACCTCTAGGTACTTGTCCATTTTACACAATTTCTCTGGGATCACCAAAGGATCGCAGTCATTCAGAGTAGCTAATACCTCCCTAAGCAAAACGCGGAGGTGTTCTAGTTTAAATTTAAAAGCCAATGTATCTGAATCTGTCTGAGGAGGAACCCTTCCTGAATCAGAGACTTCTCCCTCAGACATCAAATCCCTTGCTCCCACTTCAGAGCGTTGTGAGGGAATATCGGATACGGCTACCAAAGCGTCAGAATGCTCATAATCTGTTCTTAAAATGGAGCTATCACGCTTTGCGGGTAACACGGGCAGTTTAGATAAGAAGGCTGAAAGAGAATTATCCATGACTGCCGCTAAGTCTTGTAATGTAAAAGTGTTAGACGCACTAGAGGTACTAGGCGTAGCTTGCGCGGGCGTAACTGGTTGTGACACTTGGGGAGAGGCAGATGGGCTACCCTTGTTACCTTCAGTCTGAGAATCATCTTGGGCCACATTTTAAAGTGCAACAATATGATCTTTAAAGTGTATAGACATATCAGTACAAGTGGGACACATTCTGAGAGGGGGTTCCACCATGGCTTCTAAACACATTGAACAAGGATTTTCCTTAGTGTCAGACATGTTTAATAGACTAGTAATATATACAAGCAGGCTTGGAAATCACTTTAATCAAATAAAAAACACAATTTGAAAAAAAAAAACGTACTGTGCCTTTAAGAAATAAAAAGAGCACACAATTTTACAAAACAGTGAAAAATGCAGCAATTCTCCTGAAATTTTCACTTTATGTACCTAAAGCCTTAATAAGATTGCACCACAAGTTTCAAAACGATTAACCCCTTAATGCCCAAACCGGAGCAGCCTAAAGCCAACACCCGGTTAAAAATAGTACAGCACCTAGCCACAGCCTTGCTGTGGCCCTACCTGCCCTTAGGGATCAGATTTGGGGGAATATAGCTTCTATAAGGCCCTCAAACATCAGCAGGACCCTCCATGTGAATCAGCATGAACTTCTCTGCAAATCTAACTGCGCATCTGACGCGCGAAATTAGGCCCCTCCCACTCTACTCCGGAGCTGTGAGGCCTAGTAAATCACTCTGAAGTGACTAAAAACCAGCCATGCGGGTAATAACCCCAGAAAGAACCCCAAAAGGACTTTCAAAGTGTCTACAAACAATATTTTTCTTGAATAAACAATCGATTGCCCTGAATCAGTGTCAACCAGCATAATTAGCCCTGTTATGTAAGCATTCAATTCCTTACTAAGTCTGTGAACATAGCTTACCCTCCCCTCATGGGGATATTGTCAGTCTCTTCTAGCATTATCTCAGTCTTGTCTAGAAATAAATGACTGAACATACCTCATTGCAGATTTCCCTGCAAACCGTTCCCCCCAACTGAAGTTTTCTGGTACTCCTCAGTCCTGTGTGGAAACAGCAGTGGATTTTAGTTACAACATGCTAAAATCATTTTCCTCTCAGCAGAAATCTTCATCACTTTTCTGCTAGAGAGTAAATAGTACAAACCAGTACCATTTAAAATAACAAACTTTTGATTGAAGATAATAAAAACTACAATTCTAACACCACATTCACGTTACCCTCCCGTAGAGAGACCCTAGTGCTTAGAGCCGGCAAATAGAATGACTGGGGGTTGGAGCTAGAAGGGGAGCTATATGGAAAGCTTTGCTGTGTGCTCTCTTTGCCACTTCCTGTAGGGAATGAGAATATCCCACAAGTAAAGGATGAATCCGTGGACTGGAAACACCTTGCAAGAGAAATCAGTCAAAACGCAGTTGCAGCAGTAATCAGGAGATATAGATTGATACACAGTGCCAAAAATCAGAGCCGCAGTGGCTGTCCTAAAATGACGCCACAGACAGTGTGCTACTTGCACAATCTAGCTCTAAAAAACAGGCAACAGACAAGTGCTTCAGATTTGCATAAAGGGAAGTACTTCAGATTTGGCTCAGGGATTATCAATAGAAGTTTGAGTTTCTGTGACAGCTCAGACAGTGCTAAGGACATAGAATAATGTCAACTTCAAGGAAAAAAACCTTGCTTGCTCTTTGGCACAAAACTGCAAGATTAAACTTTGCTAAACAACATGAAAAGCATGATGAATACTGGGAGCACATTATTTGGTAAGATGGCCAAGACCAAGATACAATTGTTCGGCTCAGATGGGGTGCAGCATGTTTGGTGTGAACCTGGTCAGGATTATTACAGTGGATGCATAGTCCCAACAGTGAATAGTGTTATAGTCAATATGGGGGCTGCATGACAGCAAAAGGTGTTGGGGAGATGACATTTATAAATGGCATCATGAATGCCTGCAATATACCAAAATACTGGCTGACAAGATGACTCCCAGTTCCCAGAAGGACGAATATTCCAGCATGATAATGATCTAAAGCACACTGCCAAATTCACAAAGGAGTTTCTAAAGGAGAAACAAGTGAAAACTATGACCTGGCCAAGTATGTCACCTGACTTGATTCCAGTAGAACACCTTTGGGGTATTTTAAAGAGAATAGTAGAGCAACACAACCCATCCAGCAAAGAGCAGCTTATTTATCTCTGAAGAAGGGCAGAACATCTCTCCAGACATTTGTACAACACTGGTTTCCTCCATGCCAAGGAGGATTGAGTCTGTCATCAAAAATAACATTGGACCTGCAAAGTATTGAAAAAAAAAAAAAAGATTTGAATCTCAGTAATAAAAGGTGCACTGACTTTTGTTGCATTGATTTTCTACTTTGGGGCCGGTAATTTTAATATAGTAAATCTAAACTGTTGGTTTTTAATTTTGCATAAGAGCAAATACCCTACTGTAAAACTTAGACGTAATGCAGTTACTGTTAGGTTATACAATTTTGAATCATTTGACATTTAAATGATATTGCACTGGGGTGTACTCACTTCTGTTGTATACTGTATTGCCCTTTACATGACCATTCCTGTTTAGGTGCTTGCATGGTTAATGCAAATTTAAAGCTAATTCTGAGCTTCAAAATTCCTAAAATCAAGTTCTGGGGAAAGAAATGCAGCATTTTTTGGAGTTGTGCCCCAGCGTCTGTTGATGTGGAATTTATTTTTAAGATTTGAACACTTAAAGGGACATGAAACCCAAACATTTTCTTTCATGATTCAGATAGAGAATGTAATTTTAAACAACTTTCCAATTTACTTCTATTATTTAATTTGCTTCTTTCTCTTAAAATACTTTGCTGAAAGGTTTAGCTAGGAATGCTCAGGAGCAGCAAAGAACCTAGGTTCTAGCTGCTGATTGGTGGATGCATATATATATATATATATATATATATATATGGATTGTCATTGGCTCACCCATTTCTTCAGTTAGAAATCAGTAGTGCATTGCTGCTCCTTCAACAAATGATACCAAGAGAATGAAACAAATTAGATAAAAGAAGTAAATTAGAAAGTTGTTTCAAATTGTATTCATTGGCCTCTATTTATCAAAGTCTGGCGGACCTGATCTGAGTGCGGATCAGGTCCGCCAGACCTTGCTGAATATGGAGAGCAATACGCTCTCCGTATTCAGCATTGACCAGCAGCCAATCGGCTGCCAGCAGGGGGTGTTAATCAACCCGATCCTACTTGATCGTGTTGAATTGCGGCAATGTCTGTCCGCCTGCTCAGAGAAGGCGGACAGGTTATGGAGCAGCGGTTATGGAGCTTGATAGATATGCCCCCCTATCTCAATCATGAAAGACATTTTTTGGGTTTCATGTCCCTTTTAAACCAGGATTTGTTTCCATTGAGGATGTAATTAAATGAGCATTCTAGTTCCAGCAAATAAAAGAGGCTTGGGTACATTTAAAGGTACATATTCATGTAATAATAAAATTCTCTAATTTTACACATTATTAATATTCCACAAATTCAGTCTGATAACTTTGTAATTAAGCCTAGCAAATGGAGTTGGACTTTATTAATATTAACAAATAAATGAATGTTTATAATAGTTAACTGACAATGCAGAAAACTATTTTTTATTCTTTTTAACCCCCAAACTATTTCACATTATAAAAGAAACTTTTATCTAGAGAAACTATAAAAGAACAAAAAAATGTATTTCTTTAAAACAAAGAAAACGGAAACTGAAACATTTCCTCTGAGTTGGCTTGCATGTTAGTGTTTACTTTGCCTCAGGAAAAGCTTTGTTTTATATATATAGTTATTATATGCTCAGTTATGAAATAAAGCTGCATTAAGACAAAATTAATTATTGCCTTCAACCTCTTAAAGATTAAACATTAACATTTTGTCTGCCTATATAAATTCTTAATTAAAATGTCATATACATTTGTTATTTTTTTGCATGCTTTTACTGTAAAATATATCTGAATAGTGTGCTTATTTTACCTCAGGAGTGTGCATGTGTCTGAAGAACTATATGGCAGCAGTTCTGCAAGATTGTTATCCATTTGCAAGCACACTAGATGGCAGCACTATTTCCTGCCATGTATTGCTCCGGATGCCTATTTAGGTATCTATTTAACAAAGAACACCATGGAACCAACACAACTTTGATAATAAAAGTAAATTGGAAACGTGTTTGTTCTGTCTAAATCACACAAAAAAATATTTGAGTTTCATATCCCTTTAATTAGGATAAAATTGACATAGGCCGCCAGCATTCTACACACCACTAGCTCAGAGCTTTTCACTCATTTACATCCTATCCTGTCCCTAAATGACCACTACAAAGGAAACCAGGAACATGGATTCCATCAGACATTTCTAGAGGAGTATTACTGAACTGTTCTTGATTTGCAAAACCTTGTGATAACATAATGACAATAAATGATTTTAAAATATTTATTTTGCAATGCAGTGCTGAACTGTTGATATATGTGATGACATGAGTTTAATTTCCCTTCAATATGCAAAACTATAAATCAGCCTAAGAAATTCAGGGCAGGGGAATTTGGCTAAATCAATATAATACTGCATATGATAGATCAAGACTGCATTTGTCAGCTTTCTACTGCCTTTTGTGACAGTCAAATATTTACAAAGTAATATGACATTGGCTGATTAACCCATTAAGCTAAAAAAAATATATCCATTTTGCATGCCAAGTTTTTCCAGTGTGCCTCTTGTATGAACTGCTACTAGGGCCAATGAGTTCTTCCCAGCCTTCAACAGTTGTTGGTTTCATTACCAGACTCACTATTATTCCCTGAACCATTGATAAAGGTGACTATTGTTTGTACCTTGGCCCTCTGTGGCTTACTATTTCTGACATAACAGCAGTGCATGTTATACTGAATTCATATCTGATTACATTGCATGCTCGGCTGGTCTCCTGGAATCACTGCTGATGAAGATAAGCTACCCAACCTCCTTTCAACCCAATAGCAATCTCTCTTTAGGCTCCTGCTAAGTTGTTAGTGCAAACAATAGGCTGAAAATAAGCTGAGAAATGTGTATACAAATATTAAAGTTTAAATACTAAAAATTTTAATACTAAAGTTTAAAATCCCATTATGTAGATTTTATAAAAGAAGAAGAATTAAAGGGATGTTAGTCATTTTTATTGTAGTATTAAAAAAAAGCACTAGGCAGTTGCTAATACTTAATAGAAAGCATTGCAATATGTATTATTCATCTAGTTAAATGGATTTTACCTTTTACATTTGTGCAGTGTCTTTTACTTGCTGTCAGAGCCCTACAAGGAAGAGGAGCCTTTGTAGTAAAGTTTATCTAAGAATGATGTCAAAAAACCTCTAAGCTAGTGAATAGACTAGATCACAGGGAGATAGATTTGCTCATGTCCAGAACTGACAGATTTTAAAAATGTAGGTTTTCAAAACTCTCCACTTTTATCACACTGGGGGCAGTGATACACAATGTCTATGTACTAATTTTTTTAAGAAAGTAAGTTTTTGCTGTTTTATACACAATCTGTTACATTTTATGTTTACTTTGATTTAAATTATTTGTTTTTACCAAAGAAGCAATGTGTTTAATATCCCTTTAACCCCTTAAAGACCGAGGACATGCCAGGAACGTCCTACAAAAAAACACTCTTAACGATCAAGGACGTTACTGGCACATCCTCTGGGGTTTGAAGCTCTGGAAGCGATCCTGATCGCTTCCAGCTGCTTCCAGGGTATTGCAGTGATACCCTTTTTACCCCACCGATGCAGAGAGAGCCCCTCTCTGCATTGGCGATCGATGGGGTCGATCGTTGGTGGGTGGGAGCTGCAGTAGGGAGGCGGGTGGGCGGCCTCTCGATGTCGACATCCGTTTCGGATGTATTGGATCCGGTCCGCAAGTGACGAGGTTGAGGCTGGGGGGACGAGGGGTGTGTGTGCATTTACTTGGCAATTAGTGAAAGGAAAGGAGGGAGAGGGAGGATGGGATCAAATGTGCTGTGGAAGGGGTCTGGGAGAGGGGGCAGCTACGCTACAGAAAATATACATTTTTAATTTTAAAAATAAAAAACTAATTTTTGGGGGCAAATTGGGTACTGCCAGTACCCAAGATGGTGGCAAATAGGTAGAGGGGGAGGGTTAGAGAGCTGTATGGGGGGGATCCTACATAGCAGAATATGTAAATATGTGAAAAATAAAAATAAATTAAAAGATACCTTTTATTTTAGTACTGGCAGATTTTGTGCCAGTACTTAAGATGGCGGGGACAATTGTGGGGTGGGGGAGGGAAGATAGCTGTTTGGGAGGGATTAGGGGGTGGGATGTGTCAGGTGGAGGCTGATCTCTACACTAAAGCTAAAATTAACCCTGCAAGCTCCCTACAAGCTACCTAATTAACCCCTTCACTGCTGGGCATAATTCACGTTTGGTGCACCGCAGCATTTAGCGGCCTTCTAATTACCAAAAAGCAACACCAAAGCCACATATGTCTGCTATTTCTGAACAAAGGGGATCCGAGACAAGCATTTACAACAATTTGTGCCATAATTGCACAAGCTGTTTGTAAATAATTTCAGTGAGAAACCTAAAATTGTGAAAAATGTAACGTTTTTTTTTTTATTTGATCGCATTTGGCGGTGAAATGGTGGCATTAAATATACTAAAATGGGCCTAGATCAATACTTGGAGTTGTCTACTACACTACATTTAAAATAACCCTACAAGCTCCCTAATTAACCCGTTCACTGCTGGGCATAATACACGTGTGGTGTGCAGTGGCATTTAGCGGCCTTCTAATTACCAAAAAGCAATGCCAAAGCCATATATGTCTGCTATTTCTGAACAAAGGGGATCCCAGAGAAGCATTTACAACCATTTGTGCCATAATTGCACAAGCTGTTTGTAAATAATTTCAGTGAGAAACCTAAAGTTTGTGAAAAAGTGAACAATTTTTTTTATTTGATCGCATTTGGTGGTGAAATGGTGGCATGAAATATACCAAAATGGGTCTAGATCAATAATTTGGGATGTCTTCTAAAAAAGTATATATATATACATATCAAGGGATATTCAGGGATTCCTGAAAGATATCAGTGTTCCAATGTAACTAGCGCTAATTTTGAACAAAAGTGGTTTGGAAATAACAAAGTGCTACTTTTATTTATTACCCTATAACTTGCAAAAAAAACCAAAGAACATGTAAATATTGGGTATTTCTAAACTCAGGACAAAATTAAGAAACTACTTAGCATGGGAGTGTTTTGGTGGTTGTAGATGTGTAACAGATTTTGGGGGTCAAAATTAGAAAAAGTGTGTTTTTTCCTTTTTTTCCTCATATTTTATAATTTTTTTATAGTAAATTATAAGATATGAGGAAAATAATGGTATCTTTAGAAAGTCATTTTAATGTCGAGAAAAACGGTATATAATATGTGTTGGTACAGTAAATGCGTAAGAGGAAAATTACAGCTAAACACAAACACCGCAGAAATGTAAAAATAGCCTTGGTCCCAGACAGTCAACAAATGGAAAAGTGCTCTGGTCACGAATGGGTTAATATCCCTTTAAAAGGACAATAACATAATTTAATAGATAGATAGATAAGCTCTGCATTGTTAATCTGCAAAATAAATAAATGCTTTAAAACATTCTAAAACTATAATTTGTCACAGTTTTGAAGTCCAGAATGCACTAATTGAAAATCTTGGTATTTAAGTTGACTCTCTCTGTCTTGCTGGGCCAATAAGGGCCAGTTATAAAGGGGGACTCCTGTACTGATCAAGTAACATACAAAGCAAGTTGCAGGCTCCCTGCGATATACACTCCAATTCCCTCTGGGTGGTGAAAAAAAATATTTAATAGGTAAATTAGGGAAAAAGCTTACAAAATAAATGACGAAATTATGAAATTATATTGTCCTTTTTTCTCTGCATAGTAAAGCATTTAATTTGATTACCATGATCATTTTTGCAACTACATTTGAGTAGCCCTTAAAGGGACATTCAAGTAAAATGCCATAATTCACTAAAATATTTTATTATTACACTAATACACTGGGAGCTAGATCTTAAAAGCAATTCTGCTTAAAAATAAAGAGGTTAAACACATAGATACATTTTTAAAATAGGTATAATTCAGAGTTGTTCATGAGCAGGGCACTGGATGTGATGAGTGGCTACATGTCTACTGCTACTGATTGGCTCTTTGGCCTAAACTAAAATAAAATGCTCAAACAAATGAGTTCAATTTAATTTTTACATTAGATTGCCAATTTAATGGATGAAAGTTGTTAAGATTATTATTCATTGTAAGAGAATGCATGCTTGCTGCCCCGCTGAGATTAAAGGGCACTAAACACTTTGATGTTGTAAAATAAAATGTATAATAAAACGAATTTGCAATATAGTTTCATTATT
Source organism: Bombina bombina (assembly GCF_027579735.1). Lineage (NCBI taxonomy): Eukaryota > Metazoa > Chordata > Amphibia > Anura > Bombinatoridae > Bombina > Bombina bombina. The sequence goes on along the minus strand of NC_069500.1, from coordinate 585,465,883 downwards.
TATTTTGTCAATTTTCATGTAATTTAAGTCTTAAAATCTGTCCTAAAAACTGAAAAGGCACGACAGCCTTCAGAAACCTATCCTTGCCAGATACCTGTTCCCAATTTGCAGTTTGTTAGCTTACCATTTCTGGTAAAATCAAACAATGGAGATTTTGTTAACTCAGCGACAGCAAGATGTTTTGTTCTCTACAGACTTTCAAGTCCATACTGACCCCTCCAAATAACAAAAGTTGTAGGTGGGTCTGATCTTTGACAAATAAAAGTGGCAAATAAGGTGTTAATCTTTTGTAATTATGTTCATAGTCTGCTGAAATGTTAATACACTGGAAGAGTGCAGAAAAATGTTATATACTGTAATTATATGGTCTATAATGTCCTTTTAATGCTGCTGTTTCTTTAAGAATGTCACAGAGTTGCAGACTTTACTGACTATGACCCTATGGGGACGATTTATCAAGTGTCAAGTGGACATGATCCGCTGTAGCGGATCATGTGTTCCTGACATTGATAAATGCAGACAGTGTACGTAGTCAGCATTTATCATTGCAGAAGCATTTTGTGTAAAATGCGTGTGCAATGCTGCCCCCTGCACATACACGGCCAATCGGCCGCTAGCAAGGGGTGTCAATAATCTCGATCGTTACATCGCATCTGATCGGGATGATTGCTATCTGCCACCTTAGAGGTGGCAGATGAGTTAAGGAGCAGCGGCCTCATGACCACTGCTTCTTAAAGGGACAGTAAACACTCATAATATACTTACCTCAATCAAAAGATTTAATCCTGATGATACATCTGCAACCTGTAAAATATTTTACTGCAGATTGCATTGTGTTGCATTCTATATTTAAACAGTACATCCAGACTGTTCAAAAAGGCCCCCAAACTCAGCCCCTAAGGATATACGTTTTTACATTGATTCGATATTCCCCTCTACTAAACAACTCGCAAATAAATTAATCTGTCCATTCACGGACTGTTGCGCTTGCGTGATCGGATCATCTGTTATGTGACTCGACGAATTTGCACATGCGCAACGTCTAGGGGAAATTAAGACAGGGAAACACGTCTATCCAGCAATGAAGACAGGGAAACACATTGTGATGCGCATTGCTGTGCGAGTAGCATTACTATGTCATCTGCACTGCGTGGTGACATAGATGAAAGCCTCTGGAACGAGCCGAGATTGAAACAAATATTGAATGTTGAGGAGGAAGGTAGAGGGAGGAGGAGTTTGGGGGCCATTTTGGAGACATAGAAATCGATGATTACATTAGGGATATGTATTTCTGCTGCTGTTGTTCACTATTGGGGGTATGTGAATAATAATTGAATGTTTATGGATTTTTACATTAGATAGTGATGTTAGTGGTGTTTACTGTCCCTTTAACAGCAATCTGGAAACGCCCTAGTTAACACAGCGTCAATGTTGAAATGTTCGACATAATATACGCTCCCGCAACATCAATCCAATGCAAATCGTTGCTGGTGTTATTCGAGTGTAAAACAGATCATCCTCCTCCACATTAGACTCTATTTGAGCGTATTACTGATGATCCGCCTTCTCATTCGACTCTATTTGACCCTCTCACCAATTTATTAAACACTATTATTATTATTATTGGTTATTTTTAGAGCGCCAACAGATTCTGAAGCGCTATTTCAACATATATTCAACATATACGCTTGCATCTATTCAGACACAGCGTACCTATCCTTCAAACCGCCACCTCTGAGGCCGCGAATGCCATAGAAATCAATGGGAGTCTGAAAAGGTTCAGTTCTATGCTGTTTGTCATCGCAATTTTGTCATCGACAATTAACAATGAACATGAATATTTCTAAATTTGCAATACTTTTATGACGCAGAAGGAGGATATTAATGAACCATCTGATTTATGAAGTATAATTGTCACGGATTAATTCCTATTCCTTCCTGCCCCTTCCTAATTTACCTTCACTCTCACCTTGTAAGGTTATTTAAACCCTGGACACGCCCTCTCCCTTGCATCAGTATTGTTGTTCAGTCAGGCACTAGCAGCCATACAGTGCAGCCACAGAGATTCTCCTTTCTCTGAAGGAACTATCAGTTCTAGGATTTTATTAAAGTCAACTAGAAACCTTTGGCACCTTTATTCGAATGCTAACACCTAATCTCCTCTCAAGTTAGTAGAGACTTTGTTCACTGGAATATCACCTTCCGCCATTGCTCTGTCGTTAATCTGAGCCTTCTACTGCCAACCGCAATAACTCTGCAGCCTCATTTGCGGTCATCTCTGCTGCCTATACTGTTCCTTGTCGAACGGACCTCTAAAACAAAAACCGGAATCAAACTTACTACGGCAAAGAACTTTCCTTACCTGCAGCAGGATTCCGCTCCCAGCCGCAGTGTGTACACGCCCCAACAGAGAGCGTGTTCCTACCTCCAGCTGTCTGTCAACACAGCCGCTCCACAGCAATATTCTCAGACGCTGCAGCCTGTCAGCTCTCACCGCTCTGCAACCCGCAGCTACAGACAGGACTTGCAGCTTGTCAGTTTCGGATCTTTAGCCTCTGATGCAGAAGTGCTGGCAGAGTATTACAGTGCAACTAACTTACTTGCCGGATTGCATATATCAATTCCACAAGCTCCTCTACATTAACCATGCTAGTAATTCAAAAGGTGTTAACCTGATTAAGTTATAGGCGCTTCCTGTTTCACCTTATCCTATCAGCTCTGGATAAATAGGATCCTCAGTTCCTACCAAACTTCATAGCCTAACCTAAATCAGAAATACTAATCAGGTTACACAAATTCAATAGTAACAATTCGCCAAGACCAACAGATACATTGTAACACAACCATTGTATCTTTTTGTTAAGGCATACATTCCATCATATTTCGCAGTTGAGATCCACAAGTAAGCTAGGATATTACAGAATACTGAAGCCTCTAAAACATGGATCCAGCGGAGTTACCCCAGTTTGTCCACGCACTTTCCCAGAGAGTTGATCAACTCAGTCATGGTCTCAGGGAACTACAGATACAGAATGTCACTCTCAGTAATATAATAAGAGATTCCATCAGCAAGCCACCTACGACTGAGACCCCTCCAGAACCTCAAGTTTCAATGCCCAAAAAATTCCATGGAGACAGGGCTTTGTTCTCGCAATTTAGGAATTCCTGCAACTTGCTTTTCAGTTTAAAACCTAAAACATACGCTACTGAACGCGTTAAGGTTCTAACTGTTATTTCCTTCCTCAGAGGGGAACCGCGCAAGTGGGTGGATTCTTTCTTTGAACAAGATCATCCCATACTCACTTCACTGGATGATTTCTTCAAGGAAATGGCAACCCTGTACCAAGACATCAATACTCAGCTCACAGCTGAAACAAAAATGAGGTCCCTTAAACAAGGAAAAAAGCATGTCGAAGAGTACCTAAGTGAGTTCAAACAATACAGCAAAGATACTGACTGGAGTGAAATTGCACTAAGGAACCAGTATCGCCTGGGTCTAAATGATGCACTAAAAGACGAACTCGCTCGCACAGAGCTTCCTAAGACCTTGGAAGGTCTTATCACACTAAGTATTCAGATAGATAGAAGGTTGAGAGAACGCAAAACAGAAAGACAAGGGTTGGATACCGCTAGTAGACCTACTGCCTCATATCATAAAACCAATGTGAACCAAACTTCTGAACCCATGGACCTAGGTTTCACAAAAGGACCACTACAGCCTGAGGAAAGGAACCGCAGACGCGTCAACAACTTATGCATGTATTGTGCTTCCAATGCACACTCTGTGAAGGACTGCCCTATCCTCCTAAGGCAAAAAAGACGTAAGTGCATCAGAGAAACAACATGTTTAACTACTAACATAAAACATGTAGCTTACTGTTCCTTATCTCTTATTTTACAGTGGGATCAACACCAACTACCCTGTGAGGCTATCATCAATTCTGGGGCACAGTCATCATATATAGATTCTGTTTTTGTCACTGTAAATAAAATACCCACTGTATTGAAAGCAAGACCCGTGTTTATTAGAGTCATTGATGGTAACACCATTAGTTCTGGTCCAATTACTCACCAAACTGTTCCTATCAAAGTTTTTACTTCTACAGGACACACCGAATATATCACCTTCGATGTAATTTCTTCCCCTATGTTTCCACTGGTACTTGGGTTACAATGGTTACAGACCCACCAACCCACTATTCACTGGGACCGTCTAGAAGTAGAATTCCTCTCAGATTTCTGCAAAACCACCTGCTTCGTTCACTCGATGATTTGCAGTCTCATTCCTAAAGCTCTTCCAGAAGACTATCATGAATTCCAAGATGTTTTCAGCGAAAAAGAAGCCGAAACTCTCCCACCACACCGTCCATACGACTGTCCTATCGAACTCCTACCAGGATCTTCGATTCCCTACGGACATATATATCCTCTTTCACAACCCGAATCAGACCACCTAAAACACTATTTTTCAGAAAATTTAAGGAAAGGGTTCATACAACCATCTACCTCCCCCGCTGGAGCAGGTATCTTCTTCGTGAGGAACAAGGATCACTCACTTCGTCCCATAATCGACTATAGAGAGCTTAACAAGCGTACTGTGAAGAACCGTTACCTGTTACCATTGATTGACCACCTAAAACACTATTTTTCAGAAAATTTAAGGAAAGGGTTCATACAACCATCTACCTCCCCCGCTGGAGCAGGTATCTTCTTCGTGAGGAACAAGGATCACTCACTTCGTCCCATAATCGACTATAGAGAGCTTAACAAGCGTACTGTGAAGAACCGTTACCTGTTACCATTGATTCCTGAACTCATCGAACGTCTCAGCCAAGCAACCATATACACTAAATTAGATCTCCGTGGAGCGTATAATCTCGTTAGAATCCGTAAGGGGGATGAATGGCTCACCGCCTTCCGAACAAGATATGGGCTTTATGAATATAAGGTGATGCCATTCGGGCTTTGCAATGCCCCGGCAACGTTCCAGTATCTTATCAACGATGTTTTCCGTGATCTTCTAGACATCTGTGTCGTTGTATACCTGGATGATATCTTGTATACTCCAACAACATCACTGAACACAAGAAACACGTCCGTTGGGTACTCTCTCGCCTACGACAGCACCGCCTCTTTGCTAAGTTAGAAAAATGCATTTTTCATACCTCTGATATCACATTTCTGGGTTACACCATTACACCCTCTGGAATTCAGATGGATGACTCCAAGGTAGACACTATTAAGAACTGGCCTACCCCTACTTGTAAAAAGGACCTCCAAAAATTCTTGGGATTCTCCAATTACTATAGGAAGTTCATTAGGAACTATTCAGCTCTAACCAAACCTCTAACGACTCTCACCAGCGTCAAAAACCCATTTGTCTGGACAGAAAAAACTCATTCCGTTTTCAACCATCTTAAGAACGCTTTCACTAAAGCACCAATTCTAAAATTCCCAGATCCAGATTCTTTTTATGTACTCGCAGTTGACGCTTCCAACTATGCCCTTGGTTCCATTCTCTCACAACGGAAAACCCCAGAGGAACCACTCCACCCTGTAGCCTACTTCTCCAGAGTAATGACTCCAGCCGAATTCAATTATCCTGTAGGAGAAAAGGAGTTGTTAGTCATCAAGGTATCCTTAGAACACTGTAGACATCTTTTGGAGGGCACCAAACATCCGATCCTGATATACACGGACCACAAAAATCTAGAATACCTTCTGACAAACCGCATCTTATCCTCCCGACAATTAAGATGTAGCTTATTCCTCTCTCGTTTTGATTTCCATATAACCTACAGACCTGGTAGCAAGAACGGGAAGGCGGATGCTCTTTCCAGGAAGGATTCCAAACCTCCATCTTACAACACTCCCAGTACGATCATTCCAGCTGATCATATAATTGCCTTATCGCAAACTTATCCTGATATTCTGAAGATTCTCCAGAAACGAGATAATTCCATTCCCAGACAGGTTCTCACTTTAGGACATGATGGCCTCTATTACCACCAAGGACGACTATATGTTCCTGCTTCGCTACGTGACAACTTATTAAAAGAACATCATGACTCTCCTATGGCAGGACATCTAGGTATCAATAAGACCTTTGATCTCCTCACTCGCACTTAGTGGTGGCCTGCTATCAGATCATCAGTGAAAAAATACGTTCAAAGCTGTCACGTTTGCACTATTTCCAAGACTGAAATGAAACCTCCTTTCGGGCTGTTATTACCCCTACAAATTCCTGACCGTCCCTGGCAAACCATTGGAATGGATTTTATAGTAGAACTTCCCTTGTAAAACGGTTACAACACCATACTAGTGGTAGTCGACCATCTAACCAAGATGGCTCATTTCTTGCCATATCACAAGCTACCCACCTCGTCTGAACTTGCCGTCCTATTCTTAAACAATATTGTAAAATTACACGGTCTACCAGATTCCATTGTAACCGACAGAGGTAGTCAATTCACATCTCGTTTTTGGAAACACCTATGTGACAACATGCAAGTAGAACTCCGGTTTTTGTCCTCTTTCCACCCACAATCTAATGGCCAAACGGAGAGAATAAACCAATGGCTCGAGCAGTATATACGCTCCTATTGTTCCAACCATCAAGATCAATGGCCTTCCACCCTTGCTATGGCAGAATATGCCTACAATAACTCCACAAGTTCTACTACTCTCAAAACAACATTCTTTGCAAACTATGCATATCATCCTACTTTCCAACTGCATCCTAGAATGGATTCAAATTGTCCGAAGCTCGATGACCTCACCAAGAACCTACAGGATCTTTTTTCCGAACTTAAAAACCAGATACAAGAAGCTCAAACCCATCAATGTCATTATTACAATCTGCGTCGACGCCAACCCCCGTCCTACAACATCGGTGACCTAATTTGGTTGTCCACCAAGAACATCAAACTCAAAACTCCAAGTAAGAAATTTAGTGCAGCTTTCATTGGTCCCTATCCAATCAGGAAGATAGTTAATCAAAATGCTGTAACCTTGCAATTACCATCCAACTCCAGGCTACATCCCACATTCCATGTGTCCCTGTTGAAGCCTTATCAGGGAACGAGACAAGTCATCACCCCAACTTCCCCGGAGACTATACCTGAACCGGGTGATGAATACGAAGTTGAATCTATACAGGACTCTCGTATCTACAATGCAGTTTTACAATATCTGATCCACTGGAAAGGTTTTACTGATGAAGAAGATTCATGGGAACCGTCCTCGAATGTACATGCACCCAGACTGGTCTCCGTCTTCCACAGGAGGAATCCGGACCGTCCGAGGTTTGTAGCTGCGGGGCAGCTACCTTGAGGAGGGGGATACGTCACAGATTAATTTCTATTCCTTCCTGCCCCTTTAATTTACCTTCACTCTCACCTTGTATGGTTATTTAAACCCTGGACACGCCCTCTCCCTTGCTTCAGTATTGTTGTTCAGTCAGGCACTAGCAGCCATACAGTGCAGCCACAGAGATTCTCCTTTCTCTGAAGGAACTATCAGTTCTAGGATTTTATTAAAGTCAACTAGAAACCTTTGGCACCTTTATTCGAATGCTAACACCTAATCTCCTCTCAAGTTAGTAGAGACTTTGTTCACTGGAATATCACCTTCCGCCATTGCTCTGTCGTTAATCTGAGCCTTCTACTGCCAACCGCAATAACTCTGCAGCCTCATTTGCGGTCATCTCTTCTGCCTATACTGTTCCTTGTCGAACGGACCTCTAAAACAAAAACCGGAATCAAACTTACTACGGCAAAGAACTTTCCTTACCTGCAGCAGGATTCCGCTCCCAGCCGCAGTGTGTACATGCCCCAACAGAGAGCGTGTTCCTACCTCCAGCTGTCTGTCAACACAGCCGCTCCACAGCAATATTCTCAGACGCTGCAGCCTGTCAGCTCTCACCGCTCTGCAACCCGCAGCTACAGACAGGACTTGCAGCTTGTCAGTTTCGGATCTTTAGCCTCTGATGCAGAAGTGCTGGCAGAGTATTACAGTGCAACTAACTTACTTGCCGGATTGCATATATCAATTCCACAAGCTCCTCTACATTAACCATGCTGGTAATTCAAAAGGTGTTAACCTGATTAAGTTATAGGCGCTTCCTGTTTCACCTTATCCTATCAGCTCTGGATAAATAGGATCCTCAGTTCCTACCAAACTTCATAGCCTAACCTGAATCAGAAATACTAATCAGGTTACACGAATTCAATAGTAACAATTCGCCAAGACCAACAGATACATTGTAACACAACCATTGTATCTTTTTGTTAAGGCATACATTCCATCATATTCCGCAGTTGAGATCCACAAGTAAGCTAGGATATTACAGTAATAAAAATGTTTCATGTCACTTTAACCTTTTGTGATTAAAAAATATATTAAGATCTGCCCTTATTACTATATAAAATCAAGTAGGGAGATGTTATAATCACACGGAATTTCAAGGGACAGATTAATTTCAAAACCATTTTTAGAAATCTTTGGTTTATTCTTATTTGTTTTTACATCATTTTAGCCTGCCATGTAAGTTTATAATTACTAAATCACCTATAATGACAGGCAATGCCTGTCTGGCAGCAGCACTGGTAAATATAGGGATAGAAATGAAATAAATACTTTACATAATATAGCTAACTTCCATTTTTTGATAAATCTATTTGCACCATGTTTAACGCAGGGAATACAAGTCCCCCTCTCCACTTCGCACAAAAATTGAAGCAATACTTCACACGAAATTTGACGCAATACTCAAACTCCTAAACAACCCACAAACTAGTAACATTTTCCACCACTTTTTATTGGGAAATGCATAATCACGTGATTAATGAAATAGCCAATCTGGTTTAATATACATTTTCTACTATCACTAACAAATCAAATTGCTCTATATTTGTGTCATTGATCACTCATCAGAAGTTGTAAGTGCCATTTGTTACTTTGTGTATTATACTTTGAAAGTATGTACTGTATATGTGAAATTAGTATTAAAGATAAACATTGATGATTACATTAGGCCACACAGTGTAATATTTTTGACAATGATTTTAATAATCAAGTGATTTTTGATTAAATATAATCTAAAGCTGATAGCTCAAAGAGATAGTCCTAACATTAAACTGTCATGAATCAGATAAAGCAGACATTTAAATCACCTCTTTAATGTCATCCTATTTTCTTCCTTCTCTTGAATTTCATTTTCATTAAGAAATGCCATCTTAAATGCCAGACCATTTTTTTAACACCTGTGTAGGAGTAGTGTTTAAAACTAGACTTTAATCAGGAAGTGATACACAGGTGCAGAAAGAATACTGGCCCAGCTCTTAAAATATCAATTGTTTGCAAATAAATACATATGATACCCTGATTACATGTTATAGTCACAATAATTCTTGCTCAGAATAATAATATATTTTCAATAAATACATATAGTGGTATAAATAAACACAGAGATATGAAAGACAACATTGTTTAGAACAAAACAAAAAAAAAGAAAAATAACTTTCCATGAGATATTTTTGTTTGTTCACGTATAAATCTAGCTATTTCTTGGACATTAAAGGGACATTATACACTATTTTTTTCTTTGCATAAATGTTTTGCCTATAAAGTTGTTTTGTTTTTAAAATGTATAGTTGTGCTTATTTTTAGATAACATTGCTCTGATTTTCAGACTCCTAACCAAGCCCCAAAGTTTTAGGAGAATATCGTCAGATACCTACTCCAGCTTGCTCCTGTTTGTGTAAAGGGTCTTTTCATATGCAAAAGAAAACAGTTCTATACTGGATTTTTATATCAGTATCTGTGCATCTTATTCTTTATAGTAGTGTTTATTACTTGCAGTTATATGAAAATGGGTGTATACTGCCCCTTTAACAGATGAAAAATAAAAGATTAGCTTTGGAGAAGTGTGCTTGTTCATGGACAGTAATGAAATGGTATAAACAAAAGTTGGAAAAAATAGACAAAACTGTCTTCATTTGATGCTAGGTAGATAATTTGATAAATAAGGATATTCGCAACATCGATGACATTGATGATTTATCAACAGTCTGATGCTAATCGTGCCGGACTTGACGCACATGTTTTTGACAGACTTGTTGATAAATAGGGCCGTTAAATGTAGATTTGCACCAGCGATGTATGGCGAGCGTATAGCCCATCCCAAATGCGTTGAGATTGACGCCTTGATAAATCGGCCCCCATGAGTCTGCTTGCTGCCTTATAGTAGGTACTAACTTTATTCCAAAGTAAAATTGCTGCATCTTCAAAATGAGCACAACATAATGTTCTTATTTCCTTAGTTGAAGGATAGACATATTTTCACAAATTTTAACTGAGTAGGTACCTACTTATAAAATATTTACTCTCTTTTTACTACTGAGAGTAGTGATTTGTATCTGAGCCTTCCTCCTGGTCTTGCTAGGAAGAATTTAGCATTGACAAAGTTGACTGACACATTAGTAGGGTTCCTTATGCTCTGAGGATTAGAGGTCTCACATGTCTAGTTGAGTTGAGTACTCTTGAATGGTTTTCATAACCTTATCTGACATAAACCACAGTCCATAAATCTTTGCAATTTTATTTCACTCATGTCATGTGATAAAAGCCTTACTCACTGACAGATACAATTTTTTTTTAAATCTTCTCCTAAACTATATACATATTTTTAACAGTCATTAAATCAAGGACAATCAGGGTTATGGTGTTAAAACTAAGGGATAATAGACTCCAAACTTGGCTAATGAATCATGACATTCCTTATATAGCCTATGACAATGCAACAGTCACAATAAGTAATCATTGATCTATATCCATTCCTAAAGAAATCTGCAGAAGCTTGACAGTGCTAATAAAGTACCATTAATAAATAAAATGTTTGAGTCCTTCCTACTAGTTGTTGAATGTTCTACTGCCTTCTGTCATCACTAAAATATTTGTCTTACAATGCGAATAGCCTCTAGGCATAATATTTCGCAATATGTGTCTGGAACATTTTATTCTTTTCCATATTCTCTTCTACCATAAAATATAAGCTTTTCATCTTATTGACTCTCATTAATTACTGGAAAGTAGCCAGCTATTGCATCCAGCTATAAACCACAGCGCCTACCATGTAAGATATTATTTTATACCTATCTTGCCTTTCTAGATAACTTCAAATATGCACATGCAAATGCATTTCCTTCTTCCAAGGATGTTGTCATAATGTTATTTGTTGCCCAAGATACATACTCAAAATGCTTACCTAAAGTTTCTCAGTATTGTATAGCACATAGGAGTCTGCTGCACAGCTTCTCAGACTCTATTATTAATTAAAAAAAATAGGTTGCTGTGTGCTCTATTATAGTGTTGCAAATCTCTTTAATAATAGTGTTTTATTCAGCTGATAAAAGTAAGAAAACATTTGTTTTGTCTAAGTAATCTGGTCGGGAAATATAGTCAAAGAAATCTGGCCATCAAAGGGGACACCACTGTGCCTCTGTAAGTGTGTGTGTGTGTATGTATATATATATATATATATATATATATATATATATATATATATAAATAACGTTTTGTGGTAAGAAAACATGCAACACCTAATCACTTTTTGTTTTTTTCTCACTTTTTTTTTTAATCAGTAGTGGCACGCCAAACTTTTTGATTGCACCAGCATTGTGCTCAGCCTGAGGGAGATGGTTAAATTTGACACTGTCTCTTCCTACCTAGTCACAACCCTTAACGCTCTAGGCTGCCCCACCACAACTCTAGTCCTCCCACAAAACTCACCCACTTTTGCCTCCCCATCCGTACTCCACCCACAGAACAGCTGCACTTACACCCATGTATCACCATGACTCAGTCCCCAGACTCCTGTTTTCAGTATATGTTTGTTTTCTGGCCTGTTGCTCCAACCAAACTATAGATAATCCAACAAAATTCTAGCAAAACGACAGGGCAAAGTACCCATTTAGGCCATTGAAACAATTTCAATGAAGGAACATACAAAATTATATGCAATATTAAAGGGACAGTCAACTCCAACATTTTCATTGTTTAAAAATATAGATAATCCCTTTATTACCCATTCCCCAGTTTTACATAAGCAACATGGTTATATTAATACACTTTTAACCCATGTGATTACCTTGTATTCTCTTTTGACAGCCCCTTGATCACATGGCTATTTGTTTATTATCTATTGGCTTGCATTTTAGCCACAACTCCACGGGAGAGAGCACAATGTTATCTATATAGCCCACATGGATTATCAGTCTCTTGTTGTGAAAAGCTAATACAAATGCATGTGATAAGAGGCTGTCAGTAGTGGCTTAAAAACAGGCAGAAATTTAAAAGTTTAAATGTTATAAATTAATGTAACAATGTTGGTTGTGCAAAGAGAAAAAGGCGTTATTTATCTTTTTAAACAATAATAATTTGGGGGGCGGAGCCTGACCGAGCTCAGAGATGGCTGTGTAATCTCTGAGCTCCGTGCTGCCATCGACAAAAGTCAGCAACAAACTAACTCAAGAGGATTATTTTACCCTCCTAACATAGCCCAAAGACAGCTGATCCACCAAAGAGTGAATTCTCTTGTTTTTACACGCTGCCGCTTTACTTTAAGCCGGTCACCCAGCCAAAGGAACATTTTCGCGCCACGCAAGAAGAAGGGCCCAGGCTGAGGTAATGGCGCAGCGCAATCTTCACTACGACACCGGAGCTGCCTAACCTACAACCAGACCGAATCGCGGTCAGCCGACCCGAAAACTCCCCACCGGAGGTATAAATTACACTGCGCATACAGCAGTCGACACGCAGCTCAATACCCTGACCTCATCTGCCAGCTCAGCGGTACTAAGGTAGGCCGCACTAGCGGACACACAAACAGGGCAGCATGACAGAACGCTATAATTAAATCATGGCACAAAAGCAATATTAAAAGGGTAGTAAATATACAGAAAGGAGACTTTGACCAGGCTATATAACATCGGATTATAAAGAGGTCTCACTAAATAACGATTATCCTTCACCAAACATTGAGGATGTGATGAAGGAGGTGAGAAAACAGTAATACGCTCTTATGTATACCTAGTGAGGTAATCTGAAGGGGATAACATTTCTTTGGACCCTAAAGATATAAAGGAAACTGGGAATGGGTCATTCAGAAAGGTGGTATATTCACTTTCAGCATATTTAATACAGCATAAGGGGACAGATGATACTCCATAAGAGCTACTATTAACACTAAAAGGCACCCTGTAGTGAAAACATAAAGGCATATAAATATTAACCAGCAGAAGAAACTCTCCTTTCACTACTGTCATTAAAGTTAACAGAAACTGAAGAAGTTGGCTAAGGATCCACTATAGAAACAAATAACGCCAAACTATAACCATCTCACTCGCCATTCCTCCAGCCATTCAGACCTACCTGCACAGTCTAGCTATACCACAGAATCTATTAATACACACCGAGGTCAGGCTGCTCACAATAGTTCCGTGCTAGCTATTATGTCAACCAGAAAGCTAACAAGGGGAGATAAATCTAGCAAATCTTCCTCTGTCAGCACTTTCTTTAAGCCCCCTAAACACAGTAAAATCACAGAGCTAGCGATAATGGAGGCAGGAGGGGACTCAGACCTGGAAACTACACCTCTCACATTCGAAGATGACAAAAATCCTGTAACTAAGGCCGATTTAAGAGACTTGGTCTCTAAACAAGATATCACTAGTAATTTCGAAAAGCTTTGGGAAAAAATTGACTCCATGCATTCTGCAGTTACAGCAAATCTCAAAGACATACGGTCTGACATTACTGAACTAGGTGGCAGACTAGAAACACTTGAAGAACATAGAGACACAGTTTCAGATGAACTAGCAGCATCCTCCCACACCATTCAACTTCAACAACAATCTATCACAGAATTACAGGACAAAGTAGACGATCTGGAAAACAGATCCCGCAGAAACAATATCAGATTGAAGGGAGTCCCAGAGAGCATTGCCAATCCAGACCTTCAGACATACCTACAACAACTTTTTCGCAACATCACAGGAGACTCAGAAGAATCAGATTATGAAATTGAAAGAGCACACAGAGCGCTACGACCAAAACCTAGGGAGGATGCTCCACCTAGAGATGTTATCATTAAGTTATCATTTTTTCAAGATAGAGAAAGAATACTTCAAGCTTCCAGGACCAAGCCAACATACAAATATCAAGGAAATATAATACAATTTTTCCAGGACCTTAGCCTCCGAACACTTCAAAGGAGGAGCTCCCTACGCCCTTTGACTACCCTCTTACGAAAACACCAAATCAAATACAAATGGGGTTTCCCTTTTGCCCTATATATCCTCAAAGACAACAAATCTTATACACTCCGTGACCAGGATGAAATTGGTCCAACATGTAAACTCTTGGGACTAGATACTCCGCATATACCCACAGAGGACCAACAACAGAAATCATCTGTCCCCCCCAGACAGCCCAGATGGACAAAAGTGAATCACAAAGGATCCAAGAAATAGGATAACTCTACATGCTTCCAGCTTTTCTCCCCACCAGGACATCCTCTATGACCTAGAGTCCCCCCACTCTAGGCTTTAGTGTGTTTCGCTGAGACACCAGTATCCTTACTAACATGACACCTTCTGAAGGATATCTTACCTCACACTCCCCTTTAGGGGGTATTATTATTACTTTACATTTCAGTTAAATGTTCAGACGCTGACAATATGGAAGCGTCATATTTATAGCCATGTTTAATATATTAGGATCAGTTCATATGTTGCTGACTTACTAGGTTTAGCTATATTAATGTATAGGCAGCATTCACCTTCATAAGGTAACGTTAACGCATATGCTATATGCTGTCCCATTTAAGGGACTCAAGTTATGTTGTCATATATTTTGTTGTTTTTCTTGTTGTTTTTCTTGTTATTTTTCCTCTTTAATCTTATCTTTCTCTCTCTTCAAGGACGCCGGGGCTGCTCCTCCCCTCAGACAAATTTGCTGTTACTTCCACCAACCGACTGACTTCCCGACTTCTCCCAGACCGTATGTACCAATACACTCCATACCAGATTTACTTCTACTAAGACCACCCACCATAATGACTCTATGACCCCTCAGATACACCTTGTCTCTCACAATGTGAGAGGATTAAACACTAACGTCAAAAGGCGTACAGCCATATCTCAATATCAACATCTAGGGGCCAACATCATATTTCTCCAGGAAACCCACTTCACTCAAGATATAATCCCCAAATATTGGGCTAAACAATTCACACAACACTACCATGCCTCCACTACCACCAAGAAGAGAGGTGTATCAATACTGATCCACTCCAGTTTACCCTTTGAACACGAATCTACCATAGCAGATAAGGAGGGGAGATATCTTATTGTTAAAGGCCGTCTACTTGATTCAAGTATTGTCTTATGTAATGTTTATGCTCCTAATGACAACCAACATACTTTTTTCAGTAAAATTTCAGATTTAATCACCAACTGGTCTCAACATAAAATTATATTAGCGGGGGACTTTAACATCACTATGGTTAAACATACGGATAGTAATATCAAACTAACTCCCAAAAAACTTAGACACAACAGAATAGTAAACTCTATCCAAGAACATCTAGCCCCACATGCACTGGTCGACTCCTGGCACTCACTATACGGTCAAACTACGGATACAACCTTCTACTCCTCAGCTCATAAACATTATACGAGACTCGACTACATATACACAAGTCAGATACTATTACCTCTTTTTAGAAGCTCGACAATTCACCCATGTGTATGGTCCGATCACTCTGTTCTCATACTTCACCTAGAGGGGGTTGTGGACACACTTAGATCCAGGACTTGGACCTATGACTCCACCTACTTGAAAGACCCCCTAATCAAAGATAGACTTAGTAAGCTACTTACTGAATTCTGGGACATTAACAGGGGCTCTACACTCAACCCAATCTCTCCTTGGGCAGCACATAAGACATACATTAGGGGACTGCTTATACGGGAGAAATCGCAACGGAATAGACAATATAAATCCATGATATCAAACCTTCACGCAGAAATACGGGACCTTGAAGCCAAACATAGATTAACCGGTAGAAATGACATCCTATCCACCTTAGAGACTAAAAGATCATACCTAGCTAACCTCCTAAACAATCAATCACTTAGAGCGATCCAGAGACTCAACACACAATACTACATATACGCGAACAAGCCGGATAAATTCCTAGCACACAAATTGAGAGAAAGATGTAAAGCATCCACTATAGGGTCTATCCTACTCCCAAGTGGTGTTTCTGTGTCACATCCACAACATATAGTGGACACTTTTGCAGACTTTTATGGGAAACTGTACGATGGAAACAAAGTAACACATACACAAGAGATAGTGTCCCAAACTACATTATTCCTGGAGGAAGCTGGGTTGAACTCCCTCTCAAAGGATGACAGCGACACCTTAAATGCCCCAATTACAGGACAGGAAATACTAGGTATAATAAAAGACCTTAAGTCAGGGAAAGCTGCGGGACCGGACGGTTTCGCTAGCGAATATTATAAAACATTTAAGGACATCTTAGTACCCCACCTCACTGATTTTTGTAATTATATACTCGAAGGTCACACAATCCCGAACGACCTGTTACAAGCTAGGATAGTGGTAATACCTAAACCGGGTAAAAATCATAAGCTCTGCTCCAGTTACCGCCCTATCTCACTCATTAATCAGGACTTGAAGATCCTCACTAAGGTATTAGCCAATCGCCTAAAACATATCCTTCCAAAATTGATCCATTTGGATCAAGTAGGCTTCATTAAGGATAGAGAAGCGCCTGATAATGTGCGAAGAATGCTAAATATAATAGATTATGTTGGAAAAACTGGAATGCCTTCTCTGCTCCTCTCGTTGGATGCAGAGAAGGCATTCGATAGAATAGATTGGGGATACATGAAAGCAGTTATGCTCCAGATGGGATTCGGAGGGGCCTTCATCAAAGCATTGAATGTGATATACTCGACTCCCTCAGCTCAGGTCTCCGTGTCGGGATATAAATCTAGATGCTTTCCCATATTAAACGGTACTAGACAGGGGTGTCCACTCTCTCCCCTTATCTTTGCACTCTGCATAGAACCCCTAGCAGCAAAAATTAGAAAGACACCAGATGTTTCAGGAGTTATGATTAAAGATCAGGAATACAAACTAACACTCTTTGCAGATGATATCCTGCTGACATTGACTAAACCCCTCATAACACTACCCAACTTATATAAAATCCTAGAACAATTCTCCCAGATTTCAGGTTATAAGGTTAATCTGGATAAATGTGAAGCACTTTCACTAGGTCTGCCCCAACACACTAAGAAGCTCATAGAAGTCAATTTTGACCTAAAATGGGCTACACACTCCCTCAAATATTTAGGAATCTACCTCACTACCCAAATTGACCAGCTACACAAACGCAATTATGAGCCTATGTTCAGGGAAATTAGAAAACATCTCAATAAGTGGAAAGCACACACCTTCTCATGGATGGGCAGGCTTGCTGCAGTAAAGATGACTATCCTGCCCCGCCTACTATATCTATTTCGTACACTTCCCATAGAGGTCCCAATTAAAGATCTGAAAACACTCCAAGCAGAACTAATAACATTTATAAGAGGTAAGAAAATGGCTAGAATCTCTGCCACACTTATCACAAAACATAAGGTCTTAGGAGGGATAGGAGCACCCAATCTCTTAGAATATTATAGAGCAGCGAGACTAGCACAAACGGTACTCATAGGTGGAAGAAGGGAGGAGGTCCTTTGGACCAAAATAGAGGCAGACCTGAGGGGGTCCATTCATGTAGATGACATTCTGTGGAACAAACACCCTACAAAAATCACACCCGATAAATCCAGATCACACATTCTTGACAACACTACACACTTATGGTCACTATTTACCAAACAACAAAAGTTATTACCTACTCAAACACTTATGTATCCGATTAGATATCTCCTCTCCAACGAGGTGCAGACTATAATCAATAAATGGGCTAACAAAGGATTATACAGGGTGGCAGACTGGCTAGATGGGAGAAAGTCAAAGACATTCACTCAAATACAGACTCAACTGGGTTCAATAAAGCTCCAGTGGTTCCAGTATCTCCAAGTCAACTCAGCAATTCAGAAATATATTAGAACTTCCTATAATAGTACGCTCTCAACTTTAGAAATCCTGATGAACACCACACACAGACCAAAGCAGGCGATATCTAGAATTTACTTGGAGATCCAATCACTAAGCAAAATGACCAAACCCACTATACTTTTACATTGGGAAAGAGACCTTGACATGGTTAAAGATAAAAAGAGATGGGATGAAATTTTTCACTCGGCCTGCACAGGTCTTCTGAGTGCAGACCTAAGAGAAAATACGATCAAAACTATGTACAGATGGTATTTAACCCCAACCAAAACCTACCATATGTCCCTCTCTAACAATAAATTCTGCTACAGGGGATGTGGAGAAATAGGGTCGTATCTTCACATGTGGTGGGATTGCACCATAATACAGCCAATATGGGCTCAATTATCCTCCCTTCTGGGAGCGGTCCTCGAGGAACATATCCAACTAACTCCTTCTCAAGCCTTGTTAAATGAACCTACACGCAGATTTAATAAACACATAAATATATTCATCAAGATTGCATGCACGGTCACCAGAATGAGTATTGCAAAATACTGGAAAACTAAAGCCCCCCCATGGGAGGAAGTATTTAATAGATTAACACTGACTTATCGCATGTATGAATCTGCCTCTAAGATTCTAGATACACAACCACAATTCGAGAGAATATGGTTTTACTGGACACTCAATCACCCACAGACATATAGGGCCCACTAAGAACCTTTTCAGATAAGGAACTGGGCGGTTTGGTTGCCGGGGGGGCGGGGGCCCCGACGTCCTTCTATACCTAATCTTACTTTACTATTCTTCACTCTATCTAATTGTTCGACAAGCTTTTTTAGCTACCTACAGATTAACAATTGGTAGGCACTCTTTTATCTAAACTCTTACTCTATCTTCCCTCTTCCCTCTTTATTCTTTTCTCCTTTTTAGTTAAAGATTTATGCCACTACTCTGGTTTTATACTGTGTTATTGAGGATAGTGAAACCATGCCACCCTCTTAGACAAACTTGATCAAAGACATTTTCCACCCCACTCACACCATCCCATCAAGGACTTGGACTCTATGTTTGGTGGATATGGCTTACCTCGATTGCTAAACGGGAGAAACGAAGCATAGTACTTTAAGACCCTGCTTTATGTATTTATCAATGGACTCTAAGAGACTTTAGTGGGTGGCAGGAGACCCAGAAATTTTAGCACAGTTGCTTCATTTATACTTCCTATCCCACTTATCAGATATATAAAAAAAAACAAAAAAACGATGTATGACCTCTGTTGTAACGAATTTTTCTCTGTTTATATCAATAAAAAAGATTTAAACATAAACAATAATAATTTTGTTGTTGACTGTCCCTTTAAACTTAGATTGTGCCCAAAAGGCTTTTGAAGGTGGTAGCCAGCCACTACATGCTATCATAAACTGCATTCTGAAACCATGAACTGGGAACAAAACATCAAAGAAAGACAAGAACCAACTCTCACTTTCCTTCTTATGTAGATATCCTCTGTAACAGGAATGCACTGCTGGGAGCTAGCAGGCGATTGGTTGCTACACACATTTGTTTCTTGTCATTAGTTCACCAGATGTGTTCCACTAGCTCACAGTAGTAGACTTTATCTATTTGTTTAATCCCTTTGAAGGTATTAAACATAATGGGGTCCTTTTATCAAGCTGTGAATGCAACTTTGGAGCATTTTCGGTGGAGGCTCGCATCACATATGCAATCCTAAAACCTAGGCCCGGACTGACTATAGAGCATGCCGGGCAAATGCCCGGTAAGCTACTGGGTCCCTTAGCCCCGCCCCCTGACTGAATTCTATAGCCCTGCCCACTGGTCCAAATCCATTAGCCCTGTCCACTGGTTGGATCCCTTAGCCCTGCCCACTGGTCGGATCCCTTAGTCACACCCACCATTCGGTCTCTTACCCCCACCCAGGACTCATATACACACAGCAGCATAGAGCCCTGTCACACTCTCCGCCCATCAGCCAATAAGGAGGGATGTTGCGCGCATTACTCCTCCCATCCACCACACGCACATCTGAAGCTGAAGGAGGAGTTCACCTTTGGAAGGATCATGGATAGTAAAGTAAAAGTTTTTTTTTGTTTCTTTTGTTTATGAAGGATAATATATAATCACTGGACTTCACTGGGGGCTGGAGGCATCATTTTTTTTTTTTTATATTTTATTTATAACCAGCACGAGGTACAATAGTAAACTGTTGGGTATTTAAAGCAACCCCCCCTGATATAATAGACAGGATTACACTTTATCCAGCTCCCGTGACCAAACAAAACTTATAGTGATACTAAGCAGAGTTAAGGTTGTGTCGACTCATGGTACTTATCTGCGTATCAGTCTACTAGAAAGGGATGTGGATGAGATATATTTCATTTAGGACAGCAATCTAGGTATGAATGTGAATCTAAGTCAAAATCCTGCGTGTGGGGCTGTATTGGACAATAACTCTGCTAAGACATTATAGCTTCCAAAAATATGGCTGGTAAAGACAATCTTAGGAGATACCCCTTTAAGTACAAAATGCTGTGCATGTATATAAAAAAAATCCAAATGTAGTCTAAATATCAAAATGTACCATTCTTAACTCAAAAGAATAACAATATCAAACAAATAAGGAAAGAGTGACAATACAAGCCGTCCATCACAAATATATCGAATATGGATTCAGTTTAAAGTCTATGTGGAGATTAGTGACTTGTGCAGCACAGCACTGCATTTTATCCAATATGATATTAAGGAGCGTGTTAGTTAAAACATCACAAGCGTTAGCAAGATGGAGCATCATTTTATTGCAAGGGAGCTGGGGGTATAATTTATTACAGGGGGGCTGGGTGCATCATTTATGGCTGGGAGCATCATTATATTGCAGGGGGCTGGGGGGGATCATTTATTGCTGGGGGCATCATTTATTACAGGGGGCTGGGGGCATCATTTATTACAGGGGGGCTGGGGGCATCATTTATTGCTGGGGCATAATTTGTTACAGGGGGCTGGATGAAAAATTAATTACAGTGGAGCTGGAGGCATAAATTATTACAGGGGGACTGGAGGCATTATGTATTACAGGAGGGCTGGAGGCATGAATTACTACAGGGGGCATAATTTATTAAAGGGGGGCTGGGGGCATAATTTATTACATGAAGCTGGGGCATGATTTATTACAGGGGGGCTGGTGGTATAATTTATTACAAGGGGGCTGGGGGCATAATGTTTTACAGGGGGGATGTGGGCATAATGTATTACAGGGGGGCTGGGGGCATAATGTATTCAAGGGGGCTGTGGGGGCATATACATACTCCTCGATTATACAGTGTAGCATGCACACTATATAACCATTTTATAGTTTACATTAAAGTTCAATTTTAAACAGCCTTATTTTATTTATTATATGCTATGTGTTTCACTTGCTATGTTGTTTTCATGATTAAATATTGGATTTCAAAGTGGCGCAGTTGCTGTTCCCGGGGCCTTGACCGCTGAACCAAAAGTGGCCAGTCCTCCATATGGTCATTTAAAATATTGGTGGGGGCTGCTCTGCCTTAAAATGCCCGGGCCTATTTTTGGTCCCAGTCTGGCCCAGCTATAGCCAAAAGTTAAGAAGCCGCGTTAATAAGACCACTACTTCCTAACCCATATGCCAGCTCTGAGCTGGTGGTTTGCAATCACCCCGGACTAGTCTGACCTTGGTGATTGTGCACGAGCAGGGGGCAATTTTGCACAAGTAGCTGTTTGTGTAATGTTAATTGTGCCGGCAGCGATGCCAGGAGTAAAGGTTCACAGGAGTGAATTTTCTCCATCCTGCGTTTATTAAATAGGGCCCATTGTTATATGCAAGTAATAGTACAATAACAAAATGCTCTGATATATTAGAGCATTTTCATTTTTTACCTTTATGTTCTTTTAAATTTCCAGATGGAAATGTTCCTCACTAGTCTTATGAAAACTCAAAAAAAATAAACAAAAGAATGTTTTGTTATATTACTAATGATGTCCTTGATATAGAAATAGCCTTCCTGACACCATTTAACCTCTAGAGTCTACACAGATTAGCCACTTTAGTTTTTTCCTGCAATTCTTATAAAGGGACAATAAAGTAAAACTTAAAATGTTATGATTCAGTTAGAGTATGCAGTTTAAAGAGACTTTTAAGAGACTTTCCAATGTATTCTCAAATTGTGCACAATATTTTTCTAGGCACACTTTTTGAGACTTAGGCGCCGATTTATGAAAATGCGAGCGGACATAATACGATGTAGCATATCAAGTTTCGCCGCACATCGATAAATGCCGACAGCATACGTTGTCGGCATTTATCATTGCACAAGCAGTATACGATCGGACAGATTGATGTCCGCAGCCTCAGAGGGAGCGGACCAGTTAAGAAGCAGCGGTCTTATGACCGCTGCTTCATGACTGATGTTTCCGGGGAGCCTGAGGCATCAGGGGCCATTCAGCCCTTGATAAATTGGCCCCAGTGGCTGCTACAGAGCACGTGCAAGAGTTCACAACGTATATGTCAATTAGTCTGTGACTAGGTGGCTGATGGCTAATACATGATACACAAGAGCTGGAAAAAACAAAATTTATGCTTACCTGATAAATGTATTTCTTTGAGATGTGGTGAGTCCACGGGTTCATCTTAATTACTGTTGGGAATACCACTCCTCGCCAGCAGGAGGAGGCAAAGAGCACCACAGTAAAAACTGTTAAGTATCACCTCCCTACCCATAAACCCCAGTCATTCAAACGAAAGTAAATGGAGAAAGGAAAGTAACACAAGGTGCGGAGGTGACTGAGGTTTAGTCAAAAAACCTAAAACAATTACCCAAAAAACAAAGGGTGGGTCCGTGGACTCACCACATCTTGAAGAAATAAATTTATCAGGTAAGCATAAATTTTGTTTTCTTCTAAAGATGTGGTGAGTTCACGGGTTCATCTTAATTACTGTTGGGAACCAATACCCAAGCTAGAGTACACAGATGAATAGGGAGGGATAAAAAACCAGCATGCCTAAACAGAAGGCACCACCGCTTGAAGAAACTTTCTCCCAAAAGCTGCCTCAGCCGAGGCAAAAGTATCAAATCTGTAAAATTTTAAAAAAGTATGCAAAGACGACCAAGTTGCAGCTTTGCAAATCTGCTCCATAGAGGTTTCATTTTTGAAAGCCCAAGAAGAGGCTATGGCTATGGTGGAATGAGCCTTCATCCTCTCTGGAGGCTCTTTCCTAGAGGATTCATAAGCCCTGCGGATCACACTCCTCAACCAAAGAGATAGAGTAGAGGCAGACGCTCTCTGACCTCTATACTTCCCAGAAAAACGAACAAATAAAGCTGAAGACTTCCGAAAGTCTTTAGTCGCTTCCAAGTAAAACTTAAGAGCAAAAACCACATCCAGATTATGCAGCAAGCGCTCCTTGTCTGAAGAAAGCTACGGACACAGGGAAGGAACAACAATTTCGTAATTAATATTCTTAGTGGATACAACCTTGGAAAGGAATCCCAACTTAGTACGAAGAACAGCCTTAGCAGCATGAAAAATGAGATAAGGAGAATCAAACTGTAAAGCAGAGAGTTCAGATACTCTCCGAGCAGAAGAAATGGCCAAACAGAACAAAACTTTCCACGACAAAAGTTTAATGTCAAGGGAATGCATCAGCTCAAAAGGACGCCGTAGTAAAACCTTAAAAACAAGATTAAGGCTCCAAGGAGGAGCAATAACCTTAAACACCGGCCTAATTCTGACTAAGGCCTGACAAAAAGACTGAACATCCAGCACATCTGCCAAACGTTTGTGTAAAAGGACTGACAAGGCCGAAATTGACCCTTCAGAGTATTAACAGACAAGCCTTTATCCAGACATTCCTGAAGAAAGCATAATATTCTTGGGATCCTAACCTTACTCCAAGAATATCCCTTAGCTTCACACCAAAAAAGATATTTCCTCCACATCTTATGGTAAATCCTTCTAGTGACCGGCTTACGAGCCTGGATAAGTGTCTCAATCACCGACTCTGCTTGGATAGAATCAAGTGTTCAATCTCCAAGCAGTCAGCTTCAGAGAAACGAGATTTGGATGAAGAAAAGGCCCCTGAAGAAGAAGGTCCTTCCTCAGGGAAGGTTCCACGGAGGTAGAGTTGACATCTCCACTAGATCTGCATACCAGATTCTAAAAGGCCAAGCAGGGGGGATTAGAATCACCGATGCTCATTCCTGTCTTATGCGGGCAATCACCCAAGACAGGAGGGCAAACAAAGGAAATAAGATAAGCCAACTGGAAGTCCCACGGAACTACCAGGGCGCCTATTAGAAAGGCCTGAGGATCCCTTGACCTGGAACCGTACCTTGGAAGCTTTGCATTTTGGAGGAACGCCATGAGATCCAACTCCTGGGATGCGGATGGCTGACAGACAACAACAGTGGTCTTCCGCGCACTAAATGATCTGAGACACCTCCCTCATCGCTAGGGAACTTTGTGTTCCCCCCTGATGGTTGATGTATGCTACTGATGTTATGTTGTCTGATTGGAATCTGATGAACTGGTTCGAGGCCAACTGAGGCCAAGTTAAAAGCGCACTGTAAATTGCTCTCAACTCGAGAATGTTGATCGGTAGTTTGGACTCCTCCTGAGTCCAAAGACCCTGAGCTTTCAGGGATTTCCAGACTGCCCCCCAGGCCACCAGGCTGGCTTCTGTATTCACTATCACCTAAGATGGTCTCCGAAAGCAAGTAACCCGGGACAGTTGCTCCTCAGAAAGCCACCAATGAAGAGAATCCTTTGTCTTCTGATCCAACACTATCTTTGGAGAAAGATCCAGATAATCTCCGTTCCACTGATTGAGCATGCATAATTGTAAATCTCTCAGATGAAAATGAGCAAATGGCACAATGTCCATGGCTGCCACCATCAGTTCAATTACTTACATACACTGAGCAACTGAAGGACGAAGTGTCTCCTGAAGGACTCGATAAGCCGATAGGAGCTTGTGTTCTGGTCTCCGTCAGGAATATCTTCATCAGAACAGAGTCTATAATCGTCCCTAAGAACATAACTCTTGTTGCTGGAACCAGAGAACTCTTTTCCACATTTACCTTCCACCCGTGCGACCGGAGGAAGGAGAGTAACATCACCGTGTGAGATGCTGCCTTTGGAAAGAAGGGAGCCTGAATTAGAATGTCGTCTAGATAGGGGGCCACTGCTATCCCCCTTGACCGGACAACCACTAGAAGGGCCCCTAGAACCTTTGAGAATATTCTGGGAGTTTTGGTCAGGCTGAAAGGCAAGGCCACAAACTGAAAGTGACGATCCAGAAATGCAAATCTCAGAAACTTGTGATAATCCCTTTGGATGGGAACATGTAAGTACGCGTCCTTCAAATCTATGGTCATCATATACTGACCCTCTTGGATCAAATGAAGAATTGTCCGAATGGTTTCCATCTTGAACGATGGAACCTTGAGGAATTTGTATAGACATTTTAAGTCTAGAATCGGGCAGAAGGTTTCCTCTTTTTTGGGAACTACGGACAGGTTTGAGTAAAAACCCAGACCCTGTTCCTACTTTGGAACCGGAACAATCACCCCCAGGGCCAAGACGTCTTTGATACACCTCAAGAATGCCTCTCTCTTTATCTGGTCTGCAGATAACCTGGAAAGGTGAAACCTGCCCCTGGGGGACAACCCTTGAATTCTAACCTGTAGCCCTGAGACACAATTTCCACCGCCCATGGGTCTGGAACGTCCCTTAACCAGACTTGAACAAACTGAGAGAGTCTGCCCCCCACTAGGTCTAAACCTGGATCGGGGGCGACCCATTCATGCAGACTTAGAGTCGGTAGCAGGCTTTTTGGCCTGCTTACTCTTACTCCAGGACTGAGTCGGTTTCAAAGCTGGCTTGTTATTATCCTGCTTGGACGAAGATGAGGAAAACTTTCCTCTATAGTTGCAAAAAGAACGAAAATTACTTTGACATCCCTTCAGTTTGCTCCTCTTATCCTGGTGCAGAAAAGACCCTTTTCCGCCTGTAACATCAGAAATGATTTCCGCCAAACCCGGTCCAAATAAGGTCTTCCTCTTATAAGGAAGAGCCATCAGTTTAGCCTTAGATGAAACATCAGCTGACCAAGACTTCAACCATAAAGTCCGTCTGGCCAAAACAGCAAAACCAGAAGCCTTAGCTCCCAATCTAAGGACCTGGAGAACCGCATCAGCAATATAGGAATTGGTGAACCTGAGAGCTCTGATTCTGTCCTGAATCTCGTCAAGAGGCATTTCCTCCTGTAGAGAATCTGTTAATGCCTCAAACCAGTATGAGGCAGCACTAATCACCATAGCAATACAGACCACTGTTGCCATTGAAGAACAAGATGTGCATAGATCTTCTTAAGCTAAGCCTCCATCTTTTTATCCATAGGATCTTTGAAGACGCAACTATCCTCCTTAAAAGGGCATTTAGCTCTTTTACTGCCCAAACCCTAAGCTAAAAATAAAACCCACCCAATAAACCTACCACTAACCCCTGACAATCCACTTACAGTTTTCGTAGACCAGACATCCATCCTCATCCAGGTGGCAGAAGTCTTCATCCAAGCGAGCAGGAGTCTTCATCCAGACGGCATCTTCTATCTTCATCCATCCGGCGTGGAGTGGGTCCATCTTCAAGACATCCAGCATGGAGCATCCTCTTCTTCCTATGGTCAACGAAGAATGAAGTTTCCCTTTAAGGTATCCAAGATGGCGCCCTATACATTCGAATTGGCTGATAGAATTCTATCAGCCAATAGGAATTAAATAGGAATTAAAGGGTAAAAAATCCTATTGGCTGTTGCAATCAGTCAAAAGGATTGAGATTTCATCCTATTGGCTGATCCAATCAGCCAATAGAATGCAAGCTCAATCCTATTGGCTGATTTGATTTTTTACCCTTTAATTCCTATTGGCTGATAAAATTCTATCAGCCAATCGGAATGTAAGCAATGTCATCTTGGATGACATACCTTAAAGGGAAACTTTATTCTTCGTTGACTATTGGAAGAAGAGGATGCTCAGTGCTGGATATCTTGAAGATGGACCTGCTCCGCACCAGATGGATGAAGATAGAAGATGCTGCCTGGATAAAGACTTCTGCCCGCTTGGATGAAGACTTCTGCCGGTTTCGAGGCGGACTTCTGCCCGGTTGGATGAAGACAGTAAGTGGATCGTCGGGGGTTAGTGTTTTTTTTTTAAGGGTTTTTTGGGTGGGTTTTATTTTTAGCTTAGGGTTTGGGCAGTAAAAGAGCTAAATGCCCTTTTAAGGGCAATGCCCATCCAAATGCCCTTTCAGGGCAATGGTTAGCTTAGGTTTATTTAGATAGGTTTTTATTTGGGGGGTTTGGTTGTGTGGGTGGTGGGTTTTACTGTTGGGGGGTTGTTTGTATTTTTTTTTACAGATAAAAGAGCTGATTTCTTTATTGGTAGTGTAGGCTAGGGTGTTTTTTATTTTGGGGGGCTTTTTTATTTTGATAAGGCTAATAGATTAGAGTAATTCTTTTTTTATTTTTGATAATTTCGTTTTTTATTTTGTGTAATTTAGTGTTTATTTTTTTGTAATTTAGATAAATGTATTGTATTAATTAAATTTTTTGTAATGTTAGTTTTTAGTGTAAGGCAGGTTAGGTTTTATTGTAAGACAGGTTAGGTTTTATTTTACGAGTAAGTTTGTATTTATTTTAACTAGGTAGTTAGTATATAGTTAATAACTATTTACTAACTAGTCTACCTAGTTAAATAAATACAAATTTACCTGTAAAATAAAAATAAAACCTAAGCTAGCTACAATATAACTATTAGTTATATTGTAGCTAGCTTAGGTTTTATTTTACAGCTAAGTATTTAGTTTTATATAGGAATTATTTAGGTAATAATTGTAAGTTTTATTTAAATTTATTTTAATTATATTTAAGTTAGGGGGGTTAGCGTCACGTTAGGGTTAGGTTTAGGGGTTAATAGGTTTATTATAGCGGCAGTGTGGGCGGACGGCAGATTAGGGGTTAATAATCTTTAAATAGTGTTTGCGATGCAGGAGGGCGGCAGTTTAGGGGTTAACAACTGTAATGTAAGTGGCAGCGATGTTAGGGGCAGCAGATTAGGGGTTAATAGTTTTATTTATGTGGCGGCGATGTTAAGGGCGGCAGATTAGTGGTTAATAGTTTTATGTAGGTGGCGGCAATGTCGGGGGCGGCAGATTAGGGGTGTTTAGACGTGGGGTTTATGTTAAGGTGTTAGGTTTAAAAGGTAACTTTTTCTTTCCCCATAGATAAATGGGGCTGTGCTATGGAGCTTTTGTTTCAGCGATCGCAGGTGTTAGGCTTTTTTTTTGCCGGCTGTCCCCTTTGATGTCTATGGGGAAATTGTGCACGAGCACGTCAAAGCAGCGCTTGTATTTGGGTGAGGTATGGAGCTCAACGCAACCATATCGCCCGCACAAGCCTGCTTTTTGCAAACCTTTAATAGCAGCACTATGAAAGGTGAGCAGTGAAAATAACGTACAAGTAATTAGTGAGCAGCCATAACGCAAAACTCGTAATCTGGATGATTATTTGGGTTTCATCTTCCTTTAAAAGGCTAAAATAAACAGAGAATTGCAAGCATAGTATATTAAGGATGTTTTCTTTGTACATAATATACAAGAAATACTTGACTACAGCATTAGTTTGTTTACATGAAAAACAAAGGGGCAAGTAGTCTTAAACCTCTGGTGGGAGGGGGGTTCTTCACTTAGGGCCGGCCCAGCTAGTTTATGTACCAGTTCAGGGAATATTATGTTTCTTTCTTTAATAGATATTCATCTCTTCTGCCTGCCTCTGAGATAGGGAAGAAAGAAGGAAATATCAAAGTCCCTTTGGTTTTTCTAGAGCTTTGTATATATTGTATGACATACATTTTTTTCTTCTTTCTTTCATGATTCAGAGAGTACTATTAAAAAAGCAACAATTTTCCAATGGAACCCTTTATTGAAAAGCAGGTGGGAAGGCTAAGGAGGGTGCACATGTCTGGAGCACTATATGGCAACAGTTTTGCAAAAATGCTTTTTGAAGTCTTTGCAAACACTGATGCAATCTAGTACTCCAAAACATTCTTACAAAATTCCTGAAATATAGTTCTCTAGACACGTGTATGCCACCTTCCTATATATTCTCTTTAACAAAGGATACCAAGAGAACAAAGTATGTTATAAAACTAAATTGAAACTTTAAAAAAAAAAAAAAAAAAAGTTATGCTGTATCTAAATCAGGAAAGAAAATAAATTAGGGTTCATGTCCTTTTTAAACATTTTATAAAGCATTACATTTAGAGTTTAATGTCCCTGAAGAAATAAAAAAGAAATATGATAAAAATTTAGTAAATAAAATCATTTAGAATTGTCACACATGGAGATAAATTTCCTTATATGGAAAAATCAGTTAAATTAATAGGGGCCGATTTATCATGCCCTGTATGCATCTTAATGCATCTGTTTCTGCGCAAGCCTTCAGGTCCTATTACCACTGCTCCTTAACTCATCCGCCACCTCTGAAGTGGCGAAAAGCAATCCGCTCGATCGCATACGATCGGGTTGACTGACACCTCCTGCTAGCGGCCGATTGGCTGTGAATGTGCAGGGTGCAGCATTACACAAGCATTTCACTAGAAATGCTTGTGCATAGATAAATGCAGACAGCGTATGCTGTCGGCATTTATCGATGTGCGGCGGACATGATACGCTACAGCGGATAATGTCCGTCAACACATTGATAATTCTGCCCCATATACTGTATAATGGGTACATTTAATTAGTCACTGTTTAGTAATTGCTGCTTGTATGTTCCTGACATTAAATTTCTATAGTAACAGTGTGAAGCCAAATTTACATGGATAAGTAAAGGACACAAAACATTTGAAACACAAATAGTGATGTTGCATTTTATTACCATGTAATTCTGTAAACAGCAACAAATAATATGACAGATTATAATTACAGGTATCTTATGCTGAACCATTCTGTCTCTAATAATATAAGAAATAATTTATGCTGCCCAATGCCTTTAAAATGATTATATATTTTTATCGTTGGATGCTTATACAGAGTTCAGCTTCCTTATTAGTAAAATTAGTTCTAATTTGAAATTATGAAACTAATAAGTGACTGTGCATGGTTCCAAATGTTTGCAAGTGTGATTTCATTCTCCAGAGGCCATTTTGGATGCCAAAATAAATGTCTATTACATTTTATTTGGAGTTTTGGGCAGAATTTATGAGATACTAATAAAGAAGTAAAACACATTTTTTGCAATGTTCTATGTTTTGCCCTAATAAGTCACAGTCTCATATCTCTCAGCATATTAATTCAGGTCACCCACAAAAGTCATAAACACAGATCCATGCAATCTGCCTCAAAACCCGTTGCCCCCAAAACAATAAACACTGATGTTCTTCAACAAAACACACACACAAAATATTTTATCTTTCACCAGTAAAACGTCAATGTGCATGCTATGAAAACACTGCATGAAGTTTTACTGCCATCAAAAACATATACATGCATACACACACACACACACATATATATATATATATATATATATATATATATATATATATATATATATATATATATATATATATATATATATATATATATATATATATATATATATATATATATATGTGTGTGTGTGTATATATTTATGTATTCATGTATATGTATGAATGTATATATAAATTATTGAATGTGATGGTGTGAAATATTTCAATGGTTAATTATGACTTTTGTTGTTCATTTTAGAACTAATAACCTATTACATATGATTAAAAGGTCAATAAAGTCAAAATGCAACTTTTTGCTTTGTTCTTGGTATCCTTTGTTGAAATGTAAAGCTAGGTATGCTTAGGAGCATGTATATGTTTTTAGCAGTCTATGGCAACAGTGTTTGTAACAATATTCATAGCAATGTTACACTTAGTTGCAAACAATGTTGCCAGATGAATGACACATGCATGCAACCCATATAAGTTAATTATTGTTTAACTAACACTTTAACTGCTATTTCCAAATAAAAATTATATTTAAGAAGATTTTTCTAAGATCAATGTTCTTTTTTTGATCAGCATTTAAACACTATAAGATATGTTAGAGCATTACTTTTCAAACCTGTTCTCAGGCCTCCCTGACAAGCCAGATTTTCAGGATTATAGCAGGTAAAATATCCTCAAAATTTGGCCTGTTAGGGGGGCCTGGGACAGGTTTCAAGATCAGAGTGTTAGAGTAACAGGCAGAAGGTACTTGTATTTATGTGGATAGTACTAAAGGTGTGAAATGCAAAAGTGCTGACATAAATTTGCAGTACGAGACGATTGCTAAAACACAACCTTAACAAATCATATTTATATATTTATCCACTCTCATTGTTCTCTTACACCTTTATTAATTAGTACAGAAGTAAACATCTGCATTCTTACCATGTCCTGTGTAATCAAATGAGTCCGCTTCGTCGGGGGTATCTAGATCATCTACATTGATGTCCAACTCATCTGGAGTGTCAATGTTGTCATCAGAGAGAATAGATCCTTCACTGTGGTCCAAAGAAAGGTTTATGTTCGGAGCTGTAAGCTTTATCTTTCTAGTATGGGAGCCATTTAGATCCAACGAATTTGGTGGTTCTAAAAAAGAAATGATTGATATGAGAGAAGAACTGATAAATGAATACATCTATGTCACCAGAAAATACATTTGTATTGGGATATACACCAATTGTGTTTCTTTTGGCTAGACCTTTGTCATTTAATATTACATATCTATGTATTTTTATGTAGTTTTTTGGAAATATTAAAATTATTTGAAATAATTACTCACTGATTTTAATCAGTAACATTAAGTCCTTCATCCTTTCTGAAGACAAAGGTGGTTTTAGACCATAAAGTTTTGGGGTGTAAGACTCAGGTCCCCGTATCATTGACATTTGGGGATGCATAGGGTATGTAATTATTTTTATTATAATGGCTCCTTTATGGAGTTTTAATTGAATAATGTATGAACATAGTAATCTGAGAAAAAAAAAATCTTATATGCACTTTAATTTTTTTTCCAGTCTTTCACCAAAAGCTTTTCAGTTTATTCTACATAATAAATGTATCACTTGAGTTAAAATACTAATTTTTCTCTCCATAATTCTTTTAAAATGCATTATATAAATGAATAATAATCAGGAAGCAGTAACAGTAGCTGACAAAATAAACTGGAGCGCTGAATAGCAATTGCTTAGATTGTTTAGATCTAAATAAGTATGCAGGAGCAGACGTTGATGCACTGTTATTTAAACTAAAAATAGTCTTTACACAAAGCTGAGTCATTGTATTGAGTCAAAACTGTGGTACAGAAAATGAATTAAGGTAAAATGATCTGTGCCGGTCTTCATCCACAAGGAAGGCCTAATGATCAAAAACTCAGCAGCAATATACAGTATATATATATATACGCTAGCAGTATATATATAATTCCAAAAGCAAAAAAGGCACTCACTGTTCATAATAAAATATAACTTTTAATAAGCCAAGTTTAAAACGACATAACGTTTCGGTGTTCACATAACACCTTTGTCAAATGTCAAAAATAGACAACTTAATGCCCAACCACTCACCTATCATACCTAAACACCCAT